>NC_064922.1:48720190-49031813 GCF_023897955.1 Schistocerca gregaria | reverse complement strand
TTTGATCGCTCCCTGGAAGACCAGTAGTACTTTCCGATGCACATCTGGAGGCATTCTGTAATGTGTGGACTATCAGAGTGTTGATGAAACACAGAAATTGCATGGGGATTGAATACAACAGTCACCATGCGCACTTTCCTCAATAGGAGTAATGTCTCAAACAATTTACGCTTTGATCGTTCCCTGGATGACCTGTAGTAGTTTCCGATGCACATCTGGAGGCTTTCTGAAATATGTGGACTAACAGAGTGTTAATGAAACACAGAAATTGCATCGGGATTGAATTCAACAGTCACCATGCGCACTTTCCTCCATGGGAGTAATGTCTCAAACAGTCTACGCTTTGATCGTTCCCTGGAAGACCAGTATTAGTTTCCGTTGTACATCTGGTGTCATTCTGTAATCTGTGGACTATCAGAGTGTTGATGAAACACAGAAATTGCATCGGGATTGAATACAACTGTCACCAAATGCACTTTCCTCCATGGGAGTAATGTCTCAAACCGTTTACGCTTTGATCGTTCCCTGGAAGACCAGTAGTTGTTTCCGAGGAACATCTGGAGGCATTCTGTAATGTGTGGACTATCTGAGTGTTGTTGAAACACAGAAATTGCACCGGGATTCAATACAACAGTCACCATGCGCAATTTTCCTAAATGGGAGTAATGTCTCAAACAGTCTACGTTTTGATCGTTCCCTGGAAGACCAGTAGTAGTTTCCGACGCACATCTGGAGGCATTCTGTAATCTGTGGACCTTCAAGGTGTTGATGAGACACAGAAATTGCATCGCGATTGAATACAACAGTCACCATGCGCACTTTCCTACATGGGAGTAATGTCACAAAAATTATACGCTTTGATCTTTCCCTGGAAGACCAGTAGTAGTTTCCGATGCACATCTGGAGGCATTCTGTAGTCTGTGGACTATCTGAGTGTTGATGAAACACAGCAATTGCATCGGGATTGAATACAACAGTCACCATGCGCACTTTCCTCCATGGGAGTAATGTCTCAAACAGTCTACGCTTTGATCGTTCCCTGGAAGACCAGTAGTAGTTTCCGATGCACATCTGGTGTCATTCTGTAATGTGTGGACTATCAGAGTGTTGATGAGACACAGAAATTGCAATCAGGATTGATTACAACAGTCACCATGCGAACTTTCCTCCATGGGAGTAATGTCTCAAACAATTTACGCTTTGATCGTTCCCTGGAAGACCTTTAGAAGTTTCCGATGCACATCTGGTGTTATTCTTTAATCGGTGGACTATCAGAGTATTGATGAAACACAGAAATTGCATTGGGATTGAATAGAAGTGTCACCAAATGCACTTACCTCCATGGGAGTAATGTCTCATACCGTTTACGAATTGATCGTTCCCTGGAAGACCAGTAGTTGTTTCCGAGGAACATCAGGAGGCATTCTGTAATGTGTCGACTATCAGAGTGTTGTTGAAACACAGAAATTGCATCGGGATTGAATACAACAGTCACCATGCACACTTTCCTACATGGGAGTAATGTCACAAAAATTCTACGCTTTGATCGTTCCCTGGAAGACCAGTAGTAGTTTCCGATGCACAACTGGTGGCATTCTGTAGTCTGTGGACTATAAGAGTGTTGATGAAACACAGAAATTGCATCTGGATTGAATACAACAGTCACCATGCGCAATTTTCCTAAATATGAGTAATGTCTCAAACAGTCTACGCTTTGATCGTTCCCTTGAAGACCAGTAGTAGTTTCCGTTAGACATCTGGAGGCATTCTGTAATCTGTGGACTATCAGGGTGTTATTGAAACACAGAAATTGCATCGGGATTGAATATAACAGTCACCATGCGCACTTTCCTCCATGGGATTAATGTCTGAAACTGTCTACGCTTTGATCGTTTCCTGGAAGACCAGTAGTAGTTTCCGATGGACATCTGGAGGCATTCTGTAGTCTGTGGACTATCAGAGTGTTGATGAAACACAGAAATTGCATCGGGATTGAATACAACAGTCACCATGTGCACTTTCCTCCATGGGAGTAATGTCTCAAACAGTTTACGCTTTGATCGTTCGCTTTAAGACCAGTAGTAGTTTCCGATGCACGTCTGGGGACATTCTGTAATGTGTCGACTATCAGAGTGTTGATGTAACACAGAAATTGCATCAGGATTGAATACAACAGTCAGCATGCGCACTTTCATCCATGGTAGTAATGTCTCAAAGAGTTTACGCATTGATCGTTCCCTGGACGACCTGTAGTAGTTTCCGATGCACATCTGGAGGCATTCTGTACTCTGTGGACTATCAGAGTGTTGATGAGACACAGAAATTGCAATCAGGATTGAATACAACAGTCACCATGCGCACTTTAATCCATGGGAGTAATGTCTCAAACGGTCTACGCTTTGATCGTTCCCTGGAAGACCAGTATTAGTTTCCGTTGCACATCTGGTGTCATTCTGTAATCTGTGGACTATCAGAGTGTTTATGAAACACAGAAATTTCATCGGGATTGAATACAACAGTCACCATGCGCATTTTTCCTAAATTGGAGTAATGTCTCAAACAGTCTACGCTTTGATCATTCCCTGGAAGACCAGTAGTAGTTTCCGATGCACATCTGGAGGCATTCTGTAATCGGTGGATGATCAGAGTGTTGATGAAACACAGAAATTGCATCGGGATTGAATACAACTGTCAACAAATGCACTTTCCTCCATGGGAGTAATGTCTCAAACCGTTTACGCTTTGAACGTTCCCTGGAAGACCAGTAGTTGTTCCCGAGGAACATCTGGAGGCATTCTGTAATGTGTGGACTATCAGAGTGTTGTTTAAACACAGAAATTGCATCGGGATTGAATACAACAGTCACCATGCGCACTTTCCTCCATGGGAGTAATGTCTCAAACAGTCTACGCTTTGATCGTTCCCTGGAAGACCAGTAGTAGTTTCCGATGCACATCTGGAGGCATTCTGTAGTCTGTGGACTATCAGAGTGTTGATGAAACACAGAAATTGCATGGGGATTGAATACAACAGTCACCATGCGCACTTTCCTCCATGGGAGTAATGTCTCAAACAATTTACGCTTTGATCGTTCCCTGGATGACCTGTAGTAGTTTCCGATGCACATCTGGAGGCATTCTGTAATATGTGGACTAACAGAGTGTTGATGAAACACAGAAATTGCATCGGGATTGAATACAAAAGTCACCATGCGCACTTTCCTCCATGAGAGTAATGTCTCAAACAGTCTACGCTTTGATCGTTCCCTGGAAGACCAGTAGTAGTTTCCGATGCACATCTGGTGCCATTCTGTAATGTGTGGACTATCAGAGTGTTGATGAGACACAGAAATTGCAATCAGGATTGAATACAACAGTCACCATGCGAACTTTCCTCCATGGGAGTAATGTCTCAAACAATTTACGCTTTGATCGTTCCCTGGAAAGCCTGTAGTAGTTTCCGATGCACATCTGGTGTTATTCTTTAGTCTGTGGACTATCAGTGTGCTGATGAAACACAGAAATTGCAATCAGGATTGAATACAACAGTCACCATGCGCACTTTCCTCCATGGGAGTAATGTCTCAAACAATTTACGCTTTGATCGTTAACTGGAAGACCTGTTGTAGTTTCCTATGCACATCTGTAGGCATTCTGTAATCAGTGGACTATCAGAGTGTTGATGAAACACAGAAATTGCATTGGGATTGAACACAAGTGTCACCAAATGCACTTACCTCCATGGGAGTAATGTCTCAAACCGTTTACGCATTGATTGTTCCCTGGAAGACCAGTAGTTGTTTCCGAGGAACATCTGGAGGCATTCTGTAATGTGTGGACTATCAGAGTGTTGTTGAAACACAGAAATTGCATCGGGATTGAATACAACAGTCACCATGCACATTTTCCTACATAGGAGTAATGTCACAAAAATTCTACGCATTGATCGTTCCCTGGAAGACCAGTAGTAGTTTCCGATGCACAACTGGTGGCATTCTGTTGTCTGTGGACTATCAGAGTGTTGATGAAACACAGAAATTGCATCGGGATTGAATACAACAGTCACCATGCGCAATTTTCCTAAATATGAGTAATGTCTCAAACAGTCTACGCTTTGATCGTTCCCTTGAAGACCAGTAGTAGTTTCCGATAGACATCTGGAGGCATTCTGTAATCTGTGGACTATCAGGGTGTTGTTGAAACACAGAAATTGCATCGGGATTGAGTATAACAGTCACCATGCGCATTTTCCTCCATGGGATTAATGTCTGAAACTGTCTACGCTTTGATCGTTTCCTGGAAGACCAGTAGTAGTTTCCGATGCACATTTGGAGGCATTCTGTAATCTGGGGACCTTCAAAGTGTTGATGAAACACAGAAATTGCATCGGGATTGAATACAAGAGTCACCATGCGCACTTACCTACATGGGAGTAATGTCGCAAGCATTCTACGCTTTGATCGTTCCCTGGAAGACCAGTAGTAGTTTCCGATGGACATCTGGAGGCATTCTGTAGTCTGTGGACTATCAGAGTGTTGTTAAAACACAGAAATATCATCGGGATTGAATACAACAGTGACCATGCGCACTTTCCTCCATGAGAGTAATGTCGCAAGCATTCTACGCTTTGATCGTTCCCTGGAAGACCAGTAGTAGTTTCCGATGGACATCTGGAGGCATTCTGTAGTCTGTGGACTATCAGAGTGTTGATGAAACTCAGAAATTGCATCGGGATTGAATACAACAGTCACCATGCGCACTTTCCTCCATGGGAGTAATGTCTCAAACAGTTTACGTTTTGATCGTTCGCTTTAAGACCAGTAGTAGTTTCCGATGCACGTCTGGGGACATTCTGTAATGTGTGGACTATCAGAGTGTTGATGTAACACAGAAATTGCATCAGGATTGAATACAACAGTCAGCATGCGCACTTTCATCCATGGGAGTAATGTCTCAAAGAGTTTACGATTTGATCGTTCCCTGGAAGACCTGTAGTAGTTTCCGATGCACATCTGGAGGCATTCTGTACTCTGTGGACTATCAGAGTGTTGATGAGACACAGAAATTGCAATCAGGATTGAATACAACAGTCACCATGAGCACTTTCCTCCATGGGAGTAATGTCTCAAACAGTCTACGCTTTGATCGTTCCCTGCAAGACCAGTAGTAGTTTCCGGTTCACATCTTCTGACATTCTGTAATGTGTGGACTATCAGAGAGTTGATGAAACACAGACATTGCATCAGGATTGAATACAACAGTCACCATGCGCACTTTCATCCATGGGAGTAATGTCACAAACAGTCTACGATTTGATCGTTCCCTGGAAGGCCAGTAGTAGCTTCCGAGGCACATCTGGAGGCATTCTGTAATCTGTGGGCTATCAGATTGGTGATGAAATACAGAAATTGCATCGGGATTGAATACAACAGTCACAATGCGCCCTTTCCTTCATGGGAGTAATATCTCAAACAGTCTACGCTTTGATCGTTCCCTGCAAGACCAGTAGTAGTTTCCGATGCACATCTGGAGGCATTCTGTAATCTGTGGACCTTCAAAGTGTTGATGAAACACAGGAATTGCATCGGGATTGAATACAACAGTCACCATGCGCACTTTCCTCCATGGGAGTAATGTCTCAAACAGTTTACGCTTTGATCGTTCCCTGGAAGTTCAGTAGTAGTTTCCGATGCACATCTGGGGACATTCTGTAATGTGCGGACTATCAGAGTGTTGATGAATCACAGAAATGGCATCAGCATTGAATCCAAAAGTCACCATGCGCACTTCCCTCCATGGGAGTAATGTCTCAAAGGGTTTACGCTTTGATCGTTCCCTGGAAGACCAGTAGTAGTTTCCGATGCACATCTGTGGGCATTCTGTAATGTGTGGACTATCAGAGTGTTGATGAAACTTAGAAACTGCATCGGGATTGAATACAACAGTCACCACGCGCACTTTCCTCCAGGGGAGTAATGCCTCGAACGGTTTACGCTTTGATCGTTCCCTGCAAGACCAGTAGTAGTTTCCGATGCACATCTGGAGGCATTCTGTAATCTGTGGACTATCAGAGTGTTGATGAATCACAGAAATTGAATCGGGATTGAATACAACAGTCACCATGTGCACTTTCCTCCATGGGAGTAATATCTCAAACAGTTTACGCTTTGATCGTTCCCTGGAAGACCAGTAGTAGTTTCAGTTGCTCATCTGGGAGCATTCTGTAATGTGTGGACTATCAGAGAGTTGATGAAACACAGAAATTGCATCAGGATTGAATACAACAGTCACCATGCGCACTTCATCCATGGGAGTAATGTCACAAACAGTCTACGCTTTGATCGTTCCCTGGAAGGCCAGTAGTAGTTTCCGAGGCACATCTGGAGGCATTCTGTAATCTGTGGGCTATCAGAGTGTTGATGAAACACAGAAATTGCATCGGGATTGAATACAACAGTCACCATGCGCACTTTCCTTCATGGGAGTAATACCTCAAACAGTCTACGCTTTCATCGTTCCCTGCAAGACCAGTAGTAGTTTCCGTTGCACATCTGGAGGCATTCTGTAATCTGTGGACCTTCAAAGTGTTGATGAAACACAGGAATTGCATCGGGATTGAATACAACAGTCACCAAGCGCAATTTCCTCCATGGGAGTAATGTCTCAAAATGTTTACGCTTTGATCGTTCCCTGGAAGACCAGTAGCAGTTTCCGACGCACGTCTGGGGCCATTCTGTAATGTGTGGACTATCAGAGTGTTGATGAAACACAGAAATTGCTTCCGGCTTGAATACAACAGTCACCGTGCGCCCTTTCCTCCATGGGAGTAATGTCACAAACAGTCTACGATTTGATCGTTCCCTGGAAGGCCAGTAGTAGTTTCCGAGGCACATCTGTAGGCATTCTGAGATCTGTGGACTATCAGAGTGTTGATGAATCACAGAAATTGCATCGGGGTTGAATACAACAGTCACCATGCGCACTTTCCTCCATGGGAGTAATGTCTCAAACAGTTTACGCTTTGATCGTTCCCTGGAAGACCAGTAGTAGTTTCTGATGCACATCTGTGGACATTCTGTAATGTGTGGACTATCAGAGTGTTGATAAATCACAGAAATTGCATCAGGATTGAATCCAACAGTCACCATGCGCACTTCCCTCCATGGGAGTAATGTCTCAAACAGTTTACGCTTTGATCGTTCCCTGGAAGACCAGTAGTAGTTTCCAATGCACATCTGTGGGCATTCTGTAATGTGTGGACTATCAGAGTGTTGATGAAACACAGAAATTGCATCTGGATTGAATACAACAGTCACCATGCGCACTTTCATCCATGGGAGTAATGTCTCAAACAGTTTACGCTTTGATCGTTCCCTGGAAGACCAGTAGTAGTTTCCGATGCACATCTGGGGACATTCTGTAATGTGTGGACAATCAGAGTGTTGATGAATCACAGAAATTGCATCAGCATTGAATCCAACTGTCACCATGCGCACATCCCTCCATGGGAGTAATGTCTCAAACTGTCTACTCTTTGATCGTTCCCTGCAAGACCAGTAGTAGGTTCCGATGCACATCTGTGGGCATTCTGTAATCTGTGGACTATCAGAGTGTTGATGAAACACAGAAATTGCATCGGGATTGAATACAACAGTCACCATGCGCACTTTCCTCCATGGGAGTAATGCCTCGAAGGGTTTACGCTTTGATGATTCCCTGGAAGATCCGTAGCAGTTTCCGATGCACATCTGGGGGCATTCTGTAATCTGTGGACCTTCAAAGTGTTGATGAAACACAGAAATTGAATCGGGATTGAATACAACAGTCACCATGCGCACTTTCCTCCAGGGGAGTAATGTCTCAAACAGTCTACGCTTTGATCTTTCCCTGGAAGACCAGTAGTAGTTTCCGATGCACATCTTCTGACATTCTGTAATGTGTGGACTATCAGAGTGTTGATGAAACACAGAAATTGCATCAGGATTGAATACAACAGTCACCATGCGCACTTTCCTCCATGGGAGTAATGTCTCAAACAGTTTACACTTTGATCGTTCCCTGGAAGGCCAGTACTAGTTTCCGACGCACATCTGGGCCATTCTGTAATGTGTGGACTATAAGAGTGTTGATGAATCACAGAAATTGCATCAGGATTCAATCCAACAGTTAACATACGCACTTCCCTCCATGGTAGTAATGTCTCAAACAGTTTACGCTTTGATTGTTCCCTGGAAGACCAGTAGCAGTTTCCGACGCACATCTGAGTCCATTCTGTAATGTGTGGACTAACAGAGTGTTGATGAAACACAGAAATTTCTTCAGGCTTGAATACAACAGTCACCATGCGCACTTTCCTCCATGGGAGTAATGTCACAAACAGTCTACGATTTGATCGTTCCCTGGAAGGCCAGTAGTAGTTTCCGAGGCACATCTGTAGGCATTCTGAAATCTGTGGACTATCAGAGTGTTGATGAAACACAGAGATTGCATCGGGGTTGAATACAACTGTCACCATGCGCACTTTCCTCCATGGGAGTAATGTCTCAAACAGTTTACGCTTTGCTCGTTCCCTGGAAGACCAGTAGTAGTTTCCGATGAACATCTGTGGGCATTCTGTAATGTGTGGACTATCAAAGTGTTGATGAAACACAGAAACTGCATCGGGATTGAATACAACAGACACCATGCGCACTTTCCTCCATGGTTGTAATGTCTCAAACAGTCTACGCTTTGATCGTTCCCTGGAAGGCCAGTACTAGTTTCCGAAGCACATCTGGGCCATTCTGTAATGTGTGGACTATCAGAGTGTTGATGAATCACAGAAATTGCATCAGGATTGAATCCAACAGTCAACATGCGCACTTCCCTCCATGGTAGTAATGTCTCAAACAGTTTACGCTTTGATCGTTCCCTGGAAGACCAGTAGTAGTTTCCGATGCACATCTGTGGGCATTCTGTAATGTGTGGACTAACATAGTGTTGATGAAACACAGAAACTGCAACGGGATTGAATACAACAGTCACCATGCGGACTTTCCTCCATGGGAGTAATGCCTCGAACGGTTTACGCTTTGATCGTTCCCTGGAAGACCAGTAGCAGTTTCCGATGCACATCTGAGGGCATTCTGTAATCTGTGGACCTTCAACGTGTTGATGAAACTTAGAAATTGAATCGGGATTGAATACAACTGTCACCATGCGCACTTTCCTCCATGAGAGTAATGTCTCAAACAGTCTACGCTTAGATCTTTCCCTGGAAGACCAGTAGTAGTTTCCGATGCACATCTTCTGACATTCTGTAATGTGTGGACTATCAGAGTGTTGATGAAACACAGAAGTTGCATCAGGATTGAATACAACAGTCACCATGCGCACTTTCCTCCAAGGGAGTAATGTCTCAAACATTTTACGCTTTGATCGTTCCCTGGAAGACCTGTAGTAGTTTCCGATGCACATCTGGAGGCATTCTGTAATCTGTGGACTGTCAGAGTGTTGATGAAACACAGAAATTGCATCGGGATTGAATACAACAGTCACCATGCGCACTTTCCTCCATGGGAGTAATGTCTCAAACAGTCTACGCTTTGATCTTTCCCTGCAAGACCAGTAGTAGTTTCCGATGCACATCTGGAGGCATTCTCTAATCCGTGGACTATCAGAGTGTTGATGAATCACAGAAATTGTATCGGGATTGATTACAACAGTCACCATGTGCACTTTCCTCAATGGGAGTAATATCTCAAACAGTTTACGATTTGATCGTTCCCTGGAAGACCAGTAGTAGTTTCCGTTGCTCATCTGGGAGCATTCTGTAATGTGTGGACTATCAGAGAGTTGATGAAACACAGAAATTGCATCAGGATTGAATACAACAGTCACCATGCGCACTTTCATCCATGGGAGTAATGTCACAAACAGTCTACGCTTTGATCGTTCCCTGGAAGGCCAGTAGTAGTTTCCGAGGCACATCTGGAGGCATTCTGTAATCTGTGGGCTATCAGAGTGTTGATGAAACACAGAAATTCCATCGGGATTGAATACAACAGTCACCATGTGCACTTTCCTTCATGGGAGTAATATCTCAAACAGTCTACGCTTTGATCGTTCCCTGCAAGACCAGTAGTAGTTTCCGATGCACATCTGGAGGCATTCAGTAATCTGTGAACCTTCAAAGTGTTGATGAAACACAGGAATTGCATCGGGATTGAATACAACAGTCATCATGCGCAATTTCCTCCATGGGAGTAATGTCTCAAAATGTTTACGCTTTGATCGTTCCCTGGAAGACCAGTAGCAGTTTCCGACGCACATCTGGGGCCATTCTGTAATGTGTGGACTATCAGAGTGTTGATGAAACTAAGAAATTGCTTCAGGCTTGAATACAACAGTCACCATGCGCACTTTCCTCCATGGGAATAATGTCACAAATAGTCTACGATTTGATCGTTCCCTGGAAGGCCAGTAGTAGTTTCCCAGGCACATCTGTAGGCATTCTGAAATCTGTGGACTATCAGAGTATTGATGAAACACAGAAATTGCATCGGGGTTGAATACAACAGTCACCATGCGCACTTTCCTCGATGGGAGTAATGTCTCGAACAGTTATGATTTGATCGTTCCCTGGAAGACCAGTAGTAGTTTCCAATTCACATCTGGGGACACTCTGTAATGTGTGGACTATCAGAGTGTTGATGAATCACAGAAATTGCATCAGTATTGAATCCAACAGTCACCATGCGCACTTCCCTCCATGGGAGTAATGCCTCGAACGGTTTACGCTTTGATCGTTCCCTGGAAGACCAGTAGCAGTTTCCGATGCACATCTGAGGGCATTCTGTAATCTGTGGACCTTCAACGTGTTGATGAAACTTAGAAATTGAATCGGGATTGAATACAACTGTCACCATGCGCACTTTCCTCCATGAGAGTAATGTCTCAAACAGTCTACGCTTAGATCTTTCCCTGGAAGACCAGTAGTAGTTTCCGATGCACATCTTCTGACATTCTGTAATGTGTGGACTATCAGAGTGTTGATGAAACACAGAAGTTGCATCAGGATTGAATACAACAGTCACCATGCGCACTTTCCTCCATGGGAGTAATGTCTCAAACATTTTACGCTTTGATCGTTCCCTGGAAGACCTGTAGTAGTTTCCGATGCACATCTGGAGGCATTCTGTAATCTGTGGACTGTCAGAGTGTTGATGAAACACAGAAATTGCATCGGGATTGAATACAACAGTCACCATGCGCACTTTCCTCCATGGGAGTAATGACTCAAACAGTCTACGCTTTGATCTTTCCCTGCAAGACCAGTAGTAGTTTCCGATGCACATCTGGAGGCATTCTCTAATCCGTGGACTATCAGAGTGTTGATGAATCACAGAAATTGTATCGGGATTGATTACAACAGTCAACATGTGCACTTTCCTCAATGGGAGTAATATCTCAAACAGTTTACGATTTGATCGTTCCCTGGAAGACCAGTAGTAGTTTCCGTTGCTCATCTGGGAGCATTCTGTAATGTGTGGACTATCAGAGAGTTGATGAAACACAGAAATTGCATCAGGATTGAATACAACAGTCACCATGCGCACTTTCATCCATGGGAGTAATGTCACAAACAGTTTACGCTTTGATCGTTCCCTGGAAGACCAGTAGTAGTTTCCGATGCACATCTGTGGGCATTCTGTAATGTGTGGACAAACATAGTGTTGATGAAACACAGAAACTGCATCGGGATTGAATACAACAGTCACCATGCGCACTTTCCTCCATGGGAGTAATGCCTCGAACGGTTTACGCTTTGATCGTTGCCTGGAAGACCAGTAGCAGTTTCCGATGCACATCTGGGGGCATTCTGTAATCTGTGGACCTTCAACGTGTTGATGAAACACAGAAATTGAATCGGGATTGAATACAACTGTCACCATGCGCACTTTCCTCCATGAGAGTAATGTCTCAAACAGTCTACGCTTAGATCTTTCCCTGGAAGACCAGTAGTAGTTTCCGTTGCTCATCTGGGAGCATTCTGTAATGTGTGGACTATCAGAGAGTTGATGAAACACAGAAATTGCATCAGGATTGAATACAACAGTCACCATGCGCACTTTCATCCATGGGAGTAATGTCACAAACAGTCTACGCTTTGATCGTTCCCTGGAAGGCCAGTAATAGTTTCCGAGGCACATCTGGAGGCATTCTGTAATCTGTGGGCTATCAGAGTGTTGATGAAACACAGAAATTGCATCGGGATTGAATACAACAGTCATCATGCGCAATTTCCTCCATGGGAGTCATGTCTCAAAATGTTTACGCTTTGATAGTTCCCTGGAAGACCAGTAGCAGTTTCCGACGCACATCTGGGCCATTCTGTAATGTGTGGACTATCAGAGTGTTGATGAAACACAGAAATTGCTTCAGGCTTGAATACAACAGTCACCATGCGCACTTTCCTCCATGGGAGTAATGTTACAAACAGTCTACGATTTGATCGTTCCCATGAAGACCAGTAGTAGTTTCCGATGACATCTGTGGGCATTCTGTAATCTGTGGACTATCAGAGTGTTGATGAAACACAGAAATTGCATCGGGATTGAATACAACAGTCACCATGCGCACTTTCCTCCATGGGAGTAATGTCTCAAATAGTTTACGCTTTGATCGTTCCCTGGAAGTTCAGTAGTAGTTTCCGATGCACATCTGGGGACATTCTGTAATGTGCGGACTATCAGAGTGTTGATGAATCAGAGAAATGGCATCAGCATTGAATCCAAAAGTCACCATGCGCACTTCCCTCCATGGGAGTAATGTCTCAAAGGGTTTACGCTTTGATCGTTCCCTGGAAGACCAGTAGTAGTTTCCGATGCACATCTGTGGGCATTCTGTAATGTGTGGACTATCAGAGTGTTGATGAATCACAGAAATTGAATCGGGATTGAATACAACAGTCACCATGTGCACTTTCCTCCATGGGAGTAATATCTCAAACAGTTTACGCTTTGATCGTTCCCTGGAAGACCAGTACTAGTTTCAGTTGCTCATCTGGGAGCATTCTGTAATGTGTGGACTATCAGAGAGTTGATGAAACACAGAAATTGCATCAGGATTGAATACAACAGTCACCATGCGCACTTCATCCATGGGAGTAATGTCACAAACAGTCTACGCTTTGATCGTTCCCTGGAAGGCCAGTAGTAGTTTCCGAGGCACATCTGGAGGCATTCTGTAATCTGTGGGCTATCAGAGTGTTGATGAAACACAGAAATTGCATCGGGATTGAATACAACAGTCACCATGCGCACTTTCCTTCATGGGAGTAATACCTCAAACAGTCTACGCTTTCATCGTTCCCTGCAAGACCAGTAGTAGTTTCCGTTGCACATCTGGAGGCATTCTGTAATCTGTGGACCTTCAAAGTGTTGATGAAACACAGGAATTGCATCGGGATTGAATACAACAGTCACCATGCGCAATTTCCTCCATGGGAGTAATGTCTCAAAATGTTTACGCTTTGATCGTTCCCTGGAAGACCAGTAGCAGTTTCCGACGCACGTCTGGGGCCATTCTGTAATGTGTGGACTATCAGAGTGTTGATGAAACACAGAAATTGCTTCCGGCTTGAATACAACAGTCACCGTGCGCCCTTTCCTCCATGGGAGTAATGTCACAAACAGTCTACGATTTGATCGTTCCCTGGAAGGCCAGTAGTAGTTTCCGAGGCACATCTGTAGGCATTCTGAGATCTGTGGACTATCAGAGTGTTGATGAATCACAGAAATTGCATCGGGGTTGAATACAACAGTCACCATGCGCACTTTCCTCCATGGGAGTAACGTCTCAAACAGTTTACGCTTTGATCGTTCCCTGGAAGACCAGTAGTAGTTTCTGATGCACATCTGTGGACATTCTGTAATGTGTGGACTATCAGAGTGTTGATGAAACACAGAAATTGCATCTGGATTGAATACAACAGTCACCATGCGCACTTTCATCCATGGGAGTAATGTCTCAAACAGTTTACGCTTTGATCGTTCCCTGGAAGACCAGTAGTAGTTTCCGATGCACATCTGGGGACATTCTGTAATGTGTGGACAATCAGAGTGTTGATGAATCACAGAAATTGCATCAGCATTGAATCCAACTGTCACCATGCGCACTTCCCTCCATGGGAGTAATGTCTCAAACTGTCTACTCTTTGATCGTTCCCTGCAAGACCAGTAGTAGGTTCCGATGCACATCTGTGGGCATTCTGTAATCTGTGGACTATCAGAGTGTTGATGAAACACAGAAATTGCATCGGGATTGAATACAACAGTCACCATGCGCACTTTCCTCCATGGGAGTAATGCCTCGAAGGGTTTACGCTTTGATGATTCCCTGGAAGATCCGTAGCAGTTTCCGATGCACATCTGGGGGCATTCTGTAATCTGTGGACCTTCAAAGTGTTGATGAAACACAGGAATTGCATCGGGATTGAATACAACAGTCACCATGCGCAATTTCCTCCATGGGAGTAATGTCTCAAAATGTTTACGCTTTGATCGTTCCCTGGAAGACCAGTAGTAGTTTCCGACGCACATCTGGGGCCATTCTGTAATGTGTGGACTATCAGAGTGTTGATGAAACACAGAAATTGAATCGGGATTGATTACAACAGTCACCATGTGCACTTTCCTCCATGGGAGTAATATCTCAAACAGTTTACGCTTTGATCATTCCCTGGAAGATCCTTAGCAGTTTCCGATGCACATCTGGGGGCATTCTGTAATCTGTGGACCTTCAAAGTGTTGATGAAACACAGAAAATGAATCGGGATTGAATACAAAAGTCACCATGCGCACTTTCCTCCAGGGGAGTAACGTCTCAAACAGTCTACGCTTTGATCTTTCCCAGGAAGACCAGTAGTAGTTTCCGATGCACATCTTCTGACATTCTGTAATGTGTGGACTATCAGAGTGTTGATGAAACACAGAAATTGCATCAGGATTGAATACAACAGTCTCCATGCGCACTTTCCTCCATGGGAGTAATGTCTCAAACAGTTTACACTTTGATCGTTCCCTGGAAGGCCAGTACTAGTTTCCGACGCACATCTGTGGGCATTCTGTAATGTGTGGACTATCAGAGTGTTGATGAAACACAGAAACTGCATCGGGATTGAATACGTCACCATGCGCACTTTCCTCCATGGGAGTAATGCCTCGAACGGTTTACGATTTGATCGTTTCCTGGAAGACCAGTAGCAGTTTCCGATGCACATCTGGGGGCATTCTGTAATCTGTGGACCTTCAAAGAGTTGATGAAACACAGAAATTGAATCGGGATTGAATACAACCGTCACCATGCGCACTTTCCTCCATGGGAGTAATGTCTCAAACAGTCTACGCTTAGATCTTTCCCTGGAAGACCAGTAGTAGTTTCCAATGCACATCTTCTGACATTCTGTAATGTGTGGACTATCAGAGTGTTGATGAAACACAGAAATTGCATCAGGATTGAATACAACAGTCACCATGCGCACTTTCCTCCGTGGGAGTAATGTCTCAAACATTTTACGCTTTGATCGTTCCCTGGAAGACCTGTAGTAGTTTCCGATGCACATCTGGAGGCATTCTGTAATCTGTGGACTGTCAGAGTGTTGATGAAACACAGAAATTGCATCGGGATTGAATACAACAGTCACCATGCGAACTTTCCTCCATGGGAGTAATGTGTCAAACAGTCTACGCTTTGATCGTTCCCTGCAAGACCAGTAGTAGTTTCCGATGCACATCTGGAGGCATTCTGTAATCTGTGGACTATCAGAGTGTTGATGAATCACAGAAATTGAATCGGGATTGATTACAACAGTCACCATGTGCACTTTCCTCCATGGGAGTAATATCTCAAACAGTTTACGCTTTGATCGTTCCCTGGAAGACCAGTAGTAGTTTCCGAGGCACATCTGGAGGCATTCTGTAATCTGTGGGCTATCAGATTGTTGATGAAACACAGAAATTGCATCGGGATTCAATACAACAGTCACAATGCGCACTTTCCTTCATGGGAGTAATATCTCAAACAGTCTACGCTTTGATCGTTCCCTGCAAGACCAGTAGTAGTTTCCGATGCACATCTGGAGGCATTCTGTAATCTGTGGACCTTCAAAGTGTTGATGAAACACAGGAATTGCATCGGGATTGAATACAACAGTCACCATGCGCAATTTCCTCCATGGGAGTAATGTCTCAAAATGTTTACGCTTTGATTGTTCCCTGGAAGACCAGTAGCAGTTTCCGACGCACATCTGGGTCCATTCTGTAATGTGTGGACTAACAGAGTGTTGATGAAACACAGAAATTTCTTCAGGCTTGAATACAACAGTCACCATGCGCACTTTCCTCCATGGGAGTAATGTCACAAACAGTCTACGATTTGATCGTTCCCTGGAAGGCCAGTAGTAGTTTCCGAGGCACATCTGTAGGCATTCTGAAATCTGTGGACTATCAGAGTGTTGATGAAACACAGAAATTGCATCGGGGTTGAATACAACTGTCACCGTGCGCACTTTCCTCCATGGGAGTAATGTCTCAAACAGTTTACGCTTTGATCGTTCCCTGGAAGACCAGTAGTAGTTTCCGATGCACATCTGGGGACATTCTGTAATGTGTGGACTATCAGAGTGTTGATGAATCACAGAAATTGCATCAGCATTGAATCCAACTGTCACCATGCGCACTTCACTCCATGGGAGTAATGTCTCAAACAGTTTACGCTTTGCTCGTTCCCTGGAAGACCAGTAGTAGTTTCCGATGAACATCTGTGGGGACATTCTGTAATGTGTGGACTATCAAAGTGTTGATGAAACACAGAAACTGCATCGGGATTGAATACAACAGACACCATGCGCACTTTCCTCCATAGTTGTAATGTCTCAAACAGTCTACGCTTTGATCGTTCCCTGGAAGGCCAGTACTAGTTTCCGACGCACATCTGGGCCATTCTGTAATGTGTGGACTATCAGAGTGTTGATGAATCACAGAAATTGCATCAGGATTGAATCCAACAGTCAACATGCGCACTTCCCTCCATGGTAGTAATGTCTCAAACAGTTTACGCTTTGATCGTTCCCTGGAAGACCAGTAGTAGTTTCCGATGCACATCTGTGTGCATTCTGTAATGTGTGGACTAACATAGTGTTGATGAAACACAGAAACTGCAACGGGATTGAATACAACAGTCACCATGCGGACTTTCCTCCATGGGAGTAATGCCTCGAACGGTTTACGCTTTGATCGTTCCCTGGAAGACCAGTAGCAGTTTCCGATGCACATCTGAGGGCATTCTGTAATCTGTGGACCTTCAACGTGTTGATGAAACTTAGAAATTGAATCGGGATTGAATACAACTGTCACCATGCGCACTTTCCTCCATGAGAGTAATGTCTCAAACAGTCTACGCTTAGATCTTTCCCTGGAAGACCAGTAGTAGTTTCCGATGCACATCTTCTGACATTCTGTAATGTGTGGACTATCAGAGTGTTGATGAAACACAGAAATTGCATCAGGATTGAATACAACAGTCACCATGCGCACTTTCCTCCATGGGAGTAATGTCTCAAACAGTCTACGCTTTGATCTTTCCCTGCAAGACCAGTAGTAGTTTCCGATGCACATCTGGAGGCATTCTCTAATCTGTGGACCATCAGAGTGTTGATGAATCACAGAAATTGTATCGGGATTGATTACAACAGTCACCATGTGCACTTTCCTCAATGGGAGTAATATCTCAAACAGTTTACGATTTGATCGTTCACTGCAGGACCAGTAGTAGTTTCCGTTGCTCATCTGGGAGCATTCTGTAATGTGTGGACTATCAGAGAGTTGATGAAACACAGAAATTGCATCAGGATTGAATACAACAGTCACCATGCGCACTTTCATCCATGGGAGTAATGTCACAAACAGTCTACGCTTTGATCGTTCCCTGGAAGGCCAGTAGTAGTTTCCGAGGCACATCTGGAGGCATTCTGTAATCTGTGGGCTATCAGAGTGTTGATGAAACACAGAAATTCCATCGGGATTGAATACAACAGTCACCATGCGCACTTTCCTTCATGGGAGTAATATCTCAAACAGTCTACGCTTTGATCGTTCCCTGCAAGACCAGTAGTAGTTTCCGATGCACATCTGGAGGCATTCAGTAATCTGTGAACCTTCAAAGTGTTGATGAATCACAGGAATTGCATCGGGATTGAATACAACAGTCATCATGCGCAATTTTCACCATGGGAGTAATGTCTCAAAATGTTTACGCTTTGATCGTTCCCTGGAAGACCAGTAGCAGTTTCCGACGCACGTCTGGGGCCATTCTGTAATGTGTGGACTATCAGAGTGTTGATGAAACTAAGAAAATGCTTCAGGCTTGAATACAACAGTCACCATGCGCACTTTCCTCCATGGGAATAATGTCACAAATAGTCTACGATTTGATCGTTCCCTGGAAGGCCAGTAGTAGTTTCCCAGGCACATCTGTAGGCATTCTGAAATCTGTGGACTATCAGAGTATTGATGAAACACAGAAATTGCATCGGGGTTGAATACAACAGTCACCATGCGCACTTTCCTCCATGGGAGTAATGTCTCAAACAGTTATGATTTGATCGTTCCCTGGAAGACCAGTAGTAGTTTCCAATTCACATCTGGGGACATTCTGTAATGTGTGGACTATCAGAGTGTTGATGAATCACAGAAATTGCATCAGCATTGAATCCAACAGTCACCATGCGCACTTCCCTCCATGGGAGTAATGTCTCAAACAGTTTACGCTTTGATCGTTCCCTGGAAGACCAGTAGTAGTTTCCGATGCACATCTGTGGGCATTCTGTAATGTGTGGACTATCAGAGCGTTGATGAAACACAGAAACTGCATCGGGATTGAATACGACAGACACCATGCGCACTTTCCTCCATGGGAGTAATGTCACAAACAGGCTACGATTTGATCGTTCCCTGGAAGGCCAGTAGTAGTTTCCGAGGCTCATCTGGAGGCATTCTGTAATCTGTGGACTATCAGAGTGTTGAGGAAACACAGAAATTGCATCAGGGTTGAATACAACAGTCACCATGCGCACTTTCTCCCTGGGAGTAATGTCTCAAACAGTTTACGCTTTGATCTTTCCCTGGAAGACCAGTAGTAGTTTCCGATGCACATCTGTGGGCATTCTGTTATGTGTGGACTATAAAAGTGTTGATGAAACACAGAAACTGCATCGGGATTGAATACAACAGTCACCATGTGAACTTTCCTCCATGGGAGTAATGTCTCAAACAGTCTACGCTTTGATCGTTCCCTGCAAGACCAGTAGTAGTTTCTGATGCACATCTTGAGGCATTCTGTAATCTGTGACCCTTAAAAATGTGTATATGAAACACAGAAATTGCATCGGGATTGAATACAACAGTCACCATGTGAACTTTCCTCCATGGGAGTAATGTCTCAAACAGTCTACGCTTTGATCGTTCCCTGCAAGACCAGTAGTAGTTTCTGATGCACATCTGGAGGCATTCTGTAATCTGTGACCCTTAAAAATGTGTATATGAAACACAGAAATTGCATCGGGATTGAATCCAACAGTCAACATGCGCACTTCCCTCCATGGTAGTAATGTCTCAAACAGTTTACGCTTTGATCGTTCCCTGGAAGACCAGTAGTAGTTTCCGATGCACATCTGTGGGCATTCTGTAATGTGTGGACAAACATAGTGTTGATGAAACACAGAAACTGCATCGGGATTGAATACAACAGTCACCATGCGCACTTTCCTCCATGGGAGTAATGCCTCGAACGGTTTACGCTTTGATCGTTCCCTGGAAGACCAGTAGCAGTTTCCGATGCACATCTGGGGGCATTCTGTAATCTGTGGACAATCAGAGTGTTGATGAAACACAGAAATTGAATCGGGATTGAATACAACTGTCACCATGCGCACTTTCCTCCATGAGAGTAATGTCTCAAACAGTCTACGCTTAGATCTTTCCCTGGAAGACCAGTAGTAGTTTCCGATGCACATCTTCTGACATTCTGTAATGTGTGGACTATCAGAGTGTTGATGAAACACAGAAATTGCATCAGGATTGAATACAACAGTCACCATGCGCACTTTCCTCCATGGGAGTAATGTCTCAAACATTTTACGCTTTGATCGTTCCCTGGAATACCTGTAGTAGTTTCCGATGCACATCTGGAGGCATTCTGTAATCTGTGGACTGTCAGAGTGTTGATGAAACACAGAAATTGCATCGGGATTGAATACAACAGTCACCATGCGCACTTTCCTCCATGGGAGTAATGTCTCAAACAGTCTACGCTTTGATCGTTCCCTGCAAGACCAGTAGTAGTTTCCGATGCACATCTGGAGGCATTCTGTAATCTGTGGACTATCAGAGTGTTGATGAATCACAGAAATTGTATCGGGGTTGAATACATAAGTCACCATGTGCACTTTCCTCAATGGGAGTAATATCTCAAACAGTTTACGCTTTGATCGTTCCCTGGAAGACCAGTAGTAGTTTCCGTTGCTCATCTGGGAGCATTCTGTAATGTGTGGACTATCAGAGAGTTGATGAAACACAGAAATTGCACCAGGATTGAATACAACAGTCACCATGCGCACTTTCATCCATGGGAGTAATGTCACAAACAGTCTACGCTTTGATCGTTCCCTGGAAGGCCAGTAGTAGTTTCCGAGGCACATCTGGAGGCATTCTGTAATCTGTGGGCTATCAGAGTGTTGATGAAACACAGAAATTCCATCGGGATTGAATACAACAGTCACCATGCGCACTTTCCTTCATGGGAGTAATATCTCAAACAGTCTACGCTTTGATCGTTCCCTGCAAGACCAGTAGTAGTTTCCGATGCACATCTGGAGGCATTCTGTAATCTGTGAACCTTCAAAGTGTTGATGAAACACAGGAATTGCATCGGGATTGAATACAACAGTCATCATGCGCAATTTCCTCCATGGGAGTAATGTCTCAAAATGTTTACGCTTTGATCGTTCCCTGGAAGACCAGTAGCAGTTTCCGACGCACATCTGGGGCCGTTCTGTAATGTGTGGACTATCAGAGTGTTGATGAAATTAAGAAATTGCTTCAGGCTTGAATACAACAGTCACCATGCGCACTTTCCTCCATGGGAATAATGTCACAAATAGTCTACGATTTGATCGTTCCCTGGAAGACCAGTAGTAGTTTCCCAGGCACATCTGTAGGCATTCTGAAATCTGTGGACTATCAGAGTATTGATGAAACACAGAAACTGCATCGGGATTGAATACAACAGACACCATGCGCACTTTCCTCCATGGGAGTAATGTCACAAACAGTCTACGCTTTTATCGTTCCCTGGATGACCAGTAGTAGTTTCCGATGCACATCTGGAGGCATTCTGTAATCTGTGGACTATCAGAGTGTAGATGAAACACAGAAATTGCATCGGGGTCGAATACAACAGTCACCATGCACACTTTCCTCCATGGGAGTAATGTCTCAAACAGTTTACGCTTTGATCGTTCCCTGGAAGACCAGTAGTAGTTTCCGATGACATCTGTGGGCATTCTGTAATCTGTGGACTAACAGAGTGTTGATGAAACACAGAAATTGCATCAGCATTGAATCCAACAGTCACCATGCGCACTTCCCTCCATGGGAGTAATGTCTCAAACAGTTTACGATTTGATCGTTCCCTGGAAGACCAGTAGTAGTTTCCGATGCACATGTGTGGGCATTCTGTAATGTGTGGACTATCAGAGCGTTGATGAAACACAGAAACTGCATCGGGATTGAATACAACAGACACCATGCGCACTTTCCTCCATGGGAGTAATGTCACAAACAGTCTACGATATGATCGTTCCCTGGAAGGCCAGTAGCAGTTTCCGAGGGTCATCTGGAGGCATTCTGTAATCTGTGGACTATCAGAGTGTTGATGAAACACAGAAATTGCATCGGGGTTGAATACAACAGTCACCATGCGCACTTTCTCCCTGGGAGTAATGTCTCAAACAGTTTACTATTTGATCTTTCCCTGGAAGACCAGTAGTAGTTTCCGATGCACATCTGTGGGCATTCTGTTATGTGTGGACTATAAAAGTGTTGATGAAACACAGAAACTGCATCGGGATTGAATACAACAGTCACCATGTGAACTTTCCTCCATGGGAGTAATGTCTCAAACAGTCTACACTTTGATCGTTCCCTGCAAGACCAGTAGTAGTTTCTGATGCACATCAGGAGGCATTCTGTAATCTGTGACCCTTAAAAATGTGTATATGAAACACAGATATTGCATCGGGATTGAATACAACAGTCACCCTGCGCACTTTCCTCCATGTGAGTAATGTCTCAAACAGTCTACGTTTTTATCGTTCCCTGCAAGACCAGTAGTAGTTTCCGACGCACGTCTGGAGGCATTCTGTAATCTGTGGACCTTCAAAGTGTTGATGAAACACAGAAATTGCATCGGGATTGAATACAACAGTCACTATGCGCACTTTCCTCCATGGGAGTAATGTCTCAAACAGTCTACGCTTTTATCGTTCCCTGGATGACCAGTAGTAGTTTCCGATGCACATCTGGAGGCATTCTGTAATCTGTGGACTATCAGAGTGTAGATGAAACACAGAAATTGCATCGGGGTCGAATACAACAGTCACCATGCACACTTTCCTCCATGGGAGTAATGTCTCAAACAGTTTACGCTTTGATCGTTCCCTGGAAGACCAGTAGTAGTTTCCGATGACATCTGTGGGCATTCTGTAATCTGTGGACTAACAGAGTGTTGATGAAACACAGAATTTGCATCGGGATTGAATACAACAGTCACCATGCGCACTTTCCTTCATGGGAGTAATATCTCAAACAGTCTACGCTTTGATCGTTCCCTGCAAGACCAGTAGTAGTTTCCGATGCACATCTGGAGGCATTCTGTAATCTGTGAACCTTCAAAGTGTTGATGAAACACAGGAATTGCATCGGGATTGAATACAACAGTCATCATGCGCAATTTCCTCCATGGGAGTAATGTCTCAAAAAGTTTACGCTTTGATCGTTCCCTGGAAGAATAGTAGCAGTTTCCGACGCACATCTGGGGCCTTTCTGTAATGTGTGGACTATCAGAGTGTTGATGAAACTAAGAAATTGCTTCAGGCTTGAATACAACAGTCACCATACGCACTTTCCTCCATGGGAATAATGTCACAAATAGTCTACGATTTGATCGTTCCCTGGAAGGCCAGTAGTAGTTTCCCAGGCACATCTGTAGGCATTCTGAAATCTGTGGACTATCAGAGTATTGATGAAACACAGAAATAGCATCAGGGTTGAATACAACAGTCACCATGCGCACTTTCCTCCATGGGAGTAATGTCTCAAACAGTTATGATTTGATCGGTCCCTGGAAGACCAGTAGTAGTTTCCAATGCACATCTGGGGACATTCTGTAATGTGTGGACTATCAGAGTGTTGATGAATCACAGAAATTGCATCAGCATTGAATCCAACAGTCACCATGCGCACTTCCCTCCATGGGAGTAATGTCTCAAACAGTTCACGCTTTGATCGTTCCCTGGAAGACCAGTAGTAGTTTCCGATGCACATCTGTGGGCATTCTGTAAGGTGTGGACTATCAGAGCGTTGATGAAACACAGAAACTGCATCGGGATTGAATACAACAGACACCATGCGCACTTTCCTCCATGGGAGTAATGTCACAAACAGTCTACGATATGATCGTTCCCTGGAAGGCCAGTAGTAGTTTCCGAGGGTCATCTGGAGGCATTCTGTAATCTGTGGACTATCAGAGTGTTGATGAAACACAGAAATTGCATCGGGGTTGAATACAACAGTCACCATGCGCACTTTCTCCCTGGGAGTAATGTCTCAAACAGTTTACGCTTTGATCTTTCCCTGGAAGACCAGTAGTAGTTTCCGATGCACATCTGTGGGCATTCTGTTATGTGTGGACTATAAAAGTGTTGATGAAACACAGAAACTGAATCGGGATTGAATACAACAGTCACCATGTGAACTTTCCTCCATGGAAGTAATGTCTCAAACAGTCTACACTTTTATCGTTCCCTGCAAGACCAGTAGTAGTTTCTGATGCACATCTGGACACATTCTGTTACCTGTGACCCTTAAAATGTGTATATGAAACACAGAAATTGCATCGGGATTGAATACAACAGTCACAATGCGCACTTTCCTCCATGTGAGTAATGTCTCAAACAGTCTACGTTTTTATCGTTCCCTGCAAGACCAGTAGTAGTTTCCGACGCACGTCTGGAGGCATTCTGTAATCTGTGGACCTTCAAAGTGTTGATGAAACACAGAAATTGCATCGGGATTGAATACAACAGTCACTATGCGCACTTTCCTCCATGGGAGTAATGTCTCAAACAGTCTACGCTTTTATCGTTCCCTGGATGACCAGTAGTAGTTTCCGATGCACATCTGGAGGCATTCTGTAATCTGTGGACTATCAGAGTGTTGATGAAACACAGAAATTGCATCGGGGTCGAATACAACAGTCACCATGCACACTTTCCTCCATGGGAGTAATGTCTCAAACAGTTTACGCTTTGATCGTTCCCTGGAAGACCAGTAGTAGTTTCCGATGACATCTGTGGGCATTCTGTAATCTGTGGACTAACAGAGTGTTGATGAAACACAGAAATTGCATCGGGATTGAATACAACAGTCACCATGCGCACATTCCTCCATGGGAGTAATGTCTCAAACAGTTTACGCTTTGATCGTTCCCTGGAAGATCAGTAGTAGTATCCGATGCACATCTGGGGACATTCTGTAATGTGTGGACTATCAGAGTGTTGATGAATCACAGAAATTGCATCAGCATTGAATCCAACAGTCACCATGCGCACTTCCCTCCATGGGAGTAATGTCTCAAACAGTTTACGCTTTGATCGTTACCTGGAAGACCAGTAGTAGTTTCCGATGCACATGTGTGGGCATTCTGTAATGTGTGGACTATCAGAGCGTTGATGAAACACAGAAACTGCATCGGGATTGAATACAACAGACACCATGCACACTTTCCTCCATGGGAGTAATGTCACAAACAGTCTACGATATGATCGTTCCCTGGAAGGCCAGTAGTAGTTTCCGAGGGTCATCTGGAGGCATTCTGTAATCTGTGGACTATCAGAGTGTTGATGAAACACAGAAATTGCATCGGGGTTGAATACAACAGTCACCATGCGCACTTTCTCCCTGGGAGTAATGTCTCAAACAGTTTACGATTTGATCTTTCCCTGGAAGACCAGTAGTAGTTTCCGATGCACATCTGTGGGCATTCTGTTATGTGTGGACTATAAAAGTGTTGATGAAACACAGAAACTGCATCGGGATTGAATACAACAGTCACCATGTGAACTTTCCTCCATGGGAGTAATGTCTCAAACAGTCTACACTTTGATCGTTCCCTGCAAGACCAGTAGTAGTTTCTGATGCACATCAGGAGGCATTCTGTAATCTGTGACCCTTAAAAATGTGTATATGAAACACAGAAATTGCATCGGGATTGAATACAACAGTCACCATGCGCACTTTCCTCCATGTGAGTAATGTCTCAAACAGTCTACGATTTTATCGTTCCCTGCAAGACCAGTAGTAGTTTCCGACGCACGTCTGGAGGCATTCTGTAATCTGTGGACCTTCAAAGTGTTGATGAAACACAGAAATTGCATCGGGATTGAATACAACAGTCAATATGCGCACTTTACTCCATGGGAGTAATGTCTCAAACAGTCTACGCTTTTATCATTCCGTGGATGACCAGTAGTAGTTTCCGATGCACATCTGGAGGCATTCTGTAATCTGTGGACTATCGGAGTGTTGATGAAACACAGAAATTGCATCGGGGTCGAATACAACAGTCACCATGCACACTTTCCTCCATGGGAGTAATGTCTCAAACAGTTTACGCTTTGATCGTTCCCTGGAAGACCAGTAGTAGTTTCCGATGACATCTGTGGGCATTCTGTAATCTGTGGACTAACAGAGTGTTGATGAAACACAGAAAATGCATCGGGATTGAATACAACAGTCACCTTGCGCACTTTCCTCCATGGGAGTAATGTCTCAAACAGTTTACGCTTTGATCGTTCCCTGGAAGATCAGTAGTAGTTTCCGATGCACATCTGGGGACATTCTGTAATGTGCGGACTATCAGAGTGTTGATGAATCACAGAAATGGCATCAGCATTGAATCCAACAGTCACCATGCGCACTTCCCTCCATGGGAGTAATGTCTCAAACAGTATACGCTTTGATCGTTCCCTGGAAGACAAGTAGTAGTTTCCGATGCACATCTGGTATCATTCTGTAATCTGCGTACTATCAGAGTGTTGATGAAACACAGAAATTGCATCGGGATTGAATACAACTGTCACCATGCGCACTTTCCTCTGTGGGAGTAATGTCTCAAACAGTCTACGCTTTAATCGTTCCCTGCAAGACCAATAGTAGTTTCCGATGCACATCTGGAGGCATTCTGTAATCTGTGGACCTTCAAAGTGTTGATGAAACACACAAACTAGCTCAGGATTAAATATAACCACCATCATGCGCATTTCCCACCATGGAAGTAATGTCTCAAACAGTCTACGCTTTGATGGTTCCCTGAAAGACCAGTAGTAGTTTCAGATGCACATCTGGAGGCATTCTGTAATCTGTAAACTATCAGAGTGTTGTTCAAACGCAGAAATTGCATCGGGATTGAATTCATCAGTCACCATGCGCAATTTCCTCCATGGGAGTAATGTCACAAAACGTTTACGCTTTGATCGTTCCCTGGAAGACCAGTAGTAGTTTCCGATGCACATCTGTGGGCATTCTGTAATGTGTGGACTATCAGAGTGTTGATGAAACACAGAAACTGCATCGTGATTGAATACAACAGTCACCATGCGCACTTTCCTCCAGGGGAGTAATGCCTCGAACGGTTTACGCTTTGATCGTTCCCTGGAAGACCAGTAGTAGTTTCGGATGCACATCTGGGGGCATTCTGTAATCTGTGGACCTTCAAAGTGTTGATGAAACACAGAAATTGAATCGGGATTGAATACAACAGTCACCATGTGCACTTTCCCTCATTGGAGTAACGTCACAAACAGTCTACTCTTTGATCGTTCCCTGGAAGACCAGTAGTAGTTTCCGATGCACATCTGTGGGCATTCTGTAATGTGTGGACTATCAGAGCGTTGATGAAACACAGAAACTGCATCGGGGTTGAATACAACAGTCACCATGCGCACTTTCCTCCATGGGAGTAATGTCTCAAACAGTTTACGATTTGATCGTTCCCTGGAAGACCAGTAGTAGTTTCCGATGCACATCTATGGGCATTCTGTAATGTGTAAACTATCAGAGTGTTGATGAAACACAGAAACAGCATGGGGATGGAATACAACAGACACCATGCGCACTTTCCTCCATGGTTGTAATGTCTCAAACAGTCTACGCTTTGATCGTTCCCTGCAAGACCAGTAGTAGTTTCCGATGCACGTCTGGAGGCATTCTGTAATCTGTAGACCTTCAAAGTGTTGATGAAACACAGAAATTGCATCGGGATTGAATACAACAGTCACTATGCGCACTTTCCTCCATGGGAGCAATGTCTCAAACAGTCTACGCTTTTATCGTTCCCTGGAAGACCAGTAGTAGTTTCCGATGCACATCTGGAGGCATTCTGTCATCTGTGGGCTATCAGAGTGTTGATGAAACACAGAAATTGCATCGGGATTGAATACAACAGTCACCATGTGCACTTTCCTACATGGGAGTAAGGCCTCGAACGGTTTACGCTTTGATCGTTGCCTGGAAGACCAGTAGTAGTTTCCGTTGCTCATCAGGGAGCATTCTGTAATGTGTGGACTATCAGAGTGTTGATGAAACACAGAAATTGCATCAGGATTGAATACAACAGTCACCATGCGCACTTTCCCTCATGGGAGTAATGTCACAAACAGTCTACTCTTTGATCGTTCCCTGGAAGGCCAGTAGTAGTTTCCGAGGCACATCTGGAGGCATTCTGTAATCTGTGGACTATCAGAGTGTTGATGAAACACAGAAAATGCATCAGAATTGAATACAACAGTCACCATGCGCACTTTCCTCCATGGGAGTAATGCCTCGAACGGTTTACGCTTTGATCGTTCCCTGGAAGCCCAGTAGTAGTTTCCGATGCACATCTGGGGGCATTCTGTAATCTGTGGACCTTCAAAGTGTTGATGAAACACAGAAAGTGAATCGGGATTGAATACAACAGTCACCATGCGCACTTTCCTAGATGGGAGTAATGTCTCAAACAGTCTACGCTTTGATCGTTTCCTGCAAGACCAGTAGTAGTTTCCGATGCACATCTGGAGGCATTCTGTAATCTGTGGACCTTCAAAGTGTTGATGTAACACAGGAATTGCATCGGGATTGAATACAACAGACACCATGCGTAATTACCTCCATGGGAGTAATGTCTCAAAATGTTTACGATTTGATCGTTCCCTGGAAGACCAGTAGCAGCTTCCGATGACATCTGTGGGCATTCTGTAATCTGTGGACTATCAGAGCGTTGATGAAACACAGAAACTGCATCGGGGTTGAATACAACAGTCACCATGCGCACTTTCCTCCATGGGAGTAATGTCTCAAACAGTTTACGATTTGATCGTTCCCTGGAAGACCAGTAGCAGCTTCCGATGACATCTGTGGGCATTCTGTAATCTGTGGACTATCAGAGTGTTGATGAAACACAGAAACTGCATCGTGATTGAATACAACAGTCACCATGCGCACTTTCCTCCAGGGGAGTAATGCCTCGAACGGTTTACGCTTTGATCGTTCCCTGGAAGACCAGTAGTAGTTTCGGATGCACATCTGGGGGCATTCTGTAATCTGTGGACCTTCAAAGTGTTGATGAAACACAGAAATTGAATCGGGATTGAATACAACAGTCACCATGTGCACTTTCCCTCATTGGAGTAATGTCACAAACAGTCTACTCTTTGATCGTTCCCTGGAAGACCAGTAGTAGTTTCCGATGCACATCTGTGGGCATTCTGTAATCTGTGGACTATCAGAGTGTTGATGAAACACAGAAATTGCATCGGGATTGAATACAACAGTCACCATGCGCACTTTCCTCTATGGGAGTAATGTCTCAAACAGTCTACGCTTTGATCGTTCCCTGCAAGACCAGTAGTAGTTTCCGATGCACATCTGGAGGCATTCTGTAATCTGTGGACTATCAGATTGTTGATGAAACGCAGAAATTGCATCGGGATTGAATACAACAGTCACCATGTGCACTTTCCTCCATGGGAGTAATGTCTCAAAGAATTTACGCTTTGATCGTTCCCTGGAAGACCAGTAGTAGTTTCCGTTGCTCATCTGGGAGCATTCTGTAATGTGTGGACTATCAGAGTGTTGATGAAACACAGAAATTGCATCAGGATTGAATACAACAGTCACCATGCGCAATTTTCCTAATTGGGAGTAATGTCTCAAAGAGTCTACGCTTTGATCGTTCCCTGGAAGACCAGTAGTAGTTTCCGATGCACATCTGTGGTCATTCTGTAATGTGTGGACTATCAGAGTGTTGATGAAACACAGAAACTGCATCGGGATTGAATACAACAGTCACCATGCGCACTTTCCTCCATGGTTGTAATGTCTCAAACAGTATACGCTTTGATCGTTCCCTGGAAGACCAGTAGTAGTTTCGGATGCACATCTGGGGGCATTCTATAATCTATGGACCTTCAAAGTGTTGATGAAACACAGAAATTGAATCGGGATTGAATACAACAGTCACCATGCGCACTTTCCTCCATGGGAGTAATGTCTCAAACAGTCTACGCTTTGATCTTTACCTGGAAGACCAGTAGTAGTTTCCGATGCACATCTTCTGACATTCTGTAATGTGTGGACTACCAGAGTGTTGATGAAACACAGAAATTGCATCAGGATTGAATACAACAGTCACCATGCGCACTTTCCTCCATGGGAGTAATGTCTCAAACAGTTTACGATTTGATCGTTACCTGGAAGACCAGTAGTAGCTTTCGATGCACATCTGTGGGCATTCTGTAATCTGTGGACTATCAGAGTGTAAATGAAACTCAGAAATTGCATCGGGATTGAATACAACAGTCGCCATGTGCTCTTTCTTCAATGGGAGTAATGTCTCAGACAGTCTACGCATTGATCGATCCCTGCAAGACCAGTAGTAGTTTCCGACGCACATCTGGGGCCATTCTGTAATGTGTGGACTATTAGAGTGTTGATGAAACACAGAAATTGCTTCAGGATTGAATACAACAGTCACCATGCGCACTTTCCTCCATGGGAGTAATGTCACAAACAGTCTACGATTTGATCGTACCCTGGAAGGCCAGTAGTAGTTTCCGAGGCTCATCTGCAGGCATTCTGTAATCTGTGGACTATCAGAGTGTTGATGAAACACAGAAATTGCATCGGGGTTGAATACAACAGTCACCATGCGCACTTTCTCCCTGGGAGTAATGTCTCAAACAGTTTACGCTTTGATCGTTCCCTGGAAGACCAGTAGTAGTTTCCGATGCACATCTGTGGGCTTTCTGTGATGTGTGTACTATAAAAGTGTTGATGAAACACAGAAACTGCATCGGGATTGAATACAACAGTCACCATGCGAACTTTCCTCCATGGGAGAAATGTCTCAAACAGTCTACGATTTGATCTTTCCCTGGAAGCCCAGTAGTAGTTTCCGATGCACATCTTCTGACATTTTGTAATGTGTGGAATATCAGAGTGTTGATGAAACACAGATATTGCATCAGAATTGAAAACAACAGTCACCATGCGCACTTTCCTCCACGGGAGTAATGTCTCAAACAGTTTACGCTTTGAACGTTCCTTGGAAGACCAGTAGTAGTTTCCGATGCACATCTGTGGGCATTCTGTAATCTGTAGACTATCAGAGTGTTGATGAAACACAGAAATTGCATCGGGATTGAATACAACAGTCACCATGCGCACTTTCCTCAATGGGAGTAATGTCTCAAACAGTCTACGCTTTGATCGTTCCCTGCAAGACCAGTAGTAGTTTCCGATGCACATCTGGAGGCATTCTGTAATCTGTGGACTATCAGAGTGTTGATGAAACACAGAAATTGCATCGGGATTGAATACAACAGTCACCATGTGCACTTTCCTCCATGGGGGTAATGTCTCAAAGAGTTTACGCTTTGATCGTTCCCTGGAAGACCAGTAGTAGTTTCCGTTGCTCATCTGGGAGCATTCTGTAATGTGTGGACTATCAGAGTGTTGATGAAACACAGAAATTGCATCAGGATTGAATACAACAGTCACCATGCGCACTCTCCTTCATGGGAGTAATGTCTCAAACAGTCTACGCTTTGAACGTTCCTTGGAAGACCAGTAGTAGTTTCCGATGCACATCTATGGTCATTCTGTAATGTGTGGACTATCAGAGTGTCGATGAAACACAGAAACTGCATCGGGATTGAATACAACAGTCACCATGCGCACTTTCCTCCATGGGAGTAATTCCTCGAACGGTTTACGCTTTGATCGTTCCCTGGAAAACCAGTAGTAGTTTCCGATGCACATCTGGGTGCATTCTGTAATCTGTGGACCTTCAAAGTGTTGATGAAACAAAGATATTGAATCGGGATTGAATACAACATTCACCATGCTTACTTTCCTCCATGGGAGTAATGTCTAAAAACAGTCTACGCTTTGATCTTTCCCTGGAAGACCAGTAGTAGTTTCCGATGCACATCTTCTGACATTTTGTAATGTGTGGAATATCAGAGTGTTGATGAAACACAGATATTGCATCAGAATTGAAAACAACAGTCACCATGCGCACTTTCCTCCATGGGAGTAATGTCTCACACAGTTTACGCTTTGAACGTTCCTTGGAAGACCAGTAGTAGTTTCCGATGCATATCTGTGGGCATTCTGTAATCTGTGGACTATCAGAATGTTGATGAAACACAGAAATTGCATCGGAATTGAATTTAACAATCACCATGCTCACTTTCCATCATGGGAGTAATGTCTCAAACAGTCTACGGTTAGATGGTTCCCTGGAAGACCAGTAGTTATTTCCGATGAACATCTGGGTTCATTCTGTCATGAGTTGACTATCAGAGTATTGTTGAAACACAAACATTGCATCGGGTTTGAATACAACAGTCACCATGCGCAATTTTCCTAAATGGGAGTAATGTCTCAAAGAGTCTACGCTTTGATCGTTCCCTGGAAGACCAGTAGTAGTTTCCGATGCACATCTGTGGTCATTCTGTAATGTGTGGACTATCAGAGTGTTGATGAAACACAGAAACTGCATCGGGATTGAATACAACAGTCACCATGCGCACTTTTTTCCATGGTTGTAATGTCTCAAACAGTATACGCTTTGATCGTTCCCTGGAAGACCAGTAGTAGTTTCGGATGCACATCTGGGGGCATTCTGTAATCTGTGGACCTTCAAAGTGTTGATGAAACACAGAAATTGAATCGGGATTGAATACAACAGTCACCATGCGCACTTTCCTCCATGTGAGTAATGTCTCAAACAGTCTACGCTTTGATCTTTACCTGGAAGACCAGTAGTAGTTTCCGATGCACATCTTCTGACATTCTGTAATGTGTGGACTACCAGAGTGTTGATGAAACAGAAATTGCATCAGGATTGAATACAACAGTCACCATGCGCACATTCCTCCATGGGAGTAATGTCTCAAACAGTCTACGCTTTGATCGTTCCCTGGAAGACCAGTAGTAGTTTCCGATGCACATCTGTGGTCATTCTGTAATGTGTGGACTATCAGAGTGTTGATGAAACACAGAAACTGCATCGGGATTGAATACAACAGTCACCATGCGCACTTTCCTCCATGGTTGTAATGTCTCAAACAGTATACGCTTTGATCGTTCCCTGGAAGACCAGTAGTAGTTTCGGATGCACATCTGGGGGCATTCTGTAATCTGTGGACATTCAATGTGTTGATGAAACACAGAAACTGAATCGGGATTGAATACAACAGTCACCATGCGCACTTTCCTCCATGTGGGTAATGTCTCAAACTGTCTACGCTTTGATCTTTACCTGGAAGACCAGTAGTAGTTTCCGATGCACATCTTCTGACATTCTGTAATGTGTGGACTACCAGAGTGTTGATGAAACACAGAAATTGCATCAGGATTGAATACAACAGTCACCATGCGCACTTTCCTCCATGGGAGTAATGTCTCAAACAGTTTACGCTTTGATCGTTACCTGGAAGACCAGTAGTAGCTTTCGATGCACATCTGTGGGCATTCTGTAATCTGTGGACTATCAGAGTGTTGATGAAACACAGAAATTGCATCAGGATTGAATACAACAATCACCATGCTCACTTTCCATCATGGGAGTAATGTCTCAAACAGTCTACGGTTTGATGGTTCCCTGGAAGACCAGTAGTTATTTCCGATGAACATCTGGGTTCATTCTGTCATGAGTTGACTATCAGAGTATTGTTGAAACACAAACATTGCATCGGGTTTGAATACAACAGACACCATGCGCAATTTTCCTAAATGGGAGTAATGTCTCAAAGAGTCTACGCTTTGATCGTTCCCTGGAAGACCAGTAGTAGTTTCCGATGCACATCTGTGGTCATTCTGTAATGTGTGGACTATCAGAGTGTTGATGAAACACAGAAACTGCATCGGGATTGAATACAACAGTCACCATGCGCACTTTCCTCCATGGTTGTAATGTCTCAAACAGTATACGCTTTGATCGTTCCCTGGAAGACCAGTAGTAGTTTCGGATGCACATCTGGGGGCATTCTATAATCTGTGGACCTTCAAAGTGTTGATGAAACACAGAAATTGAATCGGGATTGAATACAACAGTCACCATGCGCACTTTCCTCCATGGGAGTAATGTCTCAAACAGTCTACGCTTTGATCTTTACCTGGAAGACCAGTAGTAGTTTCCGATGCACATCTTCTGACATTCTGTAATGTGTGGACTACCAGAGTGTTGATGAAACACAGAAATTGCATCAGGATTGAATACAACAGTCACCATGCGCACTTTCCTCCATGGGAGTAATGTCTCAAACAGTTTACGATTTGATCGTTACCTGGAAGACCAGTAGTAGCTTTCGATGCACATCTGTGGGCATTCTGTAATCTGTGGACTATCAGAGTGTAAATGAAACTCAGAAATTGCATCGGGATTGAATACAACAGTCGCCATGTGCTCTTTCTTCAATGGGAGTAATGTCTCAGACAGTCTACGCATTGATCGATCCCTGCAAGACCAGTAGTAGTTTCCGACGCACATCTGGGGCCATTCTGTAATGTGTGGACTATTAGAGTGTTGATGAAACACAGAAATTGCTTCAGGATTGAATACAACAGTCACCATGCGCACTTTCCTCCATGGGAGTAATGTCACAAACAGTCTACGATTTGATCGTACCCTGGAAGGCCAGTAGTAGTTTCCGAGGCTCATCTGCAGGCATTCTGTAATCTGTGGACTATCAGAGTGTTGATGAAACACAGAAATTGCATCGGGGTTGAATACAACAGTCACCATGCGCACTTTCTCCCTGGGAGTAATGTCTCAAACAGTTTACGCTTTGATCGTTCCCTGGAAGACCAGTAGTAGTTTCCGATGCACATCTGTGGGCTTTCTGTAATGTGTGGACTATAAAAGTGTGGATGAAACACAGAAACTGCATCGGGATTGAATACAACAGTCACCATGCGAACTTTCCTCCATGGGAGAAATGTCTCAAACAGTCTACGCTTTGATCGTTCCCTGCAAGACCAGTAGTAGTTTCCGATGCACATCTGGAGGCATTCTGTAATCTGTGGACCTTCAAAGTGTTGATGAAACACAGAAATTGCATCGGGATTTAATACAACAGTCACCATGCGCACTTTCCTCAATGGGAGTAATGTCTCAAAGAGTCTACGCTTTTATCGTTGCCTGGAAGACCAGTAGTAGTTTCCGATGCACATCTGGAGGCATTCTGTATTCTGTGGACTATCAGAGTGTTGATGAAACACAGAAATTGCATCGGGATTGAATACAACAGGCACCATGTGCACTTTCCTCCATGGGGGTAAAGCCTCGAACGATTTACGCTTTTATCGTTCCCTGGAAGACCTGTAGTAGTTTCCGACGCACATCTGGGGACATTCTGTAATGTGTGGACTATCAGAGTGTTGATGAAACACAGAAATTGCATCAGGATTGAATCCAACAGTCACCATGCGCACCTCCCTCCATGAGAGTAATGTCTCAAACAGTTTACGCTTTGATCGTTCCCTGGAAGACCAGTAGTAGTTTCCAATGCACATCTGTGGGCATTCTGTAATGTGTGGACTATCAGAGTAATGATGAAACACAGAAATTGCATCGGGATTGAATATACAAAAGTCACCATGCGCACTTTCCTCCATGGGAGTAATGTCTCAAACAGTCTACGATTTGATCTTTCCCTGGAAGCCCAGTAGTAGTTTCCGATGCACATCTTCTGACATTTTGTAATGTGTGGAATATCAGAGTGTTGATGAAACACAGATATTGCATCAGAATTGAAAACAACAGTCACCATGCGCACTTTCCTCCACGGGAGTAATGTCTCAAACAGTTTACGCTTTGAACGTTCCTTGGAAGACCAGTAGTAGTTTCCGATGCACATCTGTGGGCATTCTGTAATCTGTGGACTATCAGAGTGTTGATGAAACACAGAAATTGCATCGGGATTGAATACAACAGTCACCATGCGCACTTTCCTCAATGGGAGTAATGTCTCAAACAGTCTACGCTTTGATCGTTCCCTGCAAGACCAGTAGTAGTTTCCGATGCACATCTGGAGGCATTCTGTAATCTGTGGACTATCAGAGTGTTGATGAAACACAGAAATTGCATCGGGATTGAATACAACAGTCACCATGTGCACTTTCCTCCATGGGAGTAATGTCTCAAAGAGTTTACGCTTTGATCGTTCCCTGGAAGACCAGTAGTAGTTTCCGTTGCTCATCTGGGAGCATTCTGTAATGTGTGGACTATCAGAGTGTTGATGAAACACAGAAATTGCATCAGGATTGAATACAACAGTCACCATGCGCACTCTCCTTCATGGGAGTAATGTCTCAAACAGTCTACGCTTTGAACGTTCCTTGGAAGACCAGTAGTAGTTTCCGATGCACATCTATGGTCATTCTGTAATGTGTGGACTATCAGAGTGTCGATGAAACACAGAAACTGCATCGGGATTGAATACAACAGTCACCATGCGCACTTTCCTCCATGGGAGTAATTCCTCGAACGGTTTACGCTTTGATCGTTCCCTGGAAAACCAGTAGTAGTTTCCGATGCACATCTGGGTGCATTCTGTAATCTGTGGACCTTCAAAGTGTTGATGAAACAAAGATATTGAATCGGGATTGAATACAACATTCACCATGCTTACTTTCCTCCATGGGAGTTATGTCTAAAAACAGTCTACGCTTTGATCTTTCCCTGGAAGACCAGTAGTAGTTTCCGATGCACATCTTCTGACATTTTGTAATGTGTGGAATATCAGAGTGTTGATGAAACACAGATATTGCATCAGAATTGAAAACAACAGTCACCATGCGCACTTTCCTCCATGGGAGTAATGTCTCAAACAGTTTACGCTTTGAACGTTCCTTGGAAGACCAGTAGTAGTTTCCGATGCATATCTGTGGGCATTCTGTAATCTGTGGACTATCAGAATGTTGATGAAACACAGAAATTGCATCGGAATTGAATTTAACAATCACCATGCTCACTTTCCATCATGGGAGTAATGTCTCAAACAGTCTACGGTTAGATGGTTCCCTGGAAGACCAGTAGTTATTTCCGATGAACATCTGGGTTCATTCTGTCATGAGTTGACTATCAGAGTATTGTTGAAACACAAACATTGCATCGGGTTTGAATACAACAGTCACCATGCGCAATTTTCCTAAATGGGAGTAATGTCTCAAAGAGTCTACGCTTTGATCGTTCCCTGGAAGACCAGTAGTAGTTTCCGATGCACATCTGTGGTCATTCTGTAATGTGTGGACTATCAGAGTGTTGATGAAACACAGAAACTGCATCGGGATTGAATACAACAGTCACCATGCGCACTTTTTTCCATGGTTGTAATGTCTCAAACAGTATACGCTTTGATCGTTCCCTGGAATACCAGTAGTAGTTTCGGATGCACATCTGGGGGCATTCTGTAATCTGTGGACCTTCAAAGTGTTGATGAAACACAGAAATTGAATCGGGATTGAATACAACAGTCACCATGCGCACTTTCCTCCATGTGAGTAATGTCTCAAACAGTCTACGCTTTGATCTTTACCTGGAAGACCAGTAGTAGTTTCCGATGCACATCTTCTGACATTCTGTAATGTGTGGACTACCAGAGTGTTGATGAAACAGAAATTGCATCAGGATTGAATACAACAGTCACCATGCGCACATTCCTCCATGGGAGTAATGTCTCAAACAGTCTACGCTTTGATCGATCCCTGCAAGACCAGTAGTAGCTTCCGACGCACATCTGGGGCCATTCTGTAATGTGTGGACTATTAGAGTGTTGATGAAACACAGAAATTGCTTCAGGATTGAATACAACAGTCACCATGCGAACTTTCTTCCATGGGAGAAATGTCTCAAACAGTCTACGCTTTGATCGTTCCCTGCAAGACCAGTAGTAGTTTCCGATGCACATCTGGAGGCATTCTATAATCTGTGGACCTTCAAAGTGTTGATGAAACACACAAATTGCATCGGGATTTAATACAACAGTCACCATGCGCACTTTCCTCAATGTGAGTAATGTCTCAAAGAGTCTACGCTTTTATCGTTCCCTGGAAGACCTGTAGTAGTTTCCGACGCACATCTGGGGACATTCTGCAATGTGTGGACTATCAGAGTGTTGATGAAACACAGAAATTGCATCAGGATTGAATTCAACAGTCACCATGCGCACCTCCCTCCATGAGAGTAATGTCTCAAACAGTTTACGCTTTGATCGTTCCCTGGAAGACCAGTAGTAGTTTCCAATGCACATCTGTGGGCATTCTGTAAAGTGTGGACTATCAGAGTGTTGACGAAACACAGAAATTGCATCGGAATTGAATTTAACAATCACCATGCTCACATTCCATCATGGGAGTAATGTCTCAAACAGTCTACGGTTTGATGGTTCCCTGGAAGACCAGTAGTTATTTCCGATGAGCATCTGGGTTCATTCTGTCATGAGTTGACTATCAGAGTATTGTTGAAACACAAACATTGCATCGGGTTTGAATACAACAGTCACCATGCGCACTTTCCTCCATGGGAGTAATTCCTCGAACGGTTTACGCTTTGATCGTTCCCTGGAAAACCAGTAGTAGTTTCCGATGCACATCTTCTGACATTCTGTAATGTGTGGACTATCAGAGTGTTGATGATACACAGAAATTGCATCAGTATTGAATACAACAGTCACCATGCGCACTTTCCTCCATGGGGGTAATGTCTCAAACAGTTTACGCTTTGATCCTTCCCTGGAAGACCAGTAGTAGTTTCCGATGCACATCTGTGGGCATTCTGTAATCTGTGGACTATCAGAGTGTTGACGAAACACAGAAATTGCATCGGAATTGAATTTAACAATCACCATGCTCACATTCCATCATGCGAGTAATGTCTCAAACAGTCTACGGTTTGATGGTTCCCTGGAAGACCAGTAGTTATTTCCGATGAACATCTGGGTTCATTCTGTCATGAGTTGACTATCAGAGTATTGTTGAAACACAAACATTGCATCGGGTTTGAATACAACAGTCACCATGCGCAATTTTCCTAAATGGGAGTAATGTCTCAAAGAGTCTACGCTTTGATCGTTCCCTGGAAGACCAGTAGTAGTTTCCGATGCACATCTGTGGTCATTCTGTAATGTGTGGACTATCAGAGTGTTGATGAAACACAGAAACTGCATCGGGATTGAATACAACAGTCACCATGCGCACTTTCCTCCATGGTTGTAATGTCTCAAACAGTATACGCTTTGATCGTTCCCTGGAAGACCAGTAGTAGTTTCGGATGCACATCTGGGGGCATTCTGTAATCTGTGGATATTCAATGTGTTGATGAAACACAGAAATTGAATCGGGATTGAATACAACAGTCACCATGCGCACTTTCCTCCATGTGGGTAATGTCTCAAACAGTCTACGCTTTGATCTTGACCTGGAAGACCAGTAGTAGTTTCCGATGCACATCTTCTGACATTCTGTAATGTGTGGACTACCAGAGTGTTGATGAAACACAGAAATTGCATCAGGATTGAATACAACAGTCACCATGCGCACTTTCCTCCATGGGAGTAATGTCTCAAACAGTTTACGCTTTGATCGTTACCTGGAAGACCAGTAGTAGCTTTCGATGCACATCTGTGGTCATTCTGTAATCTGTGGACTATCAGAGTGTAAATGAAACTCAGAAATTGCATCGGGATTGAATACAACAGTCGCCATGTGCACTTTCTTCAATGGGAGTAATGTCTCAAACAGTCTTCGCATTGATCGATCCCTGCAAGACCAGTAGTAGTTTCCGACGCACATCTGGGGCCATTCTGTAATGTGTGGACTATTAGAGTGTTGATGAAACACAGAAATTGCTTCAGGATTGAATACAACAGTCACCATGCGAACTTTCCTCCATGGGAGAAATGTCTCAAACAGTCTACGCTTTGATCGTTCCCTGCAAGACCAGTAGTAGTTTCCGATGCACATCTGGAGGCATTCTGTAATCTGTGGACCTTCAAAGTGTTGATGAAACACACAAATTGCATCGGGATTGAATACAACAGTCACCATGCGCACTTTCCTCAATGTGAGTAATGTCTCAAAGGGTCTACGCTTTTATCGTTCCCTGGAAGACCTGTAGTAGTTTCCGACGCACATCTGGGGACATTCTGTAATGTGTGGACTATCAGAGTGTTGATGAAACACAGAAATTGCATCAGGATTGAATTCAACAGTCACCATGCGCACCTCCCTCCATGAGAGTAATGTCTCAAACAGTTTACGCTTTGATCGTTCCCTGGAAGACCAGTAGTAGTTTCCAATGCACATCTGTGGGCATTCTGTAATGTGTGGACTATCAGAGTGTTGATGAAACACAGAAATTGCATCGGGATTGAATACAAAAGTCAATATGCGCACTTTCCTCCATAGGAGTAATGCCTCATACGGTTTACGCTTTGATCGTTCCCTGGAAGACTAGTAGCAGTTTCCGATGCACATCTGGGGGCATTCTGTAATCTGTGGACCTTCAAAGTGTTGATGAAACACAGAAATTGAATCGGGATTGAATACAATATTCACCATGCGCACTTTCCTCCATGGGAGTAATGTCTCAAACAGTCTACGCTTTGATCTTTCCCTGGAAGACCAGTAGTAGTTTCCGATGCACATCTTCTGACATTTTGTAATGTGTGGAATATCAGAGTGTTGATGAAACACAGATATTGCATCAGAATTGAAAACAACAGTCACCATGCGCACTTTCCTCCATGGGAGTAATGTCTCAAACAGTTTACGCTTTGAACGTTCCTTGGAAGACCAGTAGTAGTTTCCGATGCACATCTGTGGGCATTCTGTAATCTGTGGACTATCAGAGTGTTGATGAAACACAGAAATTGCATCGGGATTGAATACCACAGTCACCATGCGCACTTTCCTCTATGGGAGTAATGTCTCAAACAGTCTACGATTTGATCGTTCCCTGCAAGACCAGTAGTAGTTTCCGATGCACATCTGGAGGCATTCTGTAATCTGTGGACTGTCAGAAAGTAGATGAAACACAGAAATTGCATCGGGATTGAATACAACAGTCGCCATGTGCACTTTCCTCCATGGGAGTAATGTCTCAAAGAGTTTACGCTTTGATCGTTCCCTAGAAGACCAGTAGTAGTTTCCGTTGCTCATCTGGGAGCATTCTGTAATGTGTGGCCTATCAGAGTGTTGATGAAACACAGAAATTCCATCAGGATTGAATACAACAGTCACAATGCGCACTTTCCTTCATGGGAGTAATGTCTCAAACAGTCAACGCTTTGATCGTTCCCTGGAAGACCAGTAGTAGTTTCCGATGCACATCTGTGGTCATTCTGTAATGTGTGGACTATCAGAGTGTTGATGAAACACAGAAACTGCATCGGAATTGAATAAAACAGTCACCATGCGCACTTTCCTCCATGGGAGTAATTCCTCGAACGGTTTACGCTTTGATCGTTCCCTGGAAAACCAGTAGTAGTTTCCGATGCACATCTGGGTGCATTCTGTAATCTGTGGACCTTCAAAGTGTTGATGAAACAAAGATATTGAATCGGGATTGAATACAACAGTCACCATGCGCACTTTCCTCCATGGGAGTAATGTATCAAACAGTCTACGCTTTGATCTTTCCCTGGAAGACAAGTAGTAGTTTCCGATGCACATCTTCTGACATTCTGTAATGTGTGGACTATCAGAGTGTTGATGATACACAGAAATTGCATCAGTATTGAATACAACAGTCACCATGCGCACTTTCCTCCATGGGGGTAATGTCTCAAACAGTTTACGCTTTGATCCTTCCCTGGAAGACCAGTAGTAGTTTCCGATGCACATCTGTGGGCATTCTGAAATGTGTGGACTATCAGAATGTTGATGAAACACAGAAATTGCATCGGAATTGAATTTAACAATCACCATGCTCACTTTCCATCATGGGAGTAATGTCTCAAACAGTCTACGGTTTGATGGTTCCCTGGAAGACCAGTAGTTATTTCCGATGAACATCTGGGTTCATTCTGTCATGAGTTGACCATCAGAGTATTGTTGAAACACAAACATTGCATCGGGTTTGAATACAACAGTCACCATGCGCAATTTTCCTAAATGGGAGTAATGTCTCAAAGAGTCTACGCTTTGATCGTTCCCTGGAAGACCAGTAGTAGTTTTCGATGCACATCTGTGGTCATTCTGTAATGTGTGGACTATCAGAGTGTTGATGAAACACAGAAACTGCATCGGGATTGAATACAACAGTCACCATGCGCACTTTCCTCCATGTTTGTAATGTCTCAAACAGTATACGCTTTGATCGTTCCCTGGAAGACCAGTAGTAGTTTCGGATGCACATCTGGGGGCATTCTGTAATCTGTGGACCTTCAAAGTGTTGATGAAACACAGAAATTGAATCGGGATTGAATACAACAGTCACCATGCGCACTTTCCTCCATGTGAGTAATGTCTCAAACAGTCTACGCTTTGATCGTTCCCTGGAAGACCAGTAGTAGTTTCCGATGCACATCTTCTGACATTCTGTAATGTGTGGACTACCAGAGTGTTGATGAAACACAGAAATTGCATCAGGATTGAATACAACAGTCACCATGCGCACTTTCCTCCATGGGAGTAATGTCTCAAACAGTTTACGCTTTGATCGTTACCTGGAAGACCAGTAGTAGCTTTCGATGCACATCTGTGGGCATTCTGTAATCTGTGGACTATCAGAGTGTAAATGAAACTCAGAAATTGCATCGGGATTGAATACAACAGTCGCCATGTGCACTTTCTTCAATGGGAGTAATGTCTCAAACAGTCTACGCATTGATCGATCCCTGCAAGACCAGTAGTAGTTTCCGACGCACATCTGGGGCCATTCTGTAATGTGTGGACTATTAGAGTGTTGATGAAACACAGAAATTGCTTCAGGATTGAATACAACAGTCACCATGCGAACTTTCCTCCATGGGAGAAATGTCTCAAACAGTCTACGCTTTGATCGTTCCCTGCAAGACCAGTAGTAGTTTCCGATGCACATCTGGAGGCATTCTGTAATCTGTGGACCTTCAAAGTGTTGATGAAACACACAAATTGCATCGGGATTTAATACAACAGTCACCATGCGCACTTTCCTCAATGTGAGTAATGTCTCAAAGAGTCTAAGCTTTTATCGTTCCCTGGAAGACCTGTAGTAGTTTCCGACGCACATCTGGGGACATTCTGTAATGTGTGGACTATCAGAGTGTTGATGAAACACAGAAATTGCATCAGGATTGAATTCAACAGTCACCATGCGCACCTCCCTCCATGAGAGTAATGTCTCAAACAGTTTACGCTTTGATCGTTCCCTGGAAGACCAGTAGTAGTTTCCAATGCACATCTGTGGGCATTCTGTAATGTGTGGACTATCAGAGTGTTGATGAAACACAGAAATTGCATCGGGATTGAATACAAAAGTCAATATGCGCACTTTCCTCCATAGGAGTAATGCCTCATACGGTTTACGCTTTGATCGTTCCCTGGAAGACTAGTAGCAGTTTCCGATGCACATCTGTGGGCATTCTGTAATCTGTGGACCTTCAAAGTGTTGATGAAACACAGAAATTGAATCGGGATTGAATACAATATTCACCATGCGCACTTTCCTCCATGGGAGTAATGTCTCAAACAGTCTACGCTTTGATCTTTCCCTGGAAGACCAGTAGTAGTTTCCGATGCACATCTTCTGACATTTTGTAATGTGTGGAATATCAGAGTGTTGATGAAACACAGATATTGCATCAGAATTGAAAACAACAGTCACCATGCGCACTTTCCTCCATGGGAGTAATGTCTCAAACAGTTTACGCTTTGAACGTTCCTTGGAAGACCAGTAGTAGTTTCCGATGCACATCTGTGGGCATTCTGTAATCTGTGGACTATCAGAGTGTTGATGAAACACAGAAATTGCATCGGGATTGAATACCACAGTCACCATGCGCACTTTCCTCTATGGGAGTAATGTCTCAAACAGTCTACGCTTTGATCGTTCCCTGCAAGACCAGTAGTAGTTTCCGATGCACATCTGGAGGCATTCTGTAATCTGTGGACTATCAGAAAGTTGATGAAACACAGAAATTGCATCGGGATTGAATACAACAGTCGCCATGTGCACTTTCCTCCATGGGAGTAATGTCTCAAAGAGTTTACGCTTTGATCGTTCCCTAGAAGACCAGTAGTAGTTTCCGTTGCTCATCTGGGAGCATTCTGTAATGTGTGGCCTATCAGAGTGTTGATGAAACACAGAAATTCCATCAGGATTGAATACAACAGTCACAATGCGCACTTTCCTTCATGGGAGTAATGTCTCAAACAGCCAACGCTTTGATCGTTCCCTGGAAGACCAGTAGTAGTTTCCGATGCACATCTGTGGTCATTCTGTAATGTGTGGACTATCAGAGTGTTGATGAAACACAGAAACTGCATCGGAATTGAATAAAACAGTCACCATGCGCACTTTCCTCCATGGGAGTAATTCCTCGAACGGTTTACGCTTTGATCGTTCCCTGGAAAACCAGTAGTAGTTTCCGATGCACATCTGGGTGCATTCTGTAATCTGTGGACCTTCAAAGTGTTGATGAAACAAAGATATTGAATCGGGATTGAATACAACAGTCACCATGCGCACTTTCCTCCATGGGAGTAATGTATCAAACAGTCTACGCTTTGATCTTTCCCTGGAAGACAAGTAGTAGTTTCCGATGCACATCTTCTGACATTCTGTAATGTGTGGACTATCAGAGTGTTGATGATACACAGAAATTGCATCAGTATTGAATACAACAGTCACCATGCGCACTTTCCTCCATGGGGGTAATGTCTCAAACAGTTTACGCTTTGATCCTTCCCTGGAAGACCAGTAGTAGTTTCCGATGCACATCTGTGGGCATTCTGTAATCTGTGGACTATCAGAGTGTTGACGAAACACAGAAATTGCATCGGAATTGAATTTAACAATCACCATGCTCACATTCCATCATGCGAGTAATGTCTCAAACAGTCTACGGTTTGATGGTTCCCTGGAAGACCAGTAGTTATTTCCGATGAACATCTGGGTTCATTCTGTCATGAGTTGACTATCAGAGTATTGTTGAAACACAAACATTGCATCGGGTTTGAATACAACAGTCACCATGCGCAATTTTCCTAAATGGGAGTAATGTCTCAAAGAGTCTACGCTTTGATCGTTCCCTGGAAGACCAGTAGTAGTTTCCGATGCACATCTGTGGTCATTCTGTAATGTGTGGACTATCAGAGTGTTGATGAAACACAGAAACTGCATCGGGATTGAATACAACAGTCACCATGCGCACTTTCCTTCATGGTTGTAATGTCTCAAACAGTATACGCTTTGATCGTTCCCTGGAAGACCAGTAGTAGTTTCGGATGCACATCTGGGGGCATTCTGTAATCTGTGGATATTCAATGTGTTGATGAAACACAGAAATTGAATCGGGATTGAATACAACAGTCACCATGCGCACTTTCCTCCATGTGGGTAATGTCTCAAACAGTCTACGCTTTGATCTTTACCTGGAAGACCAGTAGTAGTTTCCGATGCACATCTTCTGACATTCTGTAATGTGTGGACTACCAGAGTGTTGATGAAACACAGAAATTGCATCAGGATTGAATACAACAGTCACCATGCGCACTTTCCTCCATGGGAGTAATGTCTCAAACAGTTTACGCTTTGATCGTTACCTGGAAGACCAGTAGTAGCTTTCGATGCACATCTGTGGGCATTCTGTAATCTGTGGACTATCAGAGTGTAAATGAAACTCAGAAATTGCATCGGGATTGAATACAACAGTCGCCATGTGCACTTTCTTCAATGGGAGTAATGTCTCAAACAGTCTACGCATTGATCGATCCCTGCAAGACCAGTAGTAGTTTCCGACGCACATCTGGGGCCATTCTGTAATGTGTGGACTATTAGAGTGTTGATGAAACACAGAAATTGCTTCAGGACTGAATACAACAGTCACCATGCGCACTTTCCTCCATGGGAGTAATGTCACAAACAGTCTACGATTTGATCGTTCCCTGGAAGGCCAGTAGTAGTTTCCGAGGCTCATCTGGAGGCATTCTGTAATCTGTGGACTATCAGAGTGTTGATGAAACACAGAAATTGCATCGGGGTTGAATACAACAGTCACCATGCGCACTTTCTCCCAGGGAGTAATGTCTCAAACAGTTTACGCTTTGATCGTTACCTGGAAAACCAGTAGAAGTTTCCGATGCACATCTGTGGGCATTCTGTAATGTGTGGACTATAAAAGTGTAGATGAAACACAGAAACTGCATCGGGAATGAATACAACAGTCACCATGCGAACTTTCCTCCATGGGAGAAATGTCTCAAACTGTCTACGCTTTGATCGTTCCCTGCAAGACCAGTAGTAGTTTCCGATGCACATCTGGAGGCATTCTGTAATCTGTGGACCTTCAAAGTGTTGATGAAACACAGAAATTGCATCGGGATTTAATACAACAGTCACCATGCGCACTTTCCTCAATGGGAGTAATGTCTCAAAGAGTCTACGCTTTTATCGTTCCCTGGAAGACCAGTAGAAGTTTCCGATACACATCTGGAGGCATTCTGTAATGTGTGGACTATCAGAGTGTTGAAGAAACACAGAAATCGCATCGGGATTGAATTCAACAGTCACCATGTGCACTTTCCTCCATAGGAGTAAAGCCTCGAACGATTTACGCTTTTATCGTTCCCTGGAAGACCTGTAGTAGTTTCCGACGCACATCTGGGGACATTCTGTAATGTGTGGACTATCAGAGTGTTAATGAAACACAGAAATTGCATCAGCATTGAATCCAACAGTCACCATGCGCACCTCCCTCCATGAGAGTAATGTCTCAAACAGTTTACGCTTTGATCGTTCATTGGAAGACCAGTAGTAGTTTCCAATGCACATCTGTGGGCATTCTGTTATGTGTGGACTATCAGAGTGTTGATGAAACACAGAAATTGCATCGGGATTGAATACAAAAGTCACCATGCGCACTTTCCTCCATGGGAGTAATGCCTCAAACGGTTTACGCTTTGATCGTTCCCTGGAAGACTAGTAGTAGTTTCCGATGCACATCTGGGTCCATTCTGTAATCTGTGGACCTTCAAAGTGTTGATGAAACACAGAAATTGAATCGGGATTGAATACAACATTCACCATGCGCACTTTCCTCCATGGGAGTAATGTCTCAAACAGTCTACGCTTTGATCTTTCCCTGGAAGACCAGTAGTAGTTTCCGATGCACATCTTCTGACATTTTGTAATGTGTGGAATATCAGAGTGTTGATGAAACACAGATATTGCATCAGAATTGAAAACAACAGTCACCATGCGCACTTTCCTCCATGGGAGTAATGTCTCAAACAGTTTACGCTTTGAACGTTCCTTGGAAGACCAGTAGTAGTTTCCGATGCACATCTGTGGGCATTCTGTAATCTGTGGACTATCAGAGTGTTGATGAAACACAGAAATTGCATCGGGATTGAATACAACAGTCACCATGCGCACTTTCCTCTATGGGAGTAATGTCTCAAACAGTCTACGCTTTGACCGTTCCCTGCAAGACCAGTAGTAGTTTCCGATGCACATCTGGAGGCATTCTGTAATCTGTGGACTATCAGAGTGTTGATGAAACACAGAAATTGCATCGGGATTGAATACAACAGTCACCATGTGCACTTTCCTCCATGGGAGTAATGTCTCAAAGAGTTTACGCTTTGATCGTTCCCTGGAAGACCAGTAGTAGTTTCCGTTGCTCATCTGGGAGCATTCTGTAATGTGTGGACTATCAGAGTGTTGATGAAACACAGAAATTGCATCAGGATTGAATACAACAGTCACCATGCGCACTTTCCTTCATGGGAGTAATGTCTCAAACAGTCTACGCTTTGATCGTTCCCTGGAAGACCAGTAGTAGTTTCCGATGCACATCTGTGGGCATTCTGTGATGTGTGGACTATCAGAGTGTTGATGAAACACAGAAACTGCATCGGGATTGAATACAACAGTCACCATGCGCACTTTCCTCCATGGGAGTAATTCCTCGAACGGTTTACGCTTTGATCGTTCCCTGGAAAACCAGTAGTAGTTTCCGATGCACATCTGGGTGCATTCTGTAATCTGTGGACCTTCAAAGTGTTGATGAAACAAAGATATTGAATCGGGATTGAATACAACAGTCACCATGCGCACTTTCCTCCATGGGAGTAATGTATCAAACAGTCTACGCTTTGATCTTTCCCTGGAAGACAAGTAGTAGTTTCCGATGCACATCTTCTGACATTTTGTAATGTGTGGACTATCAGAGTGTTGATGATACACAGAAATTGCATCAGTATTGAATACAACAGTCACCATGCGCACTTTCCTCCATGGGGGTAATGTCTCAAACAGTTTACGCTTTGATCCTTCCCTGGAAGACCAGTAGTAGTTTCCGATGCACATCTGTGGGCATTCTGTAATCTGTGGACTATCAGAGTGTTGACGAAACACAGACATTGCATCGGAATTGAATACAACAATCACCATGCGCACTTTCCATCATGGGAGTAATGTCTCAAACAGTCTATGCTTTGATGGTTCCCTGGAAGACCAGCAGTTATTTCCGATGAACATCTGGGTTCATTCTGTCATGAGTTGACTATCAGAGTATTGTTGAAACACAAACATTGCATCGGGTTTGAATACAACAGTCAGCATGCGCAATTTTCCTAAATGAGAGTAATGTCTCAAAGAGTCTACGCTTTGATCGTTCCCTGGAAGACCAGTAGTAGTTTCCGATGCACATCTGTGGTCATTCTGTAATGTGTGGACTATCAGAGTGTTGATGAAACACAGTAACTGCATCGGGATTGAATACAACAGTCACCATGCGCACTTTCCTCCATGGTTGTAATGTCTCAAACAGTATACGCTTTGATCGTTCCCTGGAAGACCAGTACTAGTTTCGGATGCACATCTGGGGGCATTCTGTAATCTGTGGACCTTCAAAGTGTTGATGAAACACAGAAATTGAATCGGGATTGAATACAACAGTCACCATGCGCACTTTCCTCCATGTGAGTAATGTCTCAAACAGTCTACGCTTTCATCTTTACCAGGAAGACCAGTAGTAGTTTCCGATGCACATCTTCTGACATTCTGTAATGTGTGGACTACCAGAGTGTTGATGAAACACAGAAATTGCATCAGGATTGAATACAACAGTCACCATGCGCACTTTCCTCCATGGGAGTAATGTCTCAAACAGTTTACGCTTTGATCGTTACCTGGAAGACCAGTAGTAGCTTTCGATGCACATCTGTGTGCATTCTGTAATCTGTGGACTATCAGAGTGTAAATGAAACACAGAAATTGCATCGGGATTGAATACAACAGTCGCCATGTGCACTTTCTTCAATGGGAGTAATGTCTCAAACAGTCTACGCATTGATCGATCCCTGCAAGACCAGTAGTAGTTTCCGATGCACATCTGGGGGCATTCTGTAATCTGTGGACCATCAAAGTGTTGATGAAACACAGAAATTGAATCGGGATTGAATACAACGGTCACCATGCGCACTTTCCTAGATGGGAGTAATGTCTCAAACAGTCTACGCTTTGATCTTTCCCTGGAAGACCAGTAGTAGTTTCCGATGCACATCTTCTGACAGTCTGTAATGTGTGGACTATCAGAGTGTTGATGAAACACAGAAATTGCATCAGGATTGAATACAACAGTCACCATGCGCACTTTCCTCCATGGGACTAATGTCTCAAACAGTTTACGCTTTGATCGTTCCCTGGAGGACCAGTAGTAGTTTCCGATGCACATCTGTGGGCATTCTGTAATGTGTGGACTATAAAAGTGTTGATGAAACACAGAAACTGCATCGGGATTGAATACAACAGTCACCATGCGAACTTTCCTCCATGGGAGAAATGTCTCAAACAGTCTACGCTTTGATCGTTCCCTGCAAGACCAGTAGTAGTTTCCGATGCCCATCTGGAGGCATTCTGTAATCTGTGGACTTTCAAAGTGTTGATGAAACACAGAAATTGCATCGGGATTTAATACAACAGTCACCATGCGCACTTTCCTCAATGGGAGTAATGTCTCAAAGAGTCTACGCTTTTATCGTTCCCTGGAAGACCAGTAGTAGTTTCCGATGCACATCTGGAGGCATTCTGTAATCTGTGGACTATCAGAGTGTTGATGAAACACAGAAATTGCATCGGGATTGAATACAACAGTCACCATGTGCACTTTCCTCCATGGGAGTAAAGCCTCGAACGATTTACGCTTTTATCGTTCCCTGGAAGACCTGTAGTAGTTTCCGACGCACATCTGGGGACATTCTGTAATGTGTGGACTATCAGAGTGTTGATGAAACACAGAAATTGCATCAGGATTGAATTCAACAGTCACCATGCGCACCTCCCTCCATGAGAGTAATGTCTCAAACAGTTTACGCTTTGATCGTTCCCTGGAAGACCAGTAGTAGTTTCCAATGCACATCTGTGGGCATTCTGTAATGTGTGGACTATCAGAGTGTTGATGAAACACAGAAATTGCATCGGGATTGAATACAAAAGTCACCATGCGCACTTTCCTCCATGGGAGTAATGCCTCATACGGTTTACGCTTTGATCGTTCCCTGGAAGACTAGTAGTAGTTTCCGATGCACATCTGGGGGCATTCTGTAATCTGTGGACCTTCAAAGTGTTGATGAAACACAGAAATTGAATCGGGATTGAATACAATATTCACCATTCGCACTTTCCTCCATGGGAGTAATGTCTCAAACAGTCTACGCTTTGATCTTTCCCTGGAAGACTAGTAGTAGTTTCCGATGCACATCTTCTGACATTTTGTAATGTGTGGAATATCAGCGTGTTGATGAAACACAGATATTGCATCAGATATGAAAACAACAGTCACCATGCGCACTTTCCTCCATGGGAGTAATGTCTCAAACAGTTTACGCTTTGAACGTTCCTTGGAAGACCAGTAGTAGTTTCCGATGCACATCTGTGGGCATTCTGTAATCTGTGGACTATCAGAGTGTTGATGAAACACAGAAATTGCATCGGGATTGAATACAACAGTCACCATGCGCACTTTCCTCTATGGGAGTAATGTCTCAAACAGTCTACGTTTTGATCGTTCCTGCAAGACCAGTAGTAGTTTCCGATGCACATCTGGATGCATTCTGTAATCTGTGGACTATCAGAGTGTTGATGAAACACAGAAATTGCATCGGGATTGAATACAACAGTCACCATGTGCACTTTCCTCCATGGGAGTAATGTCTCAAAGAGTTTACGCTTTGATCGTTCCCTGGAAGACCAGTAGTAGTTTCCGTTGCTCATCTGGGAGCATTCTGTAATGTGTGGACTATCAGAGTGTTGATGAAACACAGAAATTGCATCAGGATTGAATACAACAGTCACCATGCGCACTTTCCTTCATGGGAGTAATGTCTCAAACAGTCTACGCTTTGATCGTTCCCTGGAAGACCAGTAGTAGTTTCCGATGCACATCTGTGGTCATTCTGTAATGTGTGGACTATCAGAGTGTTGATGAAACACAGAAACTGCATCGGGATTGAATACAACAGTCACCATGCGCACTTTCCTCCATGGGAGTAATTCCTCGAACGGTTTACGCTTTGATCGTTCCCTGGAAAACCAGTAGTAGTTTCCGATGCACATCTGGGTGCATTCTGTAATCTGTGGACCTTCAAAGTGTTGATGAAACAAAGATATTGATTCGGGATTGAATACAACAGTCACCATGCGCACATTCCTCCATGGGAGTAATGTATCAAACAGTCTACGCTTTGATCTTTCCCTAGAAGACAAGTAGTAATTTCCGATGCACATCTTCTGACATTCTGTAATGTGTGGACTATCAGAGTGTTGATGATACACAGAAATTGCATCAGTATTGAATACAACAGTCACCATGCGCACTTTCCTCCATGGGGGTAATGTCTCAAACAGTTTACGCTTTGATCCTTCCCTGGAAGACCAGTAGTAGTTTCCGATGCACATCTGTGGGCATTCTGAAATGTGTGGACTATCAGAATGTTGATGAAACACAGAAATTGCATCGGAATTGAATTTAACAATCACCATGCTCACTTTCCATCATGGGAGTAATGTCTCAAACAGTCTACGGTTTGATGGTTCCCTGGAAGACCAGTAGTTATTTCCGATGAACATCTGGGTTTATTCTGTCATGAGTTGACTATCAGAGTATTGTTGAAACACAAACATTGCATCGGGTTTGAATACAACAGTCACCATGCGCAATTTTCCTAAATGGGAGTAATGTCTCAAAGAGTCTACGCTTTGATCGTTCCCTGGAAGACCAGTAGTAGTTTTCGATGCACATCTGTGGTCATTCTGTAATGTGTGGACTATCAGAGTGTTGATGAAACACAGAAACTGCATCGGGATTGAATACAACAGTCACCATGCGCACTTTCCACCATGGTTGTAATGTCTCAAACAGTATACGCTTTGATCGTTCCCTGGAAGACCAGTAGTAGTTTCGGATGCACATCTGGGGGCATTCTGTAATCTGTGGACCTTCAAAGTGTTGATGAAACACAGAAATTGAATCGGGATTGAATACAACACTCACCATGCGCACTTTCCTCCATGTGAGTAATGTCTCAAACAGTCTACGCTTTGATCTTTACCTGGAAGACCAGTAGTAGTTTCCGTTGCACATCTTCTGACATTCTGTAATGTGTGGACTACCAGAGTGTTGATGAAACACAGAAATTGCATCAGGATTGAATGCAACAGTCACCATGCGCACTTTCCTCCATGGGAGTAATGTCTCAAACAGTTTACGCTTTGATCGTTACCTGGAAGACCAGTAGTAGCTTTCGATGCACATCTGTGGGCATTCTGTAATCTGTGGACTATCAGAGTGTAAATGAAACTCAGAAATTGCATCGGGATTGAATACAACAGTCGCCATGTGCACTTTCTTCAATGGGAGTAATGTCTCAAACAGTCTACGCATTGAAAGATCCCTGCAAGACCAGTAGTAGTTTCCGACGCACATCTGGGGCCATTCTGTAATGTGTGGACTATTAGAGTGTTGATGAAACACAGAAATTGCTTCAGGATTGAATACAACAGTCACCATGCGCACTTTCCTCCATGGGAGTAATGTCACAAAGAGTCTACGATTTGATCGTTCCCTGGAAGGCCAGTAGTAGTTTCCGAGGCTCATCTGGAGGCATTCTGTAATCTGTCGACTATCAGAGTGTTGATGAAACACAGAAATTGCATCGGGGTTGAATACAACAATCACCATACGCACTTTCTCCCTGGGAGTAATGTCTCAAACAGTTTACGCTTTGATCGTTCCCTGGAAGACCTGTAGAAGTTTCCGATGCACATCTGTGGGCATTCTGTAATGTGTGGACTATAAAAGTGTTGATGAAACACAGAAACTGCATCGGGATTGGATACAACAGTCACCATGCGAACTTTCCTCCATGGGAGAAATGACTCAAACAGTCTACGCTTTGATCGTTCCCTGCAAGACCAGTAGCAGTTTCCGATGCACATCTGGAGGCATTCTGTAATCTGTGGACCTTCAAAGTGTTGATGAAACACAGAAATTGCATCGGGATTTAATACAACAGTCACCATGCGCACTTTCCTCAATGGGAGTAATGTCTCAAAGAGTCTACGCTTTTATCGTTCCCTGGAAGACCAGTAGTAGTTTCCGATGCACATCTGGAGGCATTCTGTAATGTGTGGACTATCAGAGTGTTGATGAAACACAGAAATTGCATCGGGATTGAATACAACAGTCACCATGTGCACTTTCCTCCATGGGAGTAAAGCCTCGAACGATTTACGCTTTTATCGTTCCCTGGAAGACCTGTAGTAGTTTCCGACGCACATCTGGGGACATTCTGTAATGTGTGGACTATCAGAGTGTTGATGAAACACAGAAATTGCATCAGGATTGAATCCAACAGTCACCATGCGCACCTCCCTCCATGAGAGTAATGTCTCAAACAGTTTACGCTTTGATCGTTCATTGGAAAACCAGTAGTAGTTTCCAATGCACATCTGTGGGCATTCTGTAATGTGTGGACTATCAGAGTGTTGATGAAACACAGAAATTGCATCGGGATTGAATACAAAAGTCACCATGCGCACTTTCCTCCATGGGAGTAGTGCCTCAAACGGTTTACGCTTTGATCGTTCCCTGGAAGACTAGTAGTAGTTTCCGATGCACATCTGGGGGCATTCTGTAATCTGTGGACCTTCAAAGTGTTGATGAAACACTGAAATTGAATCGGGATTGAATACAACATTCACCATGCGCACTTTCCCCCATGGGAGTAATGTCTCAAACAGTCTACGCTTTGATCTTTCCCTGGAAGACCAGTAGTAGTTTCCGATGCACATCTTCTGACATTTTGTAATGTGTGGAATATCAGAGTGTTGATGAAACACAGATATGGCATCAGAATTGGAAACAACAGTCACCATGCGCACTTTCCTCCATGGGAGTAATGTCTCATACAGTTTACGCTTTGAACGTTCCTTGGAAGACCAGTAGTAGTTTCCGATGCACATCTGTGGGCATTCTGTAATCTGTGGACTATCAGAGTGTTGATGAAACACAGAAATTGCATCGGGATTGAATACAACAGTCACCATGCGCACTTTCCTCTATGGGAGTAATGTCTCAAACAGTCTACGCTTTGACCGTTCCCTGCAAGACCAGTAGTATTTTCCGATGCACATCTGGAGGCATTCTGTAATCTGTGGACTATCAGAGTGTTGGTGAAACACAGAAATTGCATCGGGATTGAATACAACAGTCACCATGTGCACTTTCCTCCATGGGAGTAATGTCTCAAAGAGTTTACGCTTTGATCGTTCCCTGGAAGACCAGTAGTAGTTTCCGTTGCTCATCTGGGAGCATTCTGTAATGTGTGGACTATCAGAGTGTTGATGAAACACAGAAATTGCATCAGGATTGAATACAACAGTCACCATGCGCACTTTCCTTCATGGGAGTAATGTCTCAAACAGTCTACGCTTTGATCGTTCCCTGGAAGACCAGTAGTAGTTTCCGATGCACATCTGTGGGCATTCTGTAATGTGTGGACTATCGGAGTGTTGATGAAACACAGAAACTGCATCGGGATTGAATACAACAGTCACCATGCGCACTTTCCTCCATGGGAGTAATTCCTCGAACGGTTTACGCTTTGATCGTTCCCTGGAAGACCAGTACTAGTTTCGGATGCACATCTGGGGGCATTCTGTAATCTGTGGACCTTCAAAGTGTTGATGAAACACAGAAATTGAATCGGGATTGAATACAACAGTCACCATTCGCACTTTCCTCCATGGGAGTAATGTCTCAAACAGTTTACGCTTTGATCGTTACCTGGAAGACCAGTAGTAGCTTTCGATGCACATCTGTGGGCATTCTGTAATCTGTGGACTATCAGAGTGTAAATGAAACACAGAAATTGGATCGGGATTGAATACAACAGTCGCCATGTGCACTTTCTTCAATGGGAGTAATGTCTCAAACAGTCTACGCATTGATCGATCCCTGCAAGACCAGTAGTAGTTTCCGATGCACATCTGGGGGCATTCTGTAATCTGTGGACCTTCAAAGTGTTGATGAAACACAGAAATTGAATCGGGATTGAATACAACGGTCACCATGCGCACTTTCCTAGATGGGAGTAATGTCTCAAACAGTCTACGCTTTGATCTTTCCCTGGAAGACCAGTAGTAGTTTCCGATGCACATCTTCTGACAGTCTGTAATGTGTGGACTATCAGAGTGTTGATGAAACACAGAAATTGCATCGGGATTGAATACAACAGTCACCATGCGCACTTTCCTCCATGGGAGTAATGTCTCAAACAGTTTGCGCTTTGATCGTTCCCTGGAAGACCAGTAGTAGTTTCCGATGCACATCTGTGGGAATTCTGTAATGTGTGGACTATCAGAGTGTTGACGAAACACAGAAATTGCATCGGGATTGAATACAGCAGTCACCATGTGCACTTTCCTCCATGGGAGTAATGTCTCAAACAGTCTACGCTTTGATCGTTCCCTGCAAGACCAGTAGTAGTTTCCGATGCACATCTGGAGGCATTCTGTAATCTGTGGACTATTAGAGTGTTGATGAAACACAGATATTGAATCGGGATTGAATACAACAGACACCATTCGCACTTTCCTCCATGGGAGTAATGTCTCAAACAGTTTACGCTTTTATCGTTCCCTGGAAGAAAAGTAGTAGTTTCCGATGCACATCTGTGGGCATTCTGTAATGTGTGGACTATCAGAGTGTTGATGAAACACAGAAACTGCATCGGGATTGAATACAACAGACACCATGCGCACTTTCCTCCATGGTTGTAATGTCTCAAACAGTCTACGTTTTGATCGTTCCCTGCAAGACCAGTAGTAGATTCCGAGGCACATCTGGAGGCATTCTGTAATCTGTGGACATTCAAAGTGTTGATGAAACACAGAAATTGCATCGGGATTGAATACAACAGTCACCATGCCCACTTTCCTCCATGGGAGTAATGTCTCAAACAGTCTACGCTTTTATCGTTCCCTGGAAGACCAGTAGTAGTTTCCGATGCACATCTTTTGACATTCTGTAATGTGTGGACTATCAGAGTGTTGATGAAACACAGAAATTGCATCAGGATTGAATACAACAGTCACCATGCGCACTTTCCTCCATGGGAGTATTGTCTCAAACAGTTTGCGCTTTGATCGTTCCCTGGAAGACCAGTAGTAGTTTCCGATGCACATCTGTGGGAATTCTGTAATGTGTGGACTATCAGAGTGTTGACGAAACACAGAAATTGCATCGGGATTGAATACAGCAGTCACCATGTGCACTTTCCTCCATGGGAGTAATGTCTCAAACAGTCTACGCTTTGATCGTTCCCTGCAAGACCAGTAGTAGTTTCCGATGCACATCTGGAGGCATTCTGTAATCTGTGGACGATTAGAGTGTTGATGAAACACAGATATTGAATCGGGATTGAATACAACAGTCACCATGCGCACTTTCCTCCATGGGAGTAATGTCACAAACAGTCTATTCTTTGATCGTTCCCTGGAAGGCCAGTAGTAGTTTCCGAGGCACATCTGGAGGCATTCTGTAATCTGTGGACTATCAGAGTGTTGATGAAACACAGGAGTTGCATCGGGATTGAATACAACAGTCACCATGCGCAATTTCCTCCATGGGAGTAATGTCTCAAAATGTTTGCGCTTTGATCGTTCCCTGCAAGACCAGTAGTAGTTTCCGATGCGCATGTGGAGGCATTCTGTAATCTGTGGACTATCAGAGTGTTGATGAAACACAGAAATTGCATCGGGATTGAATACAACAGTCACCATATGCACTCTCCTCCATGGGAGTAATGTCTCAAAGAGTTTACGCTTTGATCGTTCCCTGGAAGACCAGTAGTAGTTTCCGTTGCTCATCTGGGAGCATTCTGTAATGTGTGGACTATCAGAGTGTTGATGAAACACAGAAATTGCATCAGGATTGAATACAACAGTCACCATGCGCACTTTCCTTCATGGGAGTAATGTCTCAAACAGTTTACGCTTTGATCGTTCCCTGGAAGTCCAGTAGTAGTTTCCAATGCACATCTGTGGGCATTCTGTAATGTGTGGACTATCAGAGTGTTGATGAAACACAGAAACTGCACCGGGATTGAATACAAAAGTCACCAAGCGCACTTTCCTCCATGGGAGTAATGCCTCAAACGGTTTACGCTTTGATCGTTCCCTGGAAGACTAGTAGTAATTTCCGATGCACATCTGGGGGCATTCTGTAATCTGTGGACCTTCAAAGTGTTGATGAAACACAGAAATTGAATCGGGATTGAATACAACATTCACCATGCGCACTTTCCTCCATGGGAGTAATGTCTCAAACAGTCTACGATTTGATCTTTCCCTGGAAGACCAGTAGTAGTTTCCGATGCACATCTTCTGACATTTTGTAATGTGTGGAATATCAGAGTGTTGATGAAACACAGATATTGCATCAGAATTGAAAACAACAGTCACCATGCGCACTTTCCTCCATGGGAGTAATGTCTCAAACAGTTTACGCTTTGAACGTTCCTTGGAAGACCAGTAGTAGTTTCCGATGCACATCTGTGGGCATACTGTAATCTGTGGACTATCAGAGTGTTGATGAAACACAGAAATTGCATCGGGATTGAATACAACAGTCACCATGCGCACTTTCCTCTATGGGAGTAATGTCTCAAACAGTCTACGCTTTGATCGTTCCCTGCAAGACCAGTAGTAGTTTCCGTTGCTCATCTGGGAGCATTCTGTAATGTGTGGACTATCAGAGTGTTGATGAAACACAGAAATTGCATCAGGATTGAATACAACAGTCACCATGCGCACTTTCCTTCATGGGAGTAATGTCTCAAACAGTCTACGCTTTGATCGTTCCCTGGAAGACCAGTAGTAGTTTCCGATGCACATCTTCTGACAGTCTGTAATGTGTGGACTATCAGAGTGTTGATGAAACACAGAAACTGCATCGGGATTGAATACAACAGTCACCATGCGCACTTTCCTCCAGGGGAGTAATGCCTCGAACGGTTTACGCTTTCTTCGTTCCCTGGAAGACCAGTAGTAGTTTCGGATGCACATCTGGGGGCATTCTGTAATCTGTGGACATTCAAAGTGTTGATGAAACACAGAAATTGAATCGGGATTGAATACAACAGTCACCATGCGCACTTTCCTCCATGTGAGTAATGTCTCAAACAGTCTACGCTTTGATCTTTACCTGCAAGACCAGTAGTAGTTTCCGATGCACATCTTCAGACATTCTGAATGTGTGGACTACCAGAGTGTTGATGAAACACATAAAGTGCATCAGGATTGAATACAACAGTCACCATGCGCACTTTCCTCCATGGGAGCAAAGTCTCAAACAGTTTACGCTTTGATCGTTACCTGGAAGACCAGTAGTAATTTCCGATGCAAATCTAAGGGCATTCTGTAATGTGTAAACTATCAGAGTGTTGATGAAACACAGAAACTGCATCGGGATTGAATACAACAGACACCATGCGCACTATCCTCCATCGTTGTAATGTCTCAAACAGTCTACGCTTTGATCGTTCCCTGCAAGACTAGTAGTAGTTTCCGATGCACATCTGGAGGCATTCTGTAATCTGTGGACCTTCAAAGTGTTGATGAAACACAGAAATTGCATCGGGATTGAATACAACAGTCACCATGCGCACTTTCCTCCATGGGAGTAATGTCTCAAACAGCATACGCTTTTATCGTTCCCTGGAAGACCAGTAGTAAATTCCGATGCACATCTGGAGGCATTCTGTAATGTGTGGACTATCAGAGTGTTGATGAAACACAGAAATTGCATCGGGATTGAATACAACAGTCACCATGTGCACTTTCCTCCATGGGAGTAAGGCCTCGAACGGTTTACGCTTTGATCGTTCCCTGGAAGACCAGTGGTAGTTTCCGTTGCACATCTTCTGACATTCTGTAATGTGTGGACTATCAGAGTGTTGATGAAACACAGAAATTGCATCATTATGGAATACAACAGTCACCATGCGCACTTTCCTCCATGGGAGTAATGTCTCAAACTGTTTACGCTTTCATCGTTCCCTGGAAGAAAAGTAGTAGCTTTCGATGCACATCTGTGGGCATTCTGTAATCTGTGGACTATCAGAGTGTAATGAACACAGAAATTGCATCGGGATTGAATACAACAGTCGCCATGTGCACTTTCTTCAATGGGAGTAATGTCTCAAACAGTCTACGCATTGATCGATCCCTGCAAGACCAGTAGTAGTTTCCGATGCACATCTGGAGGCATTCTGTAATCTGTGGACTATCAGAGTGTTGATGAAACACGGAAATTGAAACGGGATTGAATACAACAGTCACCATGTGCACTTTCCTCCATGGGAGTAATGTCTCAAACAGTTTACGCTTTTATCGTTCCCTGGAAGACCAGTAGTAGTTTCCGTTGCTCATGTGGGAGCATTCTGTAATGTGTGGACTATCAGAGTGTTGATGAAACACATAAATTGCATCAGGATTGAATACAACAGTCACCATGCGTACTTTCCTCCATGGGAGTAATATCACAAACAGTCTACTCTTTGATCGTTCCCTGGAAGGCCAGTAGTAGTTTCCGAGGCACATCTGCAGGCATTCTGTAATCTGCGGACTATCAGAGTGTTGATGGAACACAGAAATTGCATCGGGATTGAATACAACAGTCACCATGCGCACTTTCCTCCAGGGGAGTAATGCCTCGAACGGTTTACGCTTTCATCGTTCCCTGGAAGACCAGTAGTAGTTTCCGATGCACATCTGGGGGCATTCTGTAATCTGTGGACCTTCAAAGTGTTGATGAAACACAGAAATTGAATCGGGATTGAATACAACAGTCACCATGCGCACTTTCCTAGATGGGAGTAATGTCTCAAACAGTCTACGCTTTGATCGTTCCCTGCAAAACCAGTAGTAGTTTCCGAGGCACATCTGGAGGCATTCTGTAATCTGTGGACATTCAAAGTGTTGATGAAACACAGAAATTGCATTGGGATTGAATACAACAGTCACCATGCGCACTTTCCTCCATGGGAGTAATGTCTCAAACATTCTACGCTTTTATTGTTCCCTGGAAGACCAGTAGTAGTTTCTGATGCACATCTTCTGACATTCTGTAATGTGTGGACTATCAGAGTGTTGATGAAACACAGAAATTGCATCAGGATTGAATACAACAGTCACCATGCGCACTTTCCTCCATGGGAGTAATGTCTCAAACAGTTTACGCTTTGATCGTTCCCTGGAAGACCAGTAGTAGTTTCCGTTGCTCATCTGGGAGCATTCTGTAATGTGTGGACTATCAGAGTGTTGATGAAACACAGAAAATGCATCAGGATTGAATACAAGAGTCACCATGCGCACTTTCCTCCATGGGAGTAATGTCACAAACAGTCTACTCTTTGATCGTTCCCTGGAAGGCCAGTAGTAGTTTCCGAGGCACATCTGGAGGCATTATGTAATCTGTGGACTATCAGAATGTTGATGAAATACAGGAGTTGCATCGGGATTGAATACAACAGTCACCATGCGCAATTTCCTCCATGGGAGTAATGTCTCAAAATGTTTACGCTTTGATCGTTCCCAGGAAGACTAGTAGCAGTTTCCGACGCACATCTGGGGCCATTCTGTAATGTGTGGACTATCAGAGTGTTGATGAAACACAGAAATTGCTTCAGGATTGAATACAACAGTCACCATGCGAACTTTCCTCCATGGGAGTAATGTCTCAAACAGTCTACGCTTTGATCGTTCCCTGCAAGACCAGTAGTAGTTTCCGATGCACATCTGGAGGCATTCTGTAATCTGTGGACCTTCAAAGTGTTGATGAAACACAGAAATTGCATCGGGATTGAATACAACAGTCACCATGCGCACTTTCCTCAATGGGAGTAATGTCTCAAAGAGTCTACGCTTTTATCGTTCCCTGGAAGACCAGTAGTAGTTTCCGATGCAAATCTGGAGGCATTCTGTAATCTGTGGACTATCAGAGTGTTGATGAAACACAGAAATTGCATCGGGATTGAATACAACAGTCACCATGTGCTCTTTTTTCCATGGGAGTAAAGCCTCGAACGATTTACGCTTTGATCGTTCAATGGAAGACCTGTAGTAGTTTCCGACGCACATCTGGGGACAGTCTGTAATGTGTGGACTATCAGAGTGTTGATGAAACACAGAAATTGCATCAGGATTGAATCCAACAGTCACCATGCGCACCTCCCTCCATGAGAGTAATGTCTCAAACAGTTTACGCTTTGATCGTTCCCTGGAAGACCAGTAGTAGTTTCCAATGCACATCTGTGGGCATTCTGTAATGTGTGGACTATCAGAGTGTTGATGAAACACAGAAACTGCATCGGGATTGAATACAACAGTCACCATGCGCACTTTCCTCCATGGGAGTAATGCCTCAAACGGTTTACGCTTTGATCGTTCCCTGGAAGACCAGTAGTAGTTTCCGATGCACATCTGGGGCTATTCTGTAATCTGTGGACTTTCAAAGTGTTGATGAAACACAGAAATTGAATCGGGATTGAATACAACATTCACCATGCGCACTTTCCTCCATGGGAGTAATGTCTCAAACAGTCTACGCTTTGATCTTTCCCTGGAAGACAAGTAGTAGTTTCCGATGCACATCTTCTGACATTCTGTAATGTGTGGACTATCAGAGTGTTGATGATACACAGAAATTGCATCAGTATTGAATACAACAGTCACCATGCGCACTTTCCTCCATGGGAGTAATGTCTCAAACAGTTTACGCTTTGATCGTTCCCTGGAAGACCAGTAGTAGTATCCGATGCACATCTGTGGGCATTCTGTAATCTGTGGACTATCAGAGTGTTGACGAAACACAGAAATTGCATCGGAATTGAATACAACAATCACCATGCGCACTTTCCTTCGTGGGAGTAATGTCTCAAACAGTCTACGCTTTGATGGTTCCCTGGAAGACCAGTAGTTGTTTCCGATGAACATCTGGGTTCATTCTGTCATGAGTTGACTATCAGTGTATTGTTGAAACACAAAGATTGCATCGGGTTTAATACAACAGTCACCATGCGCAATTTTCCTAAATGGGAGTAATGTCTCAAAGTGTCTACGCTTTGATCGTTCCCTGGAAGACCAGTAGTAGTTTCCGATGCACATCTGTGGTCATTCTGTAATGTGTGGACTATCAGAGTGTTGATGAAACACAGAAACTGCATCAGGATTGAATACAACAGTCACCATGCGCACTTTCCTCCATGGTTGTAATGTCTCAAACAGTATACGCTTTGATCGATCCCTGGAAGATCAGTAGTAGTTTCCGATGCACATCTGGAGGCATTCTGTAATCTGTGGACTATCAGAGTGTTGATGAAACACAGAAATTGCATCGGGATTGAATACAACAGTCACCATGCGCACTTTCCTCCATGGGAGTAATGTCTCAAACAGTCTACGCTTCGATCGATCCCTGGTAGACCAGTAGTATTTTCCGATGCACATCTGGAGGCATTCTGTAATGTGTGGACTATCAGAGTGTTGATGAAACACAGAAATTACATCAGGATTGAATACAACAGACACCATGCGCACTTTCCTCCATTTGAGTAATGTCTCAAACAGTCTACGATTTGATCGTTCCCTGCAAGACCAGTAGTAGTTTCCGATGCACATGTGGAGGCATTCTGTAATCTGTTGACCTTCAAAGTGTTGATGAAACAAAGGAATTGCATCGGGATTGAATACAACAGTCACCATTAGCAATTTCCTCCATGGGAGTAATGTCTCAAACAGTTTACGCTTTGATCGTTCCCTGGAAGACGAGTAGTAGTTTCCGACGCACATCTGGGGCCATTCTGTAATGTGTGGACTATCAGAGTGTTGATGAAACACAGACATTGCATCAGCATTGAGTCCAACAGTCACCATGCGCACTTCCCTCCATGGGAGTAATGTCTCAAACAGTTTACGGTTTGATCGTTCCCTGGAAGACCAGTGGTAGTTTCCGATGCACATCTGTGGGCATTCTGTAATGTGTGGACTATCAGAGTGTTGATAAAACACAGAAACTGCATCGGGATTGAATACAACAGTCACCATGCGGACTTTCCTCCATGGGAGTAATGTCTCAAACAGTCTACGCTTTGATCGTTTCCTGCAAGACCAGTAGTAGTTTCCGATGCACATTTGGACGCATTCTGTAATGTGTGGACCATCAGAGTGTTGATGAAGCACAGAAATTGCTTCAGGATTGAATACAACGGTCACAATGCGCACTTTCCTCCATGGGCTTAATGTCTCAAACAGTTTACGCTATGATCGTTCCCTGGAAGACCGGTAATAGTTTCCGATGCACATCTGTGGGCATTCTGTTATCTGTGGACTTTCAGAGTGTGGATGAAACACAGAAAATGCATCGGGATTGAATACAACAGTCACCATGCGCACTTTCCTCCATGGGAGTAATGTCTCAAACAGTCTACGCTTTGATCGTTCCCTGCAAGATCAGTTGCAGTTTCCGATGCACATCTGGAGGCATTCTGTAATGTGTGGACTATCATAGTGTTGATGAAACACAGAAATTACATCAGGATTGAATACAACAGACACCATGTGCACTTCCCTCCATGAAGGTAATGTCTCAAACAGTCTACGCTTTGATCGTTCCGTGCAAGACCAGTAGTAGTTTCCGATGCACATGTGGAGTCATTCTGTAATCTGTGGACCTTCAAAGTGTTGATGAAACACAGGAATTGCATCGGGATTGAATACAGCAGTCACCATGCGCAATTTCCTCCATGGGAGTTATGTCTCAAACAGTTTACGCTTTGATCGTTCCCTGGAAGACCAGTAGTAGTTTCCGATGCACATTTGGACGCATTCTGTAATGTGTGGACCATCAGAGTGTTGATGAAGCACAGAAATTGCTTCAGGATTGAATACAACGGTCACAATGCGCACTTTCCTCCATGGGCTTAATGTCTCAAACAGTTTACGCTATGATCGTTCCCTGGAAGACCGGTAGTAGTTTCCGATGCACATCTGTGTGCATTCTGTTATCTGTGGACTTTCAGAGTGTTGATGAAACACAGAAAATGCATCGGGATTGAATACAACAGTCACCATGCGCACTTTCCTCCATGGGAGTAATGCCTCAAACGGTCTACATTTTGATCGTTCCCTGGAAGACCAGTAGTAGTTTCCGATGCACATCTGGGGCCATTCTGTAATCTGTGGACCTTCAAAGTGTTGATGAAACACAGAAATTGAATCGGGATTGAATACAACATTCACCATGCGCACTTTCCTCCATGGGAGTAATGTCTCAAACAGTCTACGCTTTGATCTTTCCCTGGAAGACAAGTAGTAGTTTCCGATGCACATCTTCTGAGATTCTGTAATGTGTGGACTATCAGAGTGTTGATGATTCACAGAAATTGCATCAGTATTGAATACAACAGTCACCATGCGCACTTTCCTCCATGGGAGTAATGTCTCAAACAGTTTACGCTTTGATCGTTCCCTGGAAGACCAGTAGTAGTATCCGATGCACATCTGTGGGCATTCTGTAATCTGTGGACTATCAGAGTGTTGACGAAACACAGAAATTGCATCGGAATTGAATACAACAATCACCATGCGCACTTTCCTTCATGGGAGTAATGTCTCAAACAGTCTACGCTTTGATGGTTCCCTGGAAGACCAGTAGTTATTTCCGATGAACATCTGGGTTCATTCTGTCATGAGTTGACTATCAGAGTATTGTTGAAACACAAACATTGCATCGGGTTTAATACAACAGTCACCATGCGCAATTTTCCTAAATGGGAGTAAAGTCTCAAAGAGTCTACGCTTTGATCGTTCCCTGGAAGACCAGTAGTAGTTTCCGATGCACATCTGTGGTCATTCTGTAATGTGTGGACTATCAGAGTGTTGATGAAACACAGAAACTGCATCGGGATTGAATACAACAGTCACCATGCGCACTTTCCTCCATGGTTGTAATGTCTCAAACAGTATACGCTTCGATCGATCCCTGGAAGACCAGTAGTAGTTTCCGATGCACATCTGGAGGCATTCTGTAATCTGTGGACTATCAGAGTGTTGATGAAACACAGAAATTGCATCGGGATTGAATACAACAGTCACCATGCGCACTTTCCTCCATGGGAGTAATGTCTCAAACAGTCTACGCTTCGATCGATCCCTGGAAGACCAGTAGTAGTTTCCGATGCACATGTGGAGGCATTCTGTAATCTGTTGACCTGCAAAGTGTTGATGAAACAAAGGAATTGCATCTGGATTGAATACAACAATCACCATTAGCAATTTCCTCCATGGGAGTAATGTCTCAAACAGTTTACGCTTTGATCGTTCCCTGGAAGACGAGTAGTAGTTTCCGACGCACATCTGGGGCCATTCTGTAATGTGTGGACTATCAGAGTGTTGATGAAACACAGACATTGCATCAGCATTGAGTCCAACAGTCACAATGCGCACTTCCCTCCATGGGAGTAATGTCTCAAACAGTTTACGGTTTGATCGTTCCCTGGAAGACCAGTGGTAGTTTCCGATGCACATCTGTGGGCATTCTGTATTGTGTGGACTATCAGAGTGTTGATAAAACACAGAAACTGCATCGGGATTGAATACAACAGTCACCATGCGGACTTTCCTCCATGGGAGTAATGTCTCAAACAGTCTACTCTTTGATCGTTCCCTGCAAGACCAGTAGTAGTTTCCGATGCACATTTGGACGCATTCTGTAATGTGTGGACCATCAGAGTGTTGATGAAACACAGAAATTGCTTCAGGATTAAATACAACGGTCACAATGCGCACTTTCCTCCATGGGCTTAATGTCTCAAACAGTTTACGCTATGATCGTTCCCTGGAAGACCGATAATAGTTTCCGATGCACATCTGTGGGCATTCTGTTATCTGTGGACTTTCAGAGTGTGGATGAAACACAGAAAATGCATCGGGATTGAATACAACAGTCACCATGCGCACTTTCCTCCATGGGAGTAATGTCTCAAACAGTCTACGCTTTGATCGTTCCGTGCAAGACCAGTAGTAGTTTCCGATGCACATGTGGAGTCATTCTGTAATCTGTGGACCTTCAAAGTGTTGATGAAACACAGGAATTGCATCGGGATTGAATACAGCAGTCACCATGCGCAATTTCCTCCATGGGAGTTATGTCTCAAACAGTTTACGCTTTGATCGTTCCCTGGAAGACCAGTAGTAGTTTCCAACGCACATCTTGGGCCATTCTGTAATGTGTGGACTATCAGAGTGTTGATGAAACACAGAAATTGCTTCAGGATTGAATACAACAGTCACCATGCGCACTTTCCTCCAAGGGGAGTAATGTCACAAACAGTCTACGATTTGATCGTTCCCTGGAAGGCCAGTAGTAGTTTCCGAGTCACATCTGGAGGCATTCTGTAATCTGTGGACTATCAGAGTGTTGATGAAACACAGAAATTGCATCGGGATTGAATACAACAGTCACCATGCGCACTTTCTCCATGGGAGTAATATCTCAAACAGTTTACGCTTTGATCGTTCCCTGGGAGACCAGTAGTAGTTTCCGATGCACATCTGGGGACATTCTGTAATGTGTGGACTATCAGAGTGTTGATGAATCACAGAAATTGCATCAGTATTGAATCCAACAGTCACCATGCGCACTTCCCTCCATGGGAGTAATGTCTCAAAAAGTTTACGCTTTGATTGTTCCCTGGAAGACCAGTAGTAGTTTCCGATGCACATCTGTGGGCATTCTGTAATGTGTGGACTATCAGAGTGTTGATGAAGCACAGAAACTGCATCGGGATTGAATACAACAGTCACCATGCGCACTTTCCTCAATGGGAGTAATGTCTCAAACAGTCTACGCTTTGATCGTTAGCTGCAAGACCAGTAGTAGTTTCCGATGCACATCTGGATTCATTCTGTAATCTGTGGACTTTCAAAGATTTGATTAAACACAGAAATTGCGTCGGGATTGAATACAACAGTCACCATGCGCACTTTCCCCCATGGGAGTAATGTCTCAAACAGTCTACGCTTTTATCGTTCCCTTTAAGACCAGTAGTAGTTTCTGATGCACATCTGGAGGCATTCTGTAATCTGTGGACTATCAGAGTGTTGATGAAACACAGAAATTGCATCGGGATTGAATACAAAAGCCACCATGTGCACTTTCCTCCATGGGAGTAATGCCTCGAACGGTTTACGCTTTTATCGTCCCTGGAAGACCAGTAGCAGTTTCCTATGCACATCTGGGGGCATTCTGTAATCTGTGGACCTTCAATGTGTTGATGAAACACAGAAATTGAATCGGGATTGAATACAACAGTCACCATGCACACTTTCTTCCATGGGAGTAATGTTTCACACAGTCTACGCTTTGATCTTTCCCTGGAAGACCAGTAGTAGTTTCCGATGCACATCTGGGGGCATTCTGTAATGTGTGGACTATCAGAGTGTTGATGAAACAGAAATTGCATCAGGATTGAATACAACAGTCACCATGCGCACTTTCCTCCATGGGAGTAATGTCTCAAACAGATTACGCTTTGATCGTTCCCTGGAAGACCAGTAGTAATTTGCGATGCACATCTGTGGGCATTCTGTAATGTTTGGACTATCAATGTGTTGATGAAACACAGAAATTGCAGCGGGATTGAATACAACAGTCACCATGCGCACTTTCCTCCATGGGAGTAATGTCTCAAACATTCTACGCTTTTATCGTTCCTTGGAAGACCAGTAGTAGTTTCCGATGCACGTCTGGAGGCATTCTGTAATCTGTGGACTATCAGAGTGTTGATGAAACACAGAAATTGCATCGGGATTGAATACAACAGTCACCATGCGGACTTTCCTCCATGGCAGTAATGTCTCAAACAGTTTACGCTTTGATTGTTCCCTGGAAGACCAGTAGTAGTTTCCGATGCACATCTGGGGACATTCTGTAATGTGTGGACTATCAGAGTGTTGATGAATCACAGAAATTGCATCAGGATTGAGTCCAACAGTCACCATGCGCACTTCCATCCATGGGAGTAATGTCTCAAACAGTTTACGGTTTGATCGTTCCCTGGAAGACAAGTAGTAGTTTCCGATGCACATCTGGTATCATTCTGTAATCTGTGGACGATCAGAGTGTTGATGAAACAAAGAAATTGCATCGGGATTGAATACAACAGTCACCATGCGCACTTTCCTCCACGGGAGTAATGTCTCAAACAGTCTACGCTTTTATCGTTCCCTGGAAGACCAGTAGTAATTTCCGATGCACATCTGGGGGCATTCTGTAATCTGTGGACTATCAGAGTGTTGATGAAACACAGAAATTGCATCGGGATTGAATACAACAGTCACCATGTGCACTTTCCTCCATGGGAGTAATGCCTCGAACGGTTTACGCTTTGACCGTTCCCTGGAAAACCAGTAGCAGTTTCCGATGCACATCTTGGGCCATTCTGTAATGTGTGGACTATCAGAGTGTTGATGAAACACAGAAATTGCTTCAGGATTGAATACAACAGTCACCATGCGCACTTTCCTCCAAGGGGAGTAATGTCACAAACAGTCTACGATTTGATCGTTCCCTGGAAGGCCAGTAGTAGATTCCGAGTCACATCTGGAGGCATTCTGTAATCTGTGGACTATAAGAGTGTTGATGAAACACAGAAATTGCATCGGGATTGAATACAACAGTCACCATGCGCACTTTCCTCCATGGGAGTAATATCTCAAACAGTTTACGCTTTGATCGTTCCCTGGGAGACCAGTAGTAGTTTCCGATGCACATCTGGGGACATTCTGTAATGTGTGGACTATCAGAGTGTTGATGAAGCACAGAAACTGCATCGGGATTGAATACATCAGTCACCATGCGCACTTTCCTCAATGGGAGTAATGTCTCAAACAGTCTACGCTTTGATCGTTAGCTGCAAGACCAGTAGTAGTTTCCGATGCACATCTGGATTCATTCTGTAATCTGTGGACCTTCAAAGATTTGATTAAACACAGAAATTGCGTCGGGATTGAATACAACAGTCACCATGCGCACTTTCCTCCATGGGAGTAATGTCTCAAACAGTCTACGCTTTTATCGTTCCCTTTAAGACCAGTAGTAGTTTCCGATGCACATCTGGAGGCATTCTGTAATCTGTGGACTATCAGAGTGTTGATGAAACACAGAAATTGCATCGGGATTGAATAGAAAAGCCACCATGTGCACTTTCCTCCATGGGAGTAATGCCTCGAACGGTTTACGCTTTTATCGTCCCTGGAAGACCAGTAGCAGTTTCCGATGCACATCTTCTGACATTCTGTAATGTGTGGACTATCAGAGTGTTGATGAAACACAGAAATTGCATCAGGATTGAATACAACGGTCACAATGCGCACTTTCCTCCATGGGAGTAATGTCTCAAACAGTTTACGCTATGATCGTTCCCCGGAAGGCGCGTAGTAGTTTCCGATGCACATCAGTGGGCATTCTGTTACCTGTGGACTATCAGAGTGTTGATGAAACACAGAAATTGCATCGGGATTGAATACAACAGTCACCATGCGCACGTTCCTCCAAGGGGAGTAATGTCACAAACAGTCTACGATTTGATCGTTCACTGGAAGGCCAGTAGTAGTTTCCGATGCACATGTGGAGTCATTCTGTAATCTGTGGACTATCAGAGTGTTGATGAAACACAGAAATTGCATCGGGATTGAATACAACAGTCACCATGCGCACTTTCCTCCATTGGAGTAATATCTCAAACAGTTTACGCTTTGATCGTTCCCTGGAAGACCAGTAGTAGTTTCCGATGCACATCTGGGGACATTCTGTAATGTGTGGACTATCAGAGTGTTGATGAATCACAGAAATTGAATCCAACAGTCACCATGCGCACTTCCCTCCATGGGAGTAATGTCTCAAAAAGTTTACGCTTTGATCGTTCCCTGGAAGACCAGTAGTAGTTCCGATGCACATCTGGGGACATTCTGTAATGTGTGGACTATCAGAGTGCTGATGAAGCACAGAAATTGCATCAGTATTGAATCCAACAGTCACCATGCGCACTTTCCTCCACGGGAGTAATGTCTCAAACAGTCTACGCTTTTATCGTTCCCTGGAAGACCAGTAGTAATTTCCGATGCACATCTGGGGGCATTCTGTAATCTGTGGACTATCAGAGTGTTGATGAAACACAGAAATTGCATCGGGATTGAATACAACAGTCACCATGTGCACTTTCCTCCATGGGAGTAATGCCTCGAACGGTTTACGCTTTGACCGTTCCCTGGAAAACCAGTAGCAGTTTCCGATGCACATCTGGGGTCATTCTGTAATCTGTGGACTATCAGGGTGTTGATGAAACACAGAAATTGCATCGGGATTGAATACAACAGTCACCATGCGCACTTTAATCCATGGGAGTAATGTCTCAAACAGTTTACGCTTTGATCGTGCCCTGGAAGACCAGTAGTAGCTTGCAATGAACATCTGGGGACATTCTGTAATGTGTGGACTATCAGAGTGTTGATGAATCACAGAAATTGCATCAGCATTGAGTCCAAAAGTTACCATGCGCACTTTCCTCCATGGGAGTAATGTCTCAAACAGTTTACGGTTTGATCGTTCCCTGGAAGACCAGTGGTAGTTTCCGATGCACATCTTCTGACATTCTGTAATGTGTGGACTATCAGAGTGTTGATGAAACACAGAAATTGCATCAGGATTGAATACAACGGTCACAATGCGCACTTTCCTCCATGGGAGTAATGTCTCAAACAGTTTACGCTATGATCGTTCCCCGGAAGGCGCGTAGTAGTTTCCGATGCACATCAGTGGGCATTCTGTTACCTGTGGACTATCAGAGTGTTGATGAAACACAGAAATTGCATCGGGATTGAATACAACAGTCACCATGCGCACGTTCCTCCAAGGGGAGTAATGTCACAAACAGTCTACGATTTGATCGTTCACTGGAAGGCCAGTAGTAGTTTCCGATGCACATGTGGAGTCATTCTGTAATCTGTGGACTATCAGAGTGTTGATGAAACACAGAAATTGCATCGGGATTGAATACAACAGTCACCATGCGCACTTTCCTCCATTGGAGTAATATCTCAAACAGTTTACGCTTTGATCGTTCCCTGGAAGACCAGTAGTAGTTTCCGATGCACATCTGGGGACATTCTGTAATGTGTGGACTATCAGAGTGTTGATGAATCACAGAAATTGAATCCAACAGTCACCATGCGCACTTCCCTCCATGGGAGTAATGTCTCAAAAAGTTTACGCTTTGATCGTTCCCTGGAAGACCAGTAGTAGTTCCGATGCACATCTGGGGACATTCTGTAATGTGTGGACTATCAGAGTGCTGATGAAGCACAGAAATTGCATCAGTATTGAATCCAACAGTCACCATGCGCACTTCCCTCCATGGGAGTAATGTCTCAAAAAGTTTACGCTTTGATCGTTCCCTGGGAGACCAGTAGTAGTTTCCGATGCACATGTGGAGGCATTCTGTAATCTGTTGACCTTCAAAGTGTTGATGAAACAAAGGAATTGCATCGGGATTGAATACAACAGTCACCATTAGCAATTTCCTCCATGGGAGTAATGTCTCAAACAGTTTACGCTTTGATCGTTCCCTGGAAGACGAGTAGTAGTTTCCGACGCACATCTGGGGCCATTCTGTAATGTGTGGACTATCAGAGTGTTGATGAAACACAGACTTTGCATCAGCATTGAGTCCAACAGTCACCATGCGCACTTCCCTCCATGGGAGTAATGTCTCAAACAGTTTACGGTTTGATCGTTCCCTGGAAGACCAGTGGTAGTTTCCGATGCACATCTGTGGGCATTCTGTAATGTGTGGACTATCAGAGTGTTGATAAAACACAGAAACTGCATCGGGATTGAATACAACAGTCACCATGTTGACTTTCCTCCATGGGAGTAATGTCTCAAACAGTCTACGCTTTGATCGTTTCCTGCAAGACCAGTAGTAGTTTCCGATGCACATTTGGACGCATTCCGTAATGTGTGGACCATCAGAGTTTTGATGAAACACAGAAATTGCTTCAGGATTGAATACAACGGTCACAATGCGCACTTTCCTCCATGGGCTTAATGTCTCAAACAGTTTACGCTATGATCGTTCCCTGGAAGACCGGTAGTAGTTTCCGATGCACATCTGTGGGCATTCTGTTATCTGTGGGCTTTCAGAGTGTTGATGAAACACAGAAAATGCATCGGGATTGAATACAACAGTCACCATGCGCACTTTCCTCCATGGGAGTAATGTCTCAAACAGTCTACGCTTTGATCGTTCCCTGCAAGATCAGTTGTAGTTTCCGATGCACATCTGGAGGCATTCTGTAATGTGTGGACTATCAGAGTGTTGATGAAACACAGAAATTACATCAGGATTGAATACAACAGACACCATGTGCACTTCAATCCATTGGAGTAATGTCTCAAACAGTCTACGCTTTGATCGTTCCGTGCAAGACCAGTAGTAGTTTCCGATGCACATGTGGAGTCATTCTGTAATCTAAGGACCTTCAAAGTGTTGATGAAACACAGGAATTGCATCGGGATTGAATACAACAGTCACCATGCGCAATTTCCTCCATGGGAGTAATGTCTCAAACAGTTTACGGTTTGATCGTTCCCTGGAAGACCAGTAGTAGTTTCCGACGCACATCTTGGGCCATTCTGTAATGTGTGGACTATCAGAGTGTTGATGAAACACAGAAATTGCTTCAGGAATGAATACAACAGTCACCATGCGCACTTTCCTCCAAGGGGAGTAATGTCACAAACAGTCTACGATTTGTTCGTTCCCTGGAAGGCCAGTAGTAGTTTCCGAGTCACATCTGGAGGCATTCTGTAATCTGTGGACTATCAGAGTGTTGATGAAACACAGAAATTGCATCGGGATTGAATACAACAGTCACCATGCGCATTTTCCTCCATGGGAGTAATATCTCAAACAGTTTACGCTTTGATCGTTCCCTGGGAGACCAGTAGTAGTTTCCGATGCACATCTGGGGACATTCTGTAATGTGTGGACTATCAGAGTGTTGATGAATCACAGAAATTGCATCAGTATTGAATCCAACAGTCACCATGCGCACTTCCCTCCATGGGAGTAATGTCTCAAAAAGTTTACGCTTTGATTGTTCCCTGGAAGACCAGTAGTAGTTTCCGATGCACATCTGTGGGCATTCTGTAATGTGTGGACTATCAGAGTGTTGATGAAGCACAGAAACTGCATCGGGATTGAATACAACAGTCACCATGCGCACTTTCCTCAATGGGATTAATGTCTCAAACAGTCTACGCTTTGATCGTTAGCTGCAAGACCAGTAGTAGTTTCCGATGCACATCTGGATTCATTCTGTAATCTGTGGACCTTCAAAGACTTGATTAAACGCAGAAATTGCGTCGGGATTGAATACAACAGTCACCATGCGCACTTTCCTCCATGGGAGTAATGTCTCAAACAGTCTACGCTTTTATCGTTCCCTTTAAGACCAGTAGTAGTTTCCGATGCACATCTGGAGGCATTCTGTAATCTGTGGACTATCAGAGTGTTGATGAAACACAGAAATTGCATCGGGATTGAATACAAAAGCCACCATGTGCACTTTCCTCAATGGGAGTAATGCCTCGAACGGTTTTTGCTTTTATAGTCCCTGGAAGACCAGTAGCAGTTTCCGATGCACATCTGGGGGCATTCTGTAATCTGTGGACCTTCAATGTGTTGATGAAACACAGAAATTGAATCGGGATTGAATACAACAGTCACCATGCACACTTTCTTCCATGGGAGTAATGTTTCACACAGTCTACGCTTTGATCTTTCCCTGGAAGACCAGTAGTAGTTTCCGATGCACATCTTCTGACATTCTGTAATGTGTGGACTATCAGAGTGTTGATGAAACAGAAATTGCATCAGGATTGAATACAACAGTCACCATGCGCACTTTCCTCCATGGGAGTAATGTCTCAAACAGATTACGCTTTGATCGTTCCCTGCAAGACCAGTAGTAGTTTCCGATGCACATCTGTGGGCATTCTGTAATGATTGGACTATCAGAGTGTTGATGAAACACAGAAATTGCAGCGGGATTGAATACAACAGTCACCATGCGCAATTTCCTCCATGGGAGTAATGTCTCAAACATTCTACGATTTTATCGTTCCTTGGAAGACCAGTAGTAGTTTCCGATGCACGTCTGGAGGCATTCTGTAATCTGTGGACTATCAGAGTGTTGATGAAACACAGAAATTGCATCGGGATTGAATACAACAGTCACCATGCGGACTTTCCTCCATGGCAGTAATGTCTCAAACAGTTTACGCTTTGATTGTTACCTGGAAGACCAGTAGTAGTTTCCGATGCACATCTGGGGACATTCTGTAATGTGTGGACTATCAGAGTGTTGATGAATCGCAGAAATTGCATCAGGATTGAGTCCAACAGTCACCATGCGCACTTCCATTCATGGGAGTAATGTCTCAAACAGTTTACGGTTTGATCGTTCCCTGGAAGACAAGTAGTAGTTTCCGATGCACATCTGGTATCATTCTGTAATCTGTGGACTATCAGAGTGTTGATGAAACAAAGAAATTGCATCGGGATTGAATACAACAGTCACCATGCGCACTTTCCTCCATGGGAGTAATGTCTCAAACAGTCTACGCTTTTATCGTTCCCTGGAAGACCAGTAGTAATTTCCGATGCACATCTGGAGGCATTCTGTAATCTGTGGACTATCAGAGTGTTGATGAAACACAGAAATTGCATCGGGATTGAATACAACAGTCACCATGTGCACTTTCCTCCATGGGAGTAATGCCTCGAACGGTTTACGCTTTGACCGTTCCCTGGAAAACCAGTAGCAGTTTCCGATGCACATCTGGGGGCATTCTGTAATCTGTGGACCTTCAAAGTGTTGTTGAAACACAGAAATGGAATCGGGATTGAATACAACAGTCACCATGCGCACTTTCGTCCATAGGAGTAATGTCTCAAACAGTCTACGCTTTGATCGTTCCCTGCAAGACCAGTAGTAGTTTCCGATGCACATTTGGACGCATTCCGTAATGTGTGGACCATCAGAGTTTTGATGAAACACAGAAATTGCTTCAGGATTGAATACAACGGTCACAATGCGCACTTTCCTCCATGGGCATAATGTCTCAAACAGTTTACGCTATGATCGTTCCCTGGAAGACCGGTAGTAGTTTCCGATGCACATCTGTGGGCATTCTGTTATCTGTGGACTTTCAGAGTGTTGATGAAACACAGAAAATGCATCGGGATTGAATACAACAGTCACCTTGCGCACTTTCCTCCATGGGAGTAATGTCTCAAACAGTCTACGCTTTGATCGTTCCCTGCAAGATCAGTTGTAGTTTCCGATGCACATCTGAAAGGCATTCTGTAATGTGTGGACTATCAGAGTGTTGATGAAATACAGAAATTACATCAGGATTGAATACAACAGACACCATGTGCACTTCCCTCCATGGGAGTAATGTCTCAAATAGTCTACGCTTGATCGTTCCGTGCAAGACCAGTAGTAGTTTCCGATGCACATGTGGAGTCATTCTGTAATCTGTGGACCTTGAAAGTGTTGATGAAACACAGGAATTGCATCGGGATTGAATACAACAGTCACCATGCGCAATTTCCTCCATGGGAGTAATGTCTCAAACAGTTTACGCTTTGATCGTTCCCTGGAAGACCAGTAGTAGTTTCCGACGCACATCTTGGGCCATTCTGTAATGTGTGGACTATCAGAGTGTTGATGAAACACAGAAATTGCTTCAGGATTGAATACAACAGTCACCATGCGCACTTTCCTCCAAGGGGAGTAATGTCACAAACAGTCTACGATTTGATCGTTCCCTGGAAGGCCAGTAGTAGTTTCCGAGTCACATCTGGAGGCATTCTGTAATCTGTGGACTATAAGAGTGTTGATGAAACACAGAAATTGCATCGGGATTGAATACAACAGTCACCATGCGCACTTTCCTCCATGGGAGTAATATCTCAAACAGTTTACGCTTTGATCGTTCCCTGGGAGACCAGTAGTAGTTTCCGATGCACATCTGGGGACATTCTGTAATGTGTGGACTATCAGAGTGTTGATGAAGCACAGAAACTGCATCGGGATTGAATACATCAGTCACCATGCGCACTTTCCTCAATGGGAGTAATGTCTCAAACAGTCTACGCTTTGATCGTTAGCTGCAAGACCAGTAGTAGTTTCCGATGCACATCTGGATTCATTCTGTAATCTGTGGACCTTCAAAGATTTGATTAAACACAGAAATTGCGTCGGGATTGAATACAACAGTCACCATGCGCACTTTCCTCCATGGGAGTAATGTCTCAAACAGTCTACGCTTTTATCGTTCCCTTTAAGACCAGTAGTAGTTTCCGATGCACATCTGGAGGCATTCTGTAATCTGTGGACTATCAGAGTGTTGATGAAACACAGAAATTGCATCGGGATTGAATAGAAAAGCCACCATGTGCACTTTCCTCCATGGGAGTAATGCCTCGAACGGTTTACGCTTTTATCGTCCCTGGAAGACCAGTAGCAGTTTCCGATGCACATCTGGGGGCATTCTGTAATCTGTGGACCTTCAATGTGTTGATGAAACACAGAAATTGAATCGGGATTGAATACAACAGTCACCATGCGCACTTTCCTCCATGGGAGTAATGTCTCAAACATTCTACGCTTTGATCGTTCCTTGGAAGACCAGTAGTAGTTTCCGATGCACGTCTGGAGGCATTCTGTAATCTGTGGACTATCAGAGTGTTGATGAATCACAGAAATTGCATCAGGATTGAGTCCAACAGTCACCATGCGCATTTCCATCCATGGGAGTAATGTCTCAAACAGTTTACGGTTTGATCGTTCCCTGGAAGACAAGTAGTAGTTTCCGATGCACATCTGGTATCATTCTGTAATCTGTGGACTATCAGAGTGTTGATGAAACAAAGAAATTGCATCGGGATTGAATACAACAGTCACCATGCGCACTTTCCTCCATGGGAGTAATGTCTCAAACAGTCTACGCTTTTATCGTTCCCTGGAAGACCAGTAGTAATTTCCGATGCACATCTGGAGGCATTCTGTAATCTGTGGACTATCAGAGTGTTGATGAAACACAGAAATTGCATCGGGATTGAATACAACAGTCACCATGTGCACTTTCCTCCATGGGAGTAATGCCTCGAACGGTTTACGCTTTGTCCGTTCCCTGGAAAACCAGTAGCAGTTTCCGATGCACATCTGGGGTCATTCTGTAATCTGTGGACTATCAGGGTGTTGATGAAACACAGAAATTGCATCGGGATTGAATACAACAGTCACCATGCGCACTTTAATCCATGGGAGTAATGTCTCAAACGGTTTACGCTTTGATCGTTCCCTGGAAGACCAGTAGTAGCTTGCAATGCACATCTGGGGACATTCTGTAATGTGTGGACTATCAGAGTGTTGATGAATCACAGCTATTGCATCAGCATTGAATCCAACAGTTACCATGCGCACTTTCCTCCATGGGAGTAACGTCTCAAACACTTTACGGTTTGATCGTTCCCTGGAAGACCAGTAGTAGTTTCCGACGCACATCTTGGGCCATTCTGTAATGTGTGGACTATCAGAGTGTTGATGAAACACAGAAATTGCTTCAGGAATGAATACAACAGTCACCATGCGCACTTTCCTCCAAGGGGAGTAATGTCACAAACAGTCTACGATTTGTTCGTTCCCTGGAAGGCCAGTAGTAGTTTCCGAGTCACATCTGGAGGCATTCTGTAATCTGTGGACTATCAGAGTGTTGATGAAACACAGAAATTGCATCGGGATTGAATACAACAGTCACCATGCGCACTTTCCTCCATGGGAGTAATATCTCAAACAGTTTACGCTTTGATCGTTCCCTGGGAGACCAGTAGTAGTTTCCGATGCACATCTGGGGACATTCTGTAATGTGTGGACTATCAGAGTGTTGATGAATCACAGAAATTGCATCAGTATTGAATCCAACAGTCACCATGCGCACTTCCCTCCATGGGAGTAATGTCTCAAAAAGTTTACGCTTTGATTGTTCCCTGGAAGACCAGTAGTAGTTTCCGATGCACATCTGTGGGCATTCTGTAATGTGTGGACTATCAGAGTGTTGATGAAGCACAGAAACTGCATCGGGATTGAATACAACAGTCACCATGCGCACTTTCCTCAATGGGATTAATGTCTCAAACAGTCTACGCTTTGATCGTTAGCTGCAAGACCAGTAGTAGTTTCCGATGCACATCTGGATTCATTCTGTAATCTGTGGACCTTCAAAGACTTGATTAAACACAGAAATTGCGTCGGGATTGAATACAACAGTCACCATGCGCACTTTCCTCCATGGGAGTAATGTCTCAAACAGTCTACGCTTTTATCGTTCCCTTTAAGACCAGTAGTAGTTTCCGATGCACATCTGGAGGCATTCTGTAATCTGTGGACTATCAGAGTGTTGATGAAACACAGAAATTGCATCGGGATTGAATACAAAAGCCACCATGTGCACTTTCCTCAATGGGAGTAATGCCTCGAACGGTTTTTGCTTTTATAGTCCCTGGAAGACCAGTAGCAGTTTCCGATGCACATCTGGGGGCATTCTGTAATCTGTGGACCTTCAATGTGTTGATGAAACACAGAAATTGAATCGGGATTGAATACAACAGTCACCATGCACACTTTCTTCCATGGGAGTAATGTTTCACACAGTCTACGCTTTGATCTTTCCCTGGAAGACCAGTAGTAGTTTCCGATGCACATCTTCTGACATTCTGTAATGTGTGGACTATCAGAGTGTTGATGAAACAGAAATTGCATCAGGATTGAATACAACAGTCACCATGCGCACTTTCCTCCATGGGAGTAATGTCTCAAACAGATTACGCTTTGATCGTTCCCTGCAAGACCAGTAGTAGTTTCCGATGCACATCTGTGGGCATTCTGTAATGATTGGACTATCAGAGTGTTGATGAAACACAGAAATTGCAGCGGGATTGAATACAACAGTCACCATGCGCAATTTCCTCCATGGGAGTAATGTCTCAAACATTCTACGATTTTATCGTTCCTTGGAAGACCAGTAGTAGTTTCCGATGCACGTCTGGAGGCATTCTGTAATCTGTGGACTATCAGAGTGTTGATGAAACACAGAAATTGCATCGGGATTGAATACAACAGTCACCATGCGGACTTTCCTCCATGGCAGTAATGTCTCAAACAGTTTACGCTTTGATTGTTCCCTGGAAGACCAGTAGTAGTTTCCGATGCACATCTGGGGACATTCTGTAATGTGTGGACTATCAGAGTGTTGATGAATCGCAGAAATTGCATCAGGATTGAGTCCAACAGTCACCATGCGCACTTCCATTCATGGGAGTAATGTCTCAAACAGTTTACGGTTTGATCGTTCCCTGGAAGACAAGTAGTAGTTTCCGATGCACATCTGGTATCATTCTGTAATCTGTGGACTATCAGAGTGTTGATGAAACAAAGAAATTGCATCGGGATTGAATACAACAGTCACCATGCGCACTTTCCTCCATGGGAGTAATGTCTCAAACAGTCTACGCTTTTATCGTTCCCTGGAAGACCAGTAGTAATTTCCGATGCACATCTGGAGGCATTCTGTAATCTGTGGACTATCAGAGTGTTGATGAAACACAGAAATTGCATCGGGATTGAATACAACAGTCACCACGTGCACTTTCCTCCATGGGAGTAATGCCTCGAACTGTTTACGCTTTGACCGTTCCCTGGAAAACCAGTAGCAGTTTCCGATGCACATCTGGGGGCATTCTGTAATCTGTGGACCTTCAAAGTGTTGTTGAAACACAGAAATGGAATCGGGATTGAATACAACAGTCACCATGCGCACTTTCGTCCATGGGAGTAATGTCTCAAACAGTCTACGCTTTGATCGTTCCCTGCAAGACCAGTAGTAGTTTCCGATGCACATTTGGACGCATTCCGTAATGTGTGGACCATCAGAGTTTTGATGAAACACAGAAATTGCTTCAGGATTGAATACAACGGTCACAATGCGCACTTTCCTCCATGGGCATAATGTCTCAAACAGTTTACGCTATGATCGTTCCCTGGAAGACCGGTAGTAGTTTCCGATGCACATCTGTGGGCATTCTGTTATCTGTGGACTTTCAGAGTGTTGATGAAACACAGAAAATGCATCGGGATTGAATACAACAGTCACCTTGCGCACTTTCCTCCATGGGAGTAATGTCTCAAACAGTCTACGCTTTGATCGTTCCCTGCAAGATCAGTTGTAGTTTCCGATGCACATCTGAAAGGCATTCTGTAATGTGTGGACTATCAGAGTGTTGATGAAATACAGAAATTACATCAGGATTGAATACAACAGACACCATGTGCACTTCCCTCCATGGGAGTAATGTCTCAAATAGTCTACGCTTGATCGTTCCGTGCAAGACCAGTAGTAGTTTCCGATGCACATGTGGAGTCATTCTGTAATCTGTGGACCTTGAAAGTGTTGATGAAACACAGGAATTGCATCGGGATTGAATACAACAGTCACCATGCGCAATTTCCTCCATGGGAGTAATGTCTCAAACAGTTTACGCTTTGATCGTTCCCTGGAAGACCAGTAGTAGTTTCCGACGCACATCTTGGGCCATTCTGTAATGTGTGGACTATCAGAGTGTTGATGAAACACAGAAATTGCTTCAGGATTGAATACAACAGTCACCATGCGCACTTTCCTCCAAGGGGAGTAATGTCACAAACAGTCTACGATTTGATCGTTCCCTGGAAGGCCAGTAGTAGTTTCCGAGTCACATCTGGAGGCATTCTGTAATCTGTGGACTATAAGAGTGTTGATGAAACACAGAAATTGCATCGGGATTGAATACAACAGTCACCATGCGCACTTTCCTCCATGGGAGTAATATCTCAAACAGTTTACGCTTTGATCGTTCCCTGGGAGACCAGTAGTAGTTTCCGATGCACATCTGGGGACATTCTGTAATGTGTGGACTATCAGAGTGTTGATGAAGCACAGAAACTGCATCGGGATTGAATACATCAGTCACCATGCGCACTTTCCTCAATGGGAGTAATGTCTCAAACAGTCTACGCTTTGATCGTTAGCTGCAAGACCAGTAGTAGTTTCCGATGCACATCTGGATTCATTCTGTAATCTGTGGACCTTCAAAGATTTGATTAAACACAGAAATTGCGTCGGGATTGAATACAACAGTCACCATGCGCACTTTCCTCCATGGGAGTAATGTCTCAAACAGTCTACGCTTTTATCGTTCCCTTTAAGACCAGTAGTAGTTTCCGATGCACATCTGGAGGCATTCTGTAATCTGTGGACTATCAGAGTGTTGATGAAACACAGAAATTGCATCGGGATTGAATAGAAAAGCCACCATGTGCACTTTCCTCCATGGGAGTAATGCCTCGAACGGTTTACGCTTTTATCGTCCCTGGAAGACCAGTAGCAGTTTCCGATGCACATCTGGGGGCATTCTGTAATCTGTGGACCTTCAATGTGTTGATGAAACACAGAAATTGAATCGGGATTGAATACAACAGTCACCATGCGCACTTTCCTCCATGGGAGTAATGTCTCAAACATTCTACGCTTTGATCGTTCCTTGGAAGACCAGTAGTAGTTTCCGATGCACGTCTGGAGGCATTCTGTAATCTGTGGACTATCAGAGTGTTGATGAATCACAGAAATTGCATCAGGATTGAGTCCAACAGTCACCATGCGCATTTCCATCCATGGGAGTAATGTCTCAAACAGTTTACGGTTTGATCGTTCCCTGGAAGACAAGTAGTAGTTTCCGATGCACATCTGGTATCATTCTGTAATCTGTGGACTATCAGAGTGTTGATGAAACAAAGAAATTGCATCGGGATTGAATACAACAGTCACCATGCGCACTTTCCTCCATGGGAGTAATGTCTCAAACAGTCTACGCTTTTATCGTTCCCTGGAAGACCAGTAGTAATTTCCGATGCACATCTGGAGGCATTCTGTAATCTGTGGACTATCAGAGTGTTGATGAAACACAGAAATTGCATCGGGATTGAATACAACAGTCACCATGTGCACTTTCCTCCATGGGAGTAATGCCTCGAACGGTTACGCTTTTATCGTCCCTGGAAGACCAGTAGCAGTTTCCGATGCACATCTGGGGGCATTCTGTAATCTGTGGACCTTCAAAGTGTTGTTGAAACACAGAAATGGATTCGGAATTGAATACAACAGTCACCATGCGCACTTTCGTCCATGGGAGTAATGTTTCAAACAGTCTACGCTTTTATCTTTCCCTGGAAGACCAGTAGTAGTTTCCGATGCACATCTTCTGACATTTTGTAATGTGTGGACTATCAGAGTGTTGATGAAACACAGAAATTGCATCAGGACTGAATACAACAATCACCATGCGCACTTTCCTCCATGGGAGTAATGTCTCAAACAGTTTACGCTTTGATCGATCCCTGGAAGACCAGTAGTAGTTTCCGATGCACATCTGTGGGCATTCTGTAATGTGTGGACTATCAGAGTGTTGATGAAACACAGAAATTGCATCGGGATGGAGTACAACAGTCACCATGCGCACTTTCCTCCATGGGAGTAATGTCACAAACATTCTACAATTTTATCGTTCCCTGGAAGACCAGTAGTAGTTTCCGATGCACATCTGGAGGCATTCTGTAATCTGTTGACCTTCAAAGTGTTGATGAAACAAAGGAATTGCATCGGGATTGAATACAACAGTCACCATTAGCAATTTCCTCCATGGGAGTAATGTCTCAAACAGTTTACGCTTTGATCGTTCCCTGGAAGACGAGTAGTAGTTTCCGACGCACATCTGGGGCCATTCTGTAATGTGTGGACTATCAGAGTGTTGATGAAACACAGACATTGCATCAGCATTGAGTCCAACAGTCACCATGCGCACTTCCCTCCATGGGAGTAATGTCTCAAACAGTTTACGGTATGATCGTTCCCTGGAAGACCAGTGGTAGTTTCCGATGCACATCTGTGGGCATTCTGTAATGTGTGGACTATCAGAGTGTTGATAAAACACAGAAACTGCATCGGGATAGAATACAACAGTCACCATGCGGACTTTCCTCCATGGGAGTAATGTCTCAAACAGTCTACGCTTTGATCGTTCCCTGCAAGACCAGTAGTAGTTTCCGATGCACATTTGGACGCATTCTGTAATGTGTGGACCTTCAAAGTGTTGATGAAACACAGGAATTGCATCGGGATTGAATACAACAGTCACCATGCGCACTTTCCCCCATGGGAGTAATGTCTCAAACAGTTTACGCTTTGATCGTTTCCTGGAAGACCAGTAGTAGTTTCCGTTGCTCATCTGGGAGCATTCAGTAATGTGTGGACTATCAGAGTGTTGATGAAACACAGAAATTGCATCAGGATTGAATACAACAGTCACCGTGCGCACTTTCCTCCATGGGAGTAATGTCTCAAATATTTTACGATTTGATCGTTCCCTGGAAGACCAATAGTAGTTTCCGATGCACATCTGTGGGCATTCTGTAATGTGTGGACTGTCAGAGTGTTGATGAAACACAGAAATTGCATCGGGATTGAATACAACAGTCACCATGCGCACTTTCCTCCATGGGAGTAATGTCTCAAACAGTCTACGCTTTGATCGTTCCCTGGAAGACAAGTAGTAGTTTCCTTGCACATCTGGTATCATTCTGTAATCTGTGGACTATCAGAGTGTTGATGAAACAAAGCAATTGCATCGGGATTGAATACAACAGTAACCATGCGCACTTTCCTCCATGGGAGTAATGTCTCAAAGAGTTTACGCTTTGATCGTTCTGTTCAAGACCAGTAGTAGTTTCCGATGCACATCTGGAGGCATTCTGTAATCTGTGGACTATCAGAGTGTTGATGAAACACAGAAATTGCATCGGGATTGAATACAACAGTCACCATGTCTCAAACAGTTTACGCTTTGATCGTTCCCTGGAAGACCAGTAGTAGTTTCCGATGCACATGTGTGGGCATTCTGTAATGTGTGGACTATCAGAGTGTTGATGAAACACAGAAATTGCATCGGGATTGAATACAACAGTCACCATGCGCACTTTCCTCCATGGGAGTATTATCTCAAACAGTTTTTTTTTTATCTTTCCCTGGAAGACCAGTAGTAGTTTCCGATGCACATCTGGGGACATTTTGTAATGTGTGGACTATCAGAGTGTTAATGAATCACAGAAATTGCATCAGGATTGAATCCAACAGTCACCATGCGCACTTCCCACCATGGGAGTAATGTCTCAAACAGTTTACGCTTTGATCGTTCCCTGGAAGACCAGTAGTAGTTTCCGATGCACATCTCTGGGCATTCTGTAATGTGTGGACTATCAGAGTGTTGATGAAGCACAGAAACTGCATCGGGATTGAATACATCAGTCACCATGCGTACTTTCCTCCATGGGAGTAATGTCTGAAACAGTCTACGCTTTGATCGTTCCCTGCAAGACCAGTAGTAGTTTCCCATGCACATCTGTGGGCATTCTGTAATCTGTGGACTATCAGAGTGTTGATGAAACACAGAAATTGCATCGGGATTGAATACAACTGTCACCATGCGCACTTTCCTCCATGGGAGTAATGTCTCAAACAGTCTACGCTTTTATCGTTCCCTGGAAGACCAGTAGTAATTTCCGATGCACATCTGGAGGCATTCTGTAATCTGTGGACTATCAGAGTGTTGATGAAACACAGAAATTGCATCGGGATTGAATACAACAGTCACCATGTGCACTTTCCTCCATGGGAGTAATGCCTCGAACGGTTTACGCTTTGTCCGTTCCCTGGAAAACCAGTAGCAGTTTCCGATGCACATCTGGGGTCATTCTGTAATCTGTGGACTATCAGGGTGTTGATGAAACACAGAAATTGCATCGGGATTGAATACAACAGTCACCATGCGCACTTTAATCCATGGGAGTAATGTCTCAAACGGTTTACGCTTTGATCGTTCCCTGGAAGACCAGTAGTAGCTTGCAATGCACATCTGGGGACATTCTGTAATGTGTGGACTATCAGAGTGTTGATGAATCACAGCTATTGCATCAGCATTGAATCCAACAGTTACCATGCGCACTTTCCTCCATGGGAGTAACGTCTCAAACACTTTACGGTTTGATCGTTCCCTGGAAGACCAGTGGTAGTTTCCGATGCACATCTTCTGACATTCTGTAATGTGTGGACTATCAGAGTGTTGATGAAACACAGAAATTGCATCAGGATTGAATACAACGGTCACAATGCGCACTTTCCTTCATGGGAGTAATGTCTCAAACAGTTTACGCTATGATCGTTCCCCGGAAGACCGGTAGTAGTTTCCGATGCACATCAGTGGGCATTCTGTTACCTGTGGACTATCAGAGTGTTGATGAAACACAGAAATTGCATCGGGATTGAATACAACAGTCACCATGCGCACGTTCCTCCAAGGGGAGTAATGTCACAAACAGTCTACGATTTGATCGTTCCCTGGAAGGCCAGTAGTAGTTTCCGAGTCACATCTGGAGGCATTCTGTAATCTGTGGACTATCAAAGTGTTGATGAAACACAGAAATTGCATCGGGATTGAATACAACAGTCACCATGCGCACTTTCCTCCATTGGAGTAATATCTCAAACAGTTTACGCTTTGATCGTTCCCTGGAAGACCAGTAGTAGTTTCCGATGCACATCTGGGGACATTCAGTAATGTGTGGACTATCAGAGTGTTGATGAATCACAGAAATTGAATCCAACAGTCACCATGCGCACTTCCCTCCATGGGAGTAATGTCTCAAAAAGTTTACGCTTTGATCGTTCCCTCGAAGACCAGTAGTAGTTCCGATGCACATCTGTGGTCAATCCGTAATGTGTGGACTATCAGAGTGTTGATGAAGCACAGAAACTGCATCGGGATTGAATACAACAGTCACCATGGGCACTTTCATCCATGGGAGTAATGTCTCAAACAGTCTACGATTTGATCGTTCCCTGCAAGACCAGTAGTATGTTCCGATGCACATCTGCAGGCATTCTGTAATCTGTGGACCTTCAAAGAGTTGATGAAACACAGAAATTGCGTCGGGATTGAATACAACAGTCACCATACGCACTTTCCTCCATGGGAATAATGTCTCAAACCGTCTACGATTTTATCGTTCCCTGGAAGACCAGTAGTAGTTTCCGATGCACATCTGGAGGCATTCGGTAATCTGTGGACTATCAGAGTGTTGATGAAACACAGAAATTGCATCGGGATTGAATACAACAGTCACCATGTGCACTTTCCTCCATGGGAGTAATGCCTCGAACGGTTACGCTTTTATCGTCCCTGGAAGACCAGTAGCAGTTTCCGATGCACATCTGGGGGCATTCTGTAATCTGTGGACCTTCAAAGTGTTGTTGAAACACAGAAATGGATTCGGAATTGAATACAACAGTCACCATGCCCACTTTCGTCCATGGGAGTAATGTTTCAAACAGTCTACGCTTTTATCTTTCCCTGGAAGACCAGTAGTAGTTTCCGATGCACATCTTCTGACATTTTGTAATGTGTGGACTATCAGAGTGTTGATGAAACACAGAAATTGCATCAGGACTGAATACAACAATCACCATGCGCACTTTCCTCCATGGGAGTAATGTCTCAAACAGTTTACGCTTTGATCGATCCCTGGAAGACCAGTAGTAGTTTCCGATGCACATCTGTGGGCATTCTGTAATGTGTGGACTATCAGAGTGTTGATGAAACACAGAAATTGCATCGGGATGGAGTACAACAGTCACCATGCGCACTTTCCTCCATGGGAGTAATGTCACAAACATTCTACAATTTTATCGTTCCCTGGAAGACCAGTAGTAGTTTCCGATGCACATCTGGAGGCATTCTGTAATCTGTTGACCTTCAAAGTGTTGATGAAACAAAGGAATTGCATCGGGATTGAATACAACAGTCACCATTAGCAATTTCCTCCATGGGAGTAATGTCTCAAACAGTTTACGCTTTGATCGTTCCCTGGAAGACGAGTAGTAGTTTCCGACGCACATCTGGGGCCATTCTGTAATGTGTGGACTATCAGAGTGTTGATGAAACACAGACATTGCATCAGCATTGAGTCCAACAGTCACCATGCGCACTTCCCTCCATGGGAGTAATGTCTCAAACAGTTTACGGTATGATCGTTCCCTGGAAGACCAGTGGTAGTTTCCGATGCACATCTGTGGGCATTCTGTAATGTGTGGACTATCAGAGTGTTGATAAAACACAGAAACTGCATCGGGATAGAATACAACAGTCACCATGCGGACTTTCCTCCATGGGAGTAATGTCTCAAACAGTCTACGCTTTGATCGTTCCCTGCAAGACCAGTAGTAGTTTCCGATGCACATTTGGACGCATTCTGTAATGTGTGGACCTTCAAAGTGTTGATGAAACACAGGAATTGCATCGGGATTGAATACAACAGTCACCATGCGCAATTTCCTCCATGGGAGTAATGTCTCAAACAGTTTACGCTTTGATCGTTCCCTGGAAGACCAGTAGTAGTTTCCGACGCACATCTTGGGCCATTCTGTAATGTGTGGACTATCAGAGTGTTGATGAAACACAGAAATTGCTTCAGGATTGAATACAACAGTCACCATGCGCACTTTCCTCCAAGGGGAGTAATGTCACAAACAGTCTACGATTTGATCGTTCCCTGGAAGGCCAGTAGTAGTTTCCGAGTCACATCTGGAGGCATTCTGTAATCTGTGGACTATCAGAGTGTTGATGAAACACAGAAATTGCATCGGGATTGAATACAACAGTCACCATGCGCACTTTCCTCCATAGGAGTAATATCTCAAACAGTTTACGCTTTGATCGTTCCCTGGGAGACCAGTAGTAGTTTCCGATGCACATCTGGGGACATTATGTAATGTGTGGACCTTCAAAGTGTTGATGAATCACAGAAATTGCATCAGGGTTGAGTCCAACAGTCACCATGCGCACTTCCATCCATGGGAGTAATGTCTCAAACAGTTTACGGTTTGATCGTTCACTGGAAGACAAGTAGTAGTTTCCGATGCAAATCTGGTATCATTCTGTAATCTGTGGACAATCAGAGTGTTGATGAAACAAAGAAATTGCTTCGGGATTTAATACAACAGTCACCATGCGCACTTTCCTCCATGGGCGTAATGTCTCAAACAGTCTACGCTTTTATCGTTCCCTGGAAGACCAGTAGTAATTTCCGATGCACATCTGGAGGCATTCTGTAATCTGTGGACTATCAGAGTGTTGATGAAACACAGAAATTGCATCGGGATTGAATACAACAGTCACCATGTGCACTTTCCTCCATGGGAGTAATGCCTCGAACGGTTTACGCTTTGACCGTTCCCTGGAAAACCAGTAGCAGTTTCCGATGCACATCTGGGGTCATTCTGTAATCTGTGGACTATCAGGGTGTTGATGAAACACAGAAATTGCATCGGGATTGAATACAACAGTCACCATGCGCACTTTAATCCATGGGAGTAATGTCTCAAACAGTTTACGCTTTGATCGTTCCCTGGAAGACCAGTAGTAGCTTGCAATGCACATCTGGGGACATTCTGTAATGTGTGGACTATCAGAGTGTTGATGAATCACAGAAATTGCAACAGCATTGAGTCCAACAGTTACCATGCGCACTTCCCTCCATGGGAGTAATGTCTCAAACAGTTTACGGTTTGATCGTTCCCTGGAAGACCAGTGGTAGTTTCCGATGCACATCTTCTGACATTCTGTAATGTGTGGACTATCAGAGTGTTGATGAAACACAGAGATTGCATCAGGATTGAATACAACGGTCACAATGCGCACTTTCCTCCATGGGAGTAATGTCTCAAACAGATTACGCTTTGATCGTTCCCGGGAAGACCAGTAGTAGTTTCCGATGCACATCTCGGGACATTCAGTAATGTGTGGACTATCGGAGTGTTGATGAATCACAGAAATTGCATCAGGATTGAATCCAACAGTCACCATGCGCACTTCCCTCCAGTTGAGTAATGTTTCAAACAGTCTACGCTTCTATCGTTCCCTGGAAGACCAGTAGTAGTTTCCGATGCACATCTGGAGGCATTCCGTAATCTGTGGACTATCAGAGTGTTGATGAAACACAGAAATTGCATCGGGATTGAATACAACAGTCACAATGTGTACTTTCCTCCATGGGAGTAATGCCTCGAACGGTTTACGCTTTGATCGTTCCCTGGAAGACCAGTAGGAGTTTCTGATGCACATCTGGGGGCATTCTGTAATCTGTGGTCCTTCAAAGTGTTGTTGAAACACAGAAATTGAATCGGGATTGAATACAACAGTCACCATGCGCACTTTCCCCCATGGGAGTAATGTCTCAAACAGTTTACGCTTTGATCGTTTCCTGGAAGACCAGTAGTAGTTTCCGTTGCTCATCTGGGAGCATTCTGTAATGTGTGGACTATCAGAGTGTTGATGAAACACAGAAATTGCATCAGGATTGAATACAACAGTCACCGTGCGCACTTTCCTCCATGGGAGTAATGTCTCAAATATTTTACGATTTGATCGTTCCCTGGAAGACCAATAGTAGTTTCCGATGCACATCTGTGGGCATTCTGTAATGTGTGGACTGTCAGAGTGTTGATGAAACACAGAAATTGCATCGGGATTGAATACAACAGTCACCATGCGCACTTTCCTCCATGGGAGTAATGTCTCAAACAGTCTACGCTTTGATCGTTCCCTGGAAGACAAGTAGTAGTTTCCTTGCACATCTGGTATCATTCTGTAATCTGTGGACTATCAGAGTGTTGATGAAACAAAGCAATTGCATCGGGATTGAATACAACAGTAACCATGCGCACTTTCCTCCATGGGAGTAATGTCTCAAAGAGTTTACGCTTTGATCGTTCTGTTCAAGACCAGTAGTAGTTTCCGATGCACATCTGGAGGCATTCTGTAATCTGTGGACTATCAGAGTGTTGATGAAACACAGAAATTGCATCGGGATTGAATACAACAGTCACCATGTCTCAAACAGTTTACGCTTTGATCGTTCCCTGGAAGACCAGTAGTAGTTTCCGATGCACATGTGTGGGCATTCTGTAATGTGTGGACTATCAGAGTGTTGATGAAACACAGAAATTGCATCGGGATTGAATACAACAGTCACCATGCGCACTTTCCTCCATGGGAGTATTATCTCAAACAGTTTTTTTTTTATCTTTCCCTGGAAGACCAGTAGTAGTTTCCGATGCACATCTGGGGACATTTTGTAATGTGTGGACTATCAGAGTGTTAATGAATCACAGAAATTGCATCAGGATTGAATCCAACAGTCACCATGCGCACTTCCCACCATGGGAGTAATGTCTCAAACAGTTTACGCTTTGATCGTTCCCTGGAAGACCAGTAGTAATTTCCGATGCACATCTCTGGGCATTCTGTAATGTGTGGACTATCAGAGTGTTGATGAAGCACAGAAACTGCATCGGGATTGAATACATCAGTCACCATGCGTACTTTCCTCCATGGGAGTAATGTCTGAAACAGTCTACGCTTTGATCGTTCCCTGCAAGACCAGTAGTAGTTTCCCATGCACATCTGTGGGCATTCTGTAATCTGTGGACTATCAGAGTGTTGATGAAACACAGAAATTGCATCGGGATTGAATACAACTGTCACCATGCGCACTTTTCTCCATGGGAGTAATGTCTCAAACAGTCTACGCTTTGATCGTTCCCTGCAAGACCAGTAGTAGTTTCCGACGCACATCTGGAGGCATTCTGTAATCTGCGGACTATCAGAGTGTTGATGAAACACAGAAATTGCATCGGGATTGAATACATCAGTCACCATGTGCACTTTCCTCCATGGGAGTAATGCCTCGAACGGTTTACGCTTTTATCGTCCCTGGAAGACCAGTAGCAGTTTCCGATGCACATCTGGGGGCATTCTGTAATCTGTGGACCTTAAAAGTGTTGATGAAACACAGAAATTGAATCGCGATTGAATACAACAGTCACCATGCGCACTTTCCTCCATGGGAGTAATGTCTCAAACAGTTCACGCTTTGATCGTTCCCTGGAAGACCAGTAGTAGTTTCCGATGCACATCTGGAGGCATTCTGTAATCTGTGGAATATCAGAGTGTTCATGAAACACAGAAACTGCATCGGGATTGAATACAACAGTCACCATGCGCACTTTCCTCCATGGGAGTAATGTCTCAAACAGTTCACGCTTTGATCGTTCCCTGGAAGACCAGTAGTAGTTTCCGATGCACATCTGGGGACATTTTGTAATGTGTGGACTATCAGAGTGTTGATGAATCACAGTAATTGCATCACGATTGAATCCAACAGTCACCATGCGCACTTCCCTCCATGGGAGTAATGTCTCAAACAGTTTACGGTTGATCGTTCCCTGGAAGACCAGTAGTAGTTTCCGATGCACATGTGTGGGCATTCTGTAATGTGTGGACTATCAGAGTGTTGATGAAACACAGAAATTGCATCGGGATTGAATACAACAGTCACCATGCGCACTTTCCTACATGGGAGTAAAGTCTCAAACAGTCTACGCTTTGATTGTTCCCTGCAAGATCAGTAGTAGTTTCCGATGCACATCTGGAAGCATTCTGTAATCTGTGGACTATCAGAGTGTTGATGAAACACAGAAATTGCATCGGGATTGAATAAAATAGTCACCATGCGCACTTTCCTCCATGGGAGTATTATCTCAAACAGTTTTTTTTTTATCTTTCCCTGGAAGACCAGTAGTAGTTTCCGATGCACATCTGGGGACATTTTGTAATGTGTGGACTATCAGAGTGTTAATGAATCACAGAAATTGCATCAGGATTGAATCCAACAGTCACCATGCGCACTTCCCTCCATGGGAGTAATGTCTCAAACAGTTTACGCTTTGATCGTTCCCTGGAAGACCAGTAGTAGTTTCCGATGCACATCTGTGGGCATTCTGTAATGTGTGGACTATCAGAGTGTTGATGAAGCACAGAAACTGCATCGGGATTGAATACATCAGTCACCATGCGTACTTTCCTCCATGGGAGTAATGTCTGAAACAGTCTACGCTTTGATCGTTCCCTGCAAGACCAGTAGTAGTTTCCCATGCACATCTGTGGGCATTCTGCAATCTGTGGACTATCAGAGTGTTGATGAAACACAGAAATTGCATCGGGATTGAATACAACTGTCACCATGCGCACTTTCCTCCATGGGAGTAATGTCTCAAACAGTCTACGCTTTGATCGTTCACTGCAAGACCAGTAGTAGTTTCCGACGCACATCTGGAGGCATTCTGTAATCTGCGGACTATCAGAGTGTTGATGAAACACAGAAATTGCATCGGGATTGAATATATCAGTCACCATGTGCACTTTCCTCCATGGGAGTAATGCCTCGAACGGTTTACGCTTTTATCGTCCCTGGAAGACCAGTAGCAGTTTCCGATGCACATCTGGGGGCATTCTGTAATCTGTGGACCTTAAAAGTGTTGATGAAACACAGAAATTGAATCGCGATTGAATACAACAGTCACCATGCGCACTTTCCTCCATGGGAGTAATGTCTCAAACAGTTCACGCTTTGATCGTTCCCTGGAAGACCAGTAGTAGTTTCCGATGCACATCTGGAGGCATTCTGTAATCTGTGGAATATCAGAGTGTTCATGAAACACAGAAACTGCATCGGGATTGAATACAACAGTCACCATGCGCACTTTCCTCCATGGGAGTAATGTCTCAAACAGTTCACGCTTTGATCGTTCCCTGGAAGACCAGTAGTAGTTTCCGATGCACATCTGGGGACATTTTGTAATGTGTGGACTATCAGAGTGTTGATGAATCACAGTAATTGCATCAGGATTGAATCCAACAGTCACCATGCGCACTTCCCTCCATGGGAGTAATGTCTCAAACAGTTTACGGTTTGATCGTTCCCTGGAAGACCAGTAGTAGTTTCCGATGCACATGTGTGGGCATTCTGTAATGTGTGGACTATCAGAGTGTTGATGAAACACAGAAACTGCATCGGGATTGAATACAACAGTCACCATGCGCACTTTCCTCCAGGGGAGTAATGTCTCAATCAGTCTACGCTTTGATCGTTCCCTGGAAGACCAGTAGTAGTTTCCGATGCACATCTGGAGGCATTCCGTAATCTGTGGACTATCTGAGTGTTGATGAAACACAGAAATTGAATCGGGATTGAATACGACAGTCACCATGCGCACTTTCCTCCATGGGAGTAATGTCTCAAACAGTCTACGCTTTAATCTTTCCCTGGAAGACCAGTAGTGGTTTCCGATGCATATCTTCTGACATTCTGTGATGTGTGGACTATCAGAATGTTGATGAAACACAGAAATTGCATCAGGATTGAATACAACAGTCACCATGCGCACTTTCCTCCATGGGAGTAATGTCTCTAACAGTCTACGCTTTGATCGTTCCCTGGAAGACCAGTAGTAGTTTCCGATGCACATCTGGGGGCATTCTGTAATGTGTGGACTATCAGAGTGTTGATGAAACACAGAAACTGCATCGGGGTGAATACAACAGTCACCATGCGCACTTTCCTCCATGGGAGTAATGTCTCAAACAGTCTACGTTTTGATCGTTCCCTGCAAGGCCAGTAGTAGTTTCAGATGCACATCTGGAGGCATTCTGTAAGCTGTGGACCTTCAAAGTGTTGATGAAACATAAGGAATTTCATCGGGATTGAATACAATAGTCACCATGCGCAATTTCCTCCATGGGAGTAATGTCTCTAACAGTTTTGCTTTGATCGTTCCCTGGAAGACCAGTAGTAGTTTTCTGACGCACATCTGGAGGCATTCTGTAATCTGTGGACTATCAGAGTGTTGATGAAACACAGAAATTGCATTGGGATTGAATACAAGAGTCACCATGCGCACTTTCCTCCATGGGAGTATAGTCTCAAACAGTTTACGCTTTGATCGTACACTGGAAGGCCAGTAGTAGTTTCCGAGGCACATCTAGAGGCATTCTGTAATCTGTGGACTATCAGAGTTTTGATGAAACACAGAAATTGCATCGGGATTGAATACAACAGTCACCATGCGCACTTTCCTCCATGGGAGTAATGTCTCAAAGACTTCACGCTTTGATCGTTCCCTGGAAGACCAGTAGTAGTTTCCGATGCACATCTGGGGACATTCTGTAATGTGTGGACTATCAGAGTGTTGATGAATCACAGATATTGCATCAGGATTGAATCCAACAGTCACCATGCGCACTTCCCGCCATGGGAGTAATGTCTCAATCAGTTTACGCTTTGATCGTTCCCTGGAAGACCAGTAGTAGTTTCCGATGCACATCTGTGGGCATTCTGTAATGTGTGGACTATAAGTGTGTTGATGAAACACAGAAACTGCATCGGGATTGAATAAAACAGTCACCATGCGAACTTTCCTCCATGGGAGTAATGTCTCGAACAGTCTACGCTTTGATCGTTCAATGCAAGACCAGTAGTAGTTTCCGATGCACATCTGGAGGCATTCTGTAATCTGTGGACCTTCAAAGTGATTGATGAAACACAGAAATTGCATCGGGATTGAATACAACTGTCACCATGCGCACTTTCCTCCATGGGAGTAACGTCTCAAACAGTCTACACTTTTATCGTTCCCTGGAAGACCAGTAGTAGTTTCCGATGCAAATCTGGAGGCATTCTATAATCTGTGGACTATCAGAGTGTTCATGAAACACAGAAATTGCATCGGGATTGAATACAACAGTCACCATGTGCACTTTCCTCCATGGGAGTAAAGCCTCGAACGATTTACGCTTTGATCGTTCCCTGGAAGACCAGTAGTAGTTTCCGACGCACATCTGGAGACATTCTGTAATGTGTGGACTATCAGAATGTTGATGAAACACAGAAATTGCATTAGGATTGAATGCAACAGTCACCATGCTCACCTCCCTCCATGGGAGTAATGTCTCAAACAGTTTACGCTTTGATCGTTCCCTTGAAGACCAGTAGTAGTTTCCAATGCACATCTGTGGGTATTCTGTAATGTGTGGACTAACAGAGTGTTGATGAAACACAGGTACTGCATCGGGATTGAATACAACAGTCACCATGCGCACTTTCCTCCATGGGAGTAATGCCTCGAACGGTTTACGCTTTGATCGTTCCCTGGAAGACCAGTAGTAGTTTCCGATGCACATCTGGGGGCATTCTGTAATCTGTGGACCTTCAAAGTGTTGATGAAACACAGAAATTGAATCGGGATTGAATAGAACATTCACCATGCGCACTTTCCTCCATGGGAGTAATGTCTCAAATAGTCTACGCTTTGATCGTTTCCTGGAGGACCAGTAGTATTGTCCGATGCACATCTGGATTCATTCTATAATCTGTGGAACTTCAAAGTGTTGATGAAACACAGAATTTGCATCGGGATTGAATACAACAGTCACCATGCGCACTTTTTTCCATGGGAGTAACGTCTCAAACAGTCTACGCTTTGATCGTTCCCTGGAAGACAAGTAGTAGTTTCCTTGCACATCTGGTATCATTCTGTAATCTGTGGACTATCAGAGTGTTGATGAAACAAAGCAATTGCATCGGGATTGAATACAACAGTAACCATGCGCACTTTCCTCCATGGGAGTAATGTCTCAAAGAGTTTACGCTTTGATCGTTCTGTTCAAGACCAGTAGTAGTTTCCGATGCACATCTGGAGGCATTCTGTAATCTGTGGACTATCAGAGTGTTGATAAAACACAGAAATTGCATCGGGATTGAATACAACAGTCACCATGTCTCAAACAGTTTACGCTTTGATCGTTCCCTGGAAGACCAGTAGTAGTTTCCGATGCACATGTGTGGGCATTCTGTAATGTGTGGACTATCAGAGTGTTGATGAAACACAAAAATTGCATCGGGATTGAATACAACAGTCACCATGCGCACTTTCCTACATGGGAGTAAAGTCTCAAACAGTCTACGCTTTGATTGTTCCCTGCAAGATCAGTAGTAGTTTCCGATGCACATCTGGAAGCATTCTGTAATCTGTGGACTATCAGAGTGTTGATGAAACACAGAAATTGCATCGGGATTGAATAAAACAGTCACCATGCGCACTTTCCTCCATGGGAGTATTATCTCAAACAGTTTTTTTTTTATCTTTCCCTGGAAGACCAGTAGTAGTTTCCGATGCACATCTGGGGACATTCTGTAATCTGTGGACTATCAGAGTGTTGATAAAACACAGAAATTGCATCGGGATTGAATACAACAGTCACCATGTCTCAAACAGTTTACGCTTTGATCGTTCCCTGGAAGACCAGTAGTAGTTTCCGATGCACATGTGTGGGCATTCTGTAATGTGTGGACTATCAGAGTGTTAATGAATCACAGAAATTGCATCAGGATTGAATCCAACAGTCACCATGCGCACTTCCCTCCATGGGAGTAATGTCTCAAACAGTTTACGCTTTGATCGTTCCCTGGAAGACCAGTAGTAGTTTCCGATGCACATCTGTGGGCATTCTGTAATGTGTGGACTATCAGAGTGTTGATGAAGCACAGAAACTGCATCGGGATTGAATACATCAGTCACCATGCGTACTTTCCTCCATGGGAGTAATGTCTGAAACAGTCTACGCTTTGATCGTTCCCTGCAAGACCAGTAGTGGTTTCCCATGCACATCTGTGGGCATTCTGTAATCTGTGGACTATCAGAGTGTTGATGAAACTCAGAAATTGCATCGGGATTGAATACAACAGTCACCATGCGCACTTTCCTCCATGGGAGTAATGTCTCAAACAGTCTACGCTTTGATCGTTCCCTGCAAGACCAGTAGTAGTTTCCGACGCACATCTGGAGGCATTCTGTAATCTGCGGACTATCAGAGTGTTGATGAAACACAGAAATTGCATCGGGATTGAATACATCAGTCACCATGTGCACTTTCCTCCATGGGAGTAATGCCTCGAACGGTTTACGCTTTTATCGTCCCTGGAAGACCAGTAGCAGTTTCCGATGCACATCTGGGGGCATTCTGTAATCTGTGGACCTTCAAAGTGTTGATGAAACACAGAAATTGAATCGCGATTGAATACAACAGTCACCATGCGCACTTTCCTCCATGGGAGTAATGTCTCAAACAGTTCACGCTTTGATCGTTCCCTGGAAGACCAGTAGTAGTTTCCGATGCACATCTGGAGGCATTCTGTAATCTGTGGAATATCAGAGTGTTTATGAAACACAGAAACTGCATCAGGATTGAATACAACAGTCACCATGCGCAATTTCCTCCATGGGAGTAATGTCTCTAACAGTTTTGCTTTGATCGTTCCCTGGAAGACCAGTAGTAGTTTTCTGACGCACATCTGGAGGCATTCTGTAATCTGTGGACTATCAGAGTGTTGATGAAACACAGAAATTGCATCGGGATTGAATACAAGAGTCACCATGCGCACTTTCCTCCATGGGAGTATAGTCTCAAACAGTTTACGCTTTGATCGTACCCTGGAAGGCCAGTAGTAGTTTCCGAGGCACATCTAGAGGCATTCTGTAATCTGTGGACTATCAGAGTGTTGATGAAACACAGAAATTGCATCGGGATTGAATACAACAGTCACCATGCGCACTTTCCTCCATGGGAGTAATGTCTCAAAGACTTCACGCTTTGATCGTTCCCTGGAAGACCAGTAGTAGTTTCCGATGCACATCTGTGGGCATTCTGTAATGTGTGGACTATAAGTGTGTTGATGAAACACAGAAACTGCATCGGGATTGAATAAAACAGTCACCATGCGAACTTTCCTCCATGGGAGTAATGTCTCAAACAGTCTACGCTTTGATCGTTCAATGCAAGACCAGTAGTAGTTTCCGATGCACATCTGGAGGCATTCTGTAATCTGTGGACCTTCAAAGTGATTGATGAAACACAGAAATTAAATCGGGATTGAATAGAACATTCACCATGCGCACTTTCCTCCATGGGAGTAATGTCTCAAATAGTCTACGCTTTGATCGTTTCCTGGAGGACCAGTAGTATTGTCCGATGCACATCTGGATTCATTCTATAATCTGTGGAACTTCAAAGTGTTGATGAAACACAGAATTTGCATCGGGATTGAATACAACAGTCACCATGCGCACTTTTTTCCATGGGAGTTACGTCTCAAACAGTCTACGCTTTGATCGTTCCCTGGAAGACAAGTAGTAGTTTCCTTGCACATCTGGTATCATTCTGTAATCTGTGGACTATCAGAGTGTTGATGAAACAAAGCAATTGCATCGGGATTGAATACAACAGTAACCATGCGCACTTTCCTCCATGGGAGTAATGTCTCAAAGAGTTTACGCTTTGATCGTTCTGTTCAAGACCAGTAGTAGTTTCCGATGCACATCTGGAGGCATTCTGTAATCTGTGGACTGTCAGAGTGTTGATGAAACACAGAAATTGCATCGGGATTGAATACAACAGTCACCATGTCTCAAACATTTTTCGCTTTGATCGTTCCCTGGAAGACCAGTAGTAGTTTCCGATGCACATGTGTGGGCATTCTGTAATGTGTGGACTATCAGAGTGTTGATGAAACACAGAAATTGCATCGGGATTGAATACGACAGTCACCATGCGCACTTTCCTACATGGGAGTAAAGTCTCAAACAGTCTACGCTTTGATTGTTCCCTGCAAGATCAGTAGTAGTTTCCGATGCACATCTGGAAGCATTCTGTAATCTGTGGACTATCAGAGTGTTGATGAAACACAGAAATTGCATCGGGATTGAATAAAACAGTCACCATGCGCACTTTCCTCCATGGGAGTATTATCTCAAACAGTTTTTTTTTTATCTTTCCCTGGAAGACCAGTAGTAGTTTCCGATGCACATCTGGGGACATTTTGTAATGTGTGGACTATCAGAGTGTTAATGAATCACAGAAATTGCATCAGGATTGAATCCAACAGTCACCATGCGCACTTCCCTCCATGGGAGTAATGTCTCAAACAGTTTACGCTTTGATCGTTCCCTGGAAGACCAGTAGTAGTTTCCGATGCACATCTGTGGGCATTCTGTAATGTGTGGACTATCAGAGTGTTGATGAAGCACAGAAACTGCATCGGGATTGAATACAACAGTCACCATGCGCACTTTCCTCCATGGGAGTAATGTCTCAAACAGTCTAGGCTTTGATCGTTCCCTGCAAGACCAGTAGTAGTTTCCGACGCACATCTGGAGGCATTCTGTAATCTGCGGACTATCAGAGTGTTGATGAAACACAGAAAGTGCATCGGGATTGAATACATCAGTCACCATGTGCACTTTCCTCCATGGGAGTAATGCCTCGAACGGTTTACGCTTTTATCGTCCCTGGAGGACCAGTAGCAGTTTCCGATGCACATCTGGGGGCATTCTGTAATCTGTGGACCTTCAAAGTGTTGATGAAACACAGAAATTGAATCGCGATTGAATACAACAGTCACCATGCGCACTTTCCTCCATGGGAGTAATGTCTCAAACAGTTCACGCTTTGATCGTTCCCTGGAAGACCAGTAGTAGTTTCCGATGCACATCTGGAGGCATTCTGTAATCTGTGGAATATCAGAGTGTTCATGAAACACAGAAACTGCATCAGGATTGAATACAACAGTCACCATGCGCACTTTCCTCCATGGGAGTAATGTCTCAAACAGTTCACGCTTTGATCGTTCCCTGGAAGACCAGTAGTAGTTTCCGATGCACATCTGGGGACATTTTGTAATGTGTGGACTATCAGAGTGTTGATGAATCACAGAAACTGCATCGGGATTGAATACAACAGTCACCATGCGCACTTTCCTCCAGGGGAGTAATGTCTCAATCAGTCTACGCTTTGATCGTTCCCTGGAAGACCAGTAGTAGTTTCCGATGCACATCTGGAGGCATTCCGTAATCTGTGGACTATCTGAGTGTTGATGAAACACAGGAATTGAATCGGGATTGAATACGACAGTCACCATGCGCACTTTCCTCCATGGGAGTAATGTCTCAAACAGTCTACGCTTTAATCTTTCCCTGGAAGACCAGTAGTGGTTTCCGATGCACATCTTCTGACATTCTGTAATGTGTGGAATATCAGAATGTTGATGACACACAGAAATTGCATCAGGATTGAATACAACAGTCACCATGCGCACTTTCCTCCATGGGAGTAATGTCTCTAACAGTCTACGCTTTGATCGTTCCCTGGAAGACCAGTAGTAGTTTCCGATGCACATCTGGGGGCATTCTGTAATGTGTGGACTATCAGAGTGTTGATGAAACACAGAAACTGCATCGGGGTGAATACAACAGTCACCATGCGCACTTTCCTCCATGGGAGTTATGTCTCAAACAGTCTACGTTTTGATCGTTCCCTGCAAGGCCAGTAGTAGTTTCCGATGCACATCTGGAGGCATTCTGTAAGCTGTGGACCTTCAAAGTGTTGATGAAACATAAGGAATTTCATCGGGATTGAATACAATAGTCACCATGCGCAATTTCCTCCATGGGAGTAATGTCTCTAACAGTTTTGCTTTGATCGTTCCCTGGAAGACCAGTAGTAGTTTTCTGACGCACATCTGGAGGCATTCTGTAATCTGTGGACTATCAGAGTGTTGATGAAACACAGAAATTGCATCGGGATTGAATACAAGAGTCACCATGCGCACTTTCCTCCATGGGAGTATAGTCTCAAACAGTTTACGCTTTGATCGTTCCCTGGAAGACCAGTAGTAGTTTCCGATGCACATGTGTGGGCATTCTGTAATGTGTGGACTATCCGAGTGTTGATGAAACACAGAAACTGCATCGGGATTGAATACAACAGTCACCATGCGCACTTTCCTCCATGGTTGTAATGTCTCAAACAGTCTACGCTTTGATCGTTCCCTGGAAGACCAGTAGTAGTTTCCGATGCACATCTGTGGGCATTCTGTAATGTGTGGACTATAAGTGTGTTGATGAAACACAGAAACTGCATCGGGATTGAATAAAACAGTCACCATGCGAACTTTCCTCCATGGGAGTAATGTCTCGAACAGTCTACGCTTTGATCGTTCAATGCAAGACCAGTAGTAGTTTCCGATGCATATCTGGAGGCATTCTGTAATCTGTGGACCTTCAAAGTGACTGATGAAACACAGAAATTGCATCGGGATTGAATACAACAGTCACCATGCGCACTTTCCTCCATGGGAGTAATGTCTCAAACAGTCTACACTTTCATCGTTCCCTGGAAGACCAGTAGTAGTTTCCGATGCACATCTGGAGGCATTCTATAATCTGTGGACTATCAGAGTGTTGATGAAACACAGAAATTGCATCTGGATTGAATACAACAGTCACCATGTACACTTTCCTCCATGGGAGTAAAGCCTCGAACGATTTACGCTTTGATCGTTCCCTGGAAGACCAGTAGTAGTTTCCGACGCACATCTGGAGACATTCTGTAATGTGTGGACTATCAGAATGTTGATGAAACACAGAAATTGCATTAGGATTGAATCCAACAGTCACCATGCTCACCTCCCTCCATGGGAGTAATGTCTCAAACAGTTTACGCTTTGATCGTTCCCTGGAAGACCAGTAGTAGTTTCCAATGCACATCTGTGGGTATTCTGTAATGTGTGGACTAACAGAGTGTTGATGAAACACAGGTACTGCATCGGGATTGAATACAACAGTCACCATGCGCACTTTCCTCCATGGGAGTAATGCCTCGAACGGTTTACGCTTTGATCGTTCCCTGGAAGACCAGTAGTAGTTTCCGATGCACATCTGGGGGCATTCTGTAATCTGTGGACCTTCAAAGTGTTGATGAAACACAGAAATTGAATCGGGATTGAATAGAACATTCACCATGCGCACTTTCCTCCATGGGAGTAATGTCTCAAACTGTCTACGCTTTGATCTTTCCCTGGAAGACCAGTAGTAGTTTCCGATGCACATCTTCTGACATTCTGTAATGTGTGGAATATCAGAGTGTTGATGAAACACAGATATTGCATCAGAATTGAAAACAACACTCACCATGCGCACTTTCCTCCTTGGGAGTAATGTCTCAAACAGTTTACGCTTTGATCGTTCCCTGGAAGACCAGTAGTAGTTTCCAATGCACATCTGTGGGCATTCTGTAATCTGTGGACTATCAGAGTGTTGATGAAACACAGAAATTGCATCGGGATTGAATACAACAGTCACCATGCGCACTTTCCTCCATGGGAGTAATGTCTCAAACAGTCTACGCTTTGATCGTTCCCTGCAAGACCAGTAGTAGTTTCCGATGCACATCTGGAGACATTCTGTAATCTGTGGACTATCAGAGTGTTGATGAAACACAGAAATTGCATCGGGATTGAATACAACAGTCACCATGTGCACTTTCCTCCATGGGAGTAATGTCTCAAACAGTTTACGCTTTGATCGTTCCCTGGAAGACCAGTAGTAGTTTCCGTTGCTCATCTGGGAGCATTCTGTAATGTGTGGACTATCAGAGTGTTGATGAAACACAGAAATTGCATCAGGATTGAATACAACAGTCACCATGTGCACTTTCCTTCATGGGAGTAATGTCTCAAACAGTCTACGCTTTGATCGTTCCCTGGAAGACCAGTAGTAGTTTCCGATGCACATCTGTGGGCATTCTGTAATGTGTGGACTATCAGAGTGTTGATGAAACACAGAAACTGCATCGGGAATGAATACAACAATCACCATGCGCACTTTCCTCCATGGGAGTAGTGTCTCAAACAGTCTACGCTTTGATCGTTCCCTGGAAGACCAGTAGTAGTTTCCGATGCACATCTGTGGTCATTCTGTAATGTGTGGACAATCAGTGTGTTGATGAATCACAGAAATTGCATCAGCTTTGAGTCCAACAGTCACGATGCGCACTTGCCTCCATGGTTGTAATGTCTCAAACAGTCTACGCTTTGATCGTTCCCTGCAAGACCAGTAGTAGTTTCCGATGCACATGTGGAGGCATTCTGTAATCTGTGGACCTTCAAAGTGTTGATGAAACACAGAAATTGCATCGGGATTGAATACAACAGTCACCATGCGTACTTTCCTCCATGGGAGTAATGTCTCAAACAGTCTACGCTTTTATCGTTCCCTGGAAGACCAGTAGTAGTTTCCGATGCACATCTGGAGGCATTCTGTAATCTATGGACTATCAGAGTGTTGCTGAAACACAGAAATTGCATCGGGATTGAATACAACAGTCACCATGTGCACTTTCCTCCATGGGAGTAATGCCTCGAACGGTTTACGCTTTGATCGTTCCCTGGAAGACCAGTAGCAGTTTCCGATGCACATCTGGGGGCATTCTGTAATCTGTGGACCTTCAAAGTGTTGATGAGACACAGAAATTGAATCGGGATTGAATACAACAGTCACCATGGGCACTTTCCTCCATGGGAGTAATGTCTCAAACAGTCTACGCTTTGATCTTTCCCTGGATGACCAGTAGTAGTTTCCGATGCACATCTTCTGACATTCTGTAATGTGTGGACTATCAGAGTGTTGATGAAACACAGAAATTGCATCAGGATTGAATACAACGGTCACAATGCGCACTTTCCTCCATGGGAGTAATGTCTCAAACATTTTACGCTATGATCGTTCCCTGGAAGACCGGTAGTAGTTTCCGATGCACATCTGTGGGCATTCTGTTATCTGTGGACTATCAGAGTGTTGATGAAACACAGAAATTGCATCGGGATTGAATACAACAGTCACCATGCGCACTTTCCTACATGGGAGTAAAGTCTCAAACAGTCTACGCTTTGATTGTTCCCTGCAAGATCAGTAGTAGTTTCCGATGCACATCTGGAAGCATTCTGTAATCTGTGGACTATCAGAGTGTTGATGAAACACAGAAATTGCATCGGGATTGAATAAAACAGTCACCATGCGCACTTTCCTCCATGGGAGTATTATCTCAAACAGTTTTTTTTTTATCTTTCCCTGGAAGACCAGTAGTAGTTTCCGATGCACATCTGGGGACATTTTGTAATGTGTGGACTATCAGAGTGTTAATGAGTCACAGAAATTGCATCAGGATTGAATCCAACAGTCACCATGCGCACTTCCCTCCATGGGAGTAATGTCTCAAACAGTTTACGCTTTGATCGTTCCCTGGAAGACCAGTAGTAGTTTCCGATGCACATCTGTGGGCATTCTGTAATGTGTGGACTATCAGAGTGTTGATGAAGCACAGAAACTGCATCGGGATTGAATACATCAGTCACCATGCGTACTTTCCTCCATGGGAGTAATGTCTGAAACAGTCTACGCTTTGATCGTTCCCTGCAAGACCAGTAGTGGTTTCCCATGCACATCTGTGGGCATTCTGTAATCTGTGGACTATCAGAGTGTTGATGAAACACAGAAATTGCATCGGGATTGAATACAACAGTCACCATGCGCACTTTCCTCCATGGGAGTAATGTCTCAAACAGTCTACGCTTTGATCGTCCCTGCAAGACCAGTAGTAGTTTCCGATGCACATGTGTGGGCATTCTGTAATGTGTGGACTATCCGAGTGTTGATGAAACACAGAAACTGCATCGGGATTGAATACAACAGTCACCATGCGCACTTTCCTCCATGGTTGTAATGTCTCAAACAGTCTACGCTTTGATCGTTCCCTGGAAGACCAGTAGTAGTTTCCGATGCACATCTGTGGGCATTCTGTAATGTGTGGACTATAAGTGTGTTGATGAAACACAGAAACTGCATCGGGATTGAATAAAACAGTCACCATGCGAACTTTCCTCCATGGGAGTAATGTCTCGAACAGTCTACGCTTTGATCGTTCAATGCAAGACCAGTAGTAGTTTCCGATGCACATCTGGAGGCATTCTGTAATCTGTGGACCTTCAAAGTGACTGATGAAACACAGAAATTGCATCGGGATTGAATACAACAGTCACCATGCGCACTTTCCTCCATGGGAGTAATGTCTCAAACAGTCTACACTTTCATCGTTCCCTGGAAGACCAGTAGTAGTTTCCGATGCACATCTGGAGGCATTCTATAATCTGTGGACTATCAGAGTGTTGATGAAACACAGAAATTGCATCTGGATTGAATGCAACAGTCACCATGTACACTTTCCTCCATGGGAGTAAAGCCTCGAACGATTTACGCTTTGATCGTTCCCTGGAAGACCAGTAGTAGTTTCCGACGCACATCTGGAGACATTCTGTAATGTGTGGACTATCAGAATGTTGATGAAACACAGAAATTGCATTAGGATTGAATCCAACAGTCACCATGCTCACCTCCCTCCATGGGAGTAATGTCTCAAACAGTTTACGCTTTGATCGTTCCCTGGAAGACCAGTAGTAGTTTCCAATGCACATCTGTGGGTATTCTGTAATGTGTGGACTAACAGAGTGTTGATGAAACACAGGTACTGCATCGGGATTGAATACAACAGTCACCATGCGCACTTTCCTCCATGGGAGTAATGCCTCGAACGGTTTACGCTTTGATCGTTCCCTGGAAGACCAGTAGTAGTTTCCGATGCACATCTGGGGGCATTCTGTAATCTGTGGACCTTCAAAGTGTTGATGAAACACAGAAATTGAATCGGGATTGAATAGAACATTCACCATGCGCACTTTCCTCCATGGGAGTAATGTCTCAAACTGTCTACGCTTTGATCTTTCCCTGGAAGACCAGTAGTAGTTTCCGATGCACATCTTCTGACATTCTGTAATGTGTGGAATATCAGAGTGTTGATGAAACACAGATATTGCATCAGAATTGAATACAACACTCACCATGCGCACTTTCCTCCTTGGGAGTAATGTCTCAAACAGTTTACGCTTTGATCGTTCCCTGGAAGACCAGTAGTAGTTTCCAATGCACATCTGTGGGCATTCTGTAATCTGTGGACTATCAGAGTGTTGATGAAACACAGAAATTGCATCGGGATTGAATACAACAGTCACCATGCGCACTTTCCTCCATGGGAGTAATGTCTCAAACAGTCTACGCTTTGATCGTTCCCTGCAAGACCAGTAGTAGTTTCCGATGCACATCTGGAGACATTCTGTAATCTGTGGACTATCAGAGTGTTGATGAAACACAGAAATTGCATCGGGATTGAATACAACAGTCACCATGTGCACTTTCCTCCATGGGAGTAATGTCTCAAACAGTTTACGCTTTGATCGTTCCCTGGAAGACCAGTAGTAGTTTCCGTTGCTCATCTGGGAGCATTCTGTAATGTGTGGACTATCAGAGTGTTGATGAAACACAGAAATTGCATCAGGATTGAATACAACAGTCACCATGTGCACTTTCCTTCATGGGAGTAATGTCTCAAACAGTCTACGCTTTGATCGTTCCCTGGAAGACCAGTAGTAGTTTCCGATGCACATCTGTGGGCATTCTGTAATGTGTGGACTATCAGAGTGTTGATGAAACACAGAAACTGCATCGGGAATGAATACAACAATCACCATGCGCACTTTCCTCCATGGGAGTAATGCCTCGAACGGTTTACGCTTTGATCGTTCCCTGGAAGACCAGTTGTATTTTCCGATGCACATCTGTGGGCATTCTGTAATCTGTGGACTATCAGAGTGTTGATGAAACACAGAAATTGCATCGGGATTGAATACAACAGTCACCATGCGCACTTTCATTCATGGGAGTAGTGTCTCAAACAGTCTACGCTTTGATCGTTCCCTGGAAGACCAGTAGTAGTTTCCGATGCACATCTGTGGTCATTCTGTAATGTGTGGACAATCAGTGTGTTGATGAATCACAGAAATTGCATCAGCTTTGAGTCCAACAATCACGATGCGCACTTGCCTCCATGGTTGTAATGTCTCAAACAGTCTACGCTTTGATCGTTCCCTGCAAGACCAGTAGTAGTTTCCGATGCACATGTGGAGGCATTCTGTAATCTGTGGACCTTCAAAGTGTTGATGAAACACAGAAATTGCATCGGGATTGAATACAACAGTCACCATGCGTACTTTCCTCCATGGGAGTAATGTCTCAAACAGTCTACGCTTTTATCGTTCCCTGGAAGACCAGTAGTAGTTTCCGATGCACATCTGGAGGCATTCTGTAATCTATGGACTATCAGAGTGTTGCTGAAACACAGAAATTGCATCGGGATTGAATACAACAGTCACCATGTGCACTTTCCTCCATGGGAGTAATGCCTCGAACGGTTTACGCTTTGATCGTTCCCTGGAAGACCAGTAGCAGTTTCCGATGCACATCTGGGGGCATTCTGTAATCTGTGGACCTTCAAAGTGTTGATGAGACACAGAAATTGAATCGGGATTGAATACAACAGTCACCATGGGCACTTTCCTCCATGGGAGTAATGTCTCAAACAGTCTACGCTTTGATCTTTCCCTGGATGACCAGTAGTAGTTTCCGATGCACATCTTCTGACATTCTGTAATGTGTGGACTATCAGAGTGTTGATGAAACACAGAAATTGCATCAGGATTGAATACAACGGTCACAATGCGCACTTTCCTCCATGGGAGTAATGTCTCAAACATTTTACGCTATGATCGTTCCCTGGAAGACCGGTAGTAGTTTCCGATGCACATCTGTGGGCATTCTGTTATCTGTGGACTATCAGAGTGTTGATGAAACACAGAAATTGCATCGGGATTGAATACAACAGTCACCATGCGCACTTTCCTACATGGGAGTAAAGTCTCAAACAGTCTACGCTTTGATTGTTCCCTGCAAGATCAGTAGTAGTTTCCGATGCACATCTGGAAGCATTCTGTAATCTGTGGACTATCAGAGTGTTGATGAAACACAGAAATTGCATCGGGATTGAATAAAACAGTCACCATGCGCACTTTCCTCCATGGGAGTATTATCTCAAACAGTTTTTTTTTATCTTTCCCTGGAAGACCAGTAGTAGTTTCCGATGCACATCTGGGGACATTTTGTAATGTGTGGACTATCAGAGTGTTAATGAGTCACAGAAATTGCATCAGGATTGAATCCAACAGTCACCATGCGCACTTCCCTCCATGGGAGTAATGTCTCAAACAGTTTACGCTTTGATCGTTCCCTGGAAGACCAGTAGTAGTTTCCGATGCACATCTGTGGGCATTCTGTAATGTGTGGACTATCAGAGTGTTGATGAAGCACAGAAACTGCATCGGGATTGAATACATCAGTCACCATGCGTACTTTCCTCCATGGGAGTAATGTCTGAAACAGTCTACGCTTTGATCGTTCCCTGCAAGACCAGTAGTGGTTTCCCATGCACATCTGTGGGCATTCTGTAATCTGTGGACTATCAGAGTGTTGATGAAACACAGAAATTGCATCGGGATTGAATACAACAGTCACCATGCGCACTTTCCTCCATGGGAGTAATGTCTCAAACAGTCTACGCTTTGATCGTTCCCTGCAAGACCAGTAGTATTTTCCGACGCACATCTGGAGGCATTCTGTAATCTGCGGACTATCAGAGTGTTGATGAAACACAGAAATTGCATCGGGATTGAATACATCAGTCACCATGTGCACTTTCCTCCATGGGAGTAATGCCTCGAACGGTTTACGCTTTTATCGTCCCTGGAAGACCAGTAGCAGTTTCCGATGCACATCTGGGGGCATTCTGTAATCTGTGGACCTTCAAAGTGTTGATGAAACACAGAAATTGAATCGCGATTGAATACAACAGTCACCATGTGCACTTTCCTCCATGGGAGTAATGTCTCAAACAGTTCACGCTTTGATCGTTCCCTGTAAGACCAGTAGTAGTTTCCGATGCACATCTGGAGGCATTCTGTAATCTGTGGAATATCAGAGTGTTCATGAAACACAGAAACTGCATCAGGATTGAATACAACAGTCACCATGCGCACTTTCCTCCATGGGAGTAATGTCTCAAACAGTTCACGCTTTGATCGTTCCCTGGAAGACCAGTAGTAGTTTCCGATGCACATCTGGGGACATTTTGTAATGTGTGGACTATCAGAGTGTTGATGAATCACAGAAACTGCATCGGGATTGAATACAACAGTCACCATGCGCACTTTCCTCCAGGGGAGTAATGTCTCAATCAGTCTACGCTTTGATCGTTCCCTGGAAGACCAGTAGTAGTTTCCGATGCACATCTGGAGGCATTCCGTAATCTGTGAACTATCTGAGTGTTGATGAAACACAGAAATTGAATCGGGATTGAATACGACAGTCACCATGCGCACTTTCCTCCATGGGAGTAATGTCTCAAACAGTCTACGCTTTAATCTTTCCCTGGAAGACCAGTAGTGGTTTCCGATGCACATCTTCTGACATTCTGTAATGTGTGGACTATCAGAATGTTGATGAAACACAGAAATTGCATCAGGATTGAATACAACAGTCACCATGCGCACTTTCCTCCATGGGAGTAATGTCTCTAACAGTCTACGCTTTGATCGTTCCCTGGAAGACCAGTAGTAGTTTCCGATGCACATCTGGGGGCATTCTGTAATGTGTGGACTATCAGAGTGTTGATGAAACACAGAAACTGCATCGGGGTGAATACAACAGTCACCATGCGCACTTTCCTCCATGGGAGTAATGTCTCAAACAGTCTACGTTTTGATCGTTCCCTGCAAGGCCAGTAGTAGTTTCCGATGCACATCTGGAGGCATTCTGTAAGCTGTGGACCTTCAAAGTGTTGATGAAACATAAGGAATTTCATCGGGATTGAATACAATAGTCACCATGCGCAATTTCCTCCATGGGAGTAATGTCTCTAACAGTTTTGCTTTGATCGTTCCCTGGAAGACCAGTAGTAGTTTTCTGACGCACATCTGGAGGCATTCTGTAATCTGTGGACTATCAGAGTGTTGATGAAACACAGAAATTGCATCGGGATTGAATACAAGAGTCACCATGCGCACTTTCCTCCATGGGAGTATAGTCTCAAACAGTTAACCCTTTGATCGTTCCCTGGAAGACCAGTAGTAGTTTCCGATGCACATGTGTGGGCATTCTGTAATGTGTGGACTATCCGAGTGTTGATGAAACACAGAAACTGCATCGGGATTGAATACAACAGTCACCATGCGCACTTTCCTCCATGGTTGTAATGTCTCAAACAGTCTACGCTTTGATCGTTCCCTGGAAGGCCAGTAGTAGTTTCCGAGGCACATCTGGAGGCATTCTGTAATCTGTAGACTATCAGAGTGTTGATGAAACACAGAAATTGCATCGGGATTGAATACAACAGTCACCATGCGCACTTTTCTCCATGGGAGTAATGTCTCAAAGACTTCACGCTTTGATCGTTCCCTGGAAGACCAGTAGTAGCTTCCGATGCACATCTGGGGACATTCTGTAACGTGTGGACTATCAGAGTGTTGATGAATCACAGATATTGCATCAGGATTGAATCCAACAGTCACCATGCCCACTTCCCGCCATGGGAGTAATGTCTCAAACAGTTTACGCTTTGATCGTTCCCTGGAAGACCAGTAGTAGTTTCCGATGCACATCTGTGGGCATTCTGTAATGTGTGGACTATAAGTGTGTTGATGAAACACAGAAACTTCATCGGGATTGAATAAAACAGTCACCATGCGAACTTTCCTCCATGGGAGTAATGTCTCGAACAGTCTACGCTTTGATCGTTCAATGCAAGACCAGTAGTAGTTTCCGATGCACATCTGGAGGCATTCTGTAATCTGTGGACCTTCAAAGTGATTGATGAAACACAGAAATTGCATCGGGATTGAATACAACAGTCACCATGCGCACTTTCCTCCATGGGAGTAATGTCTCAAACAGTCTACACTTTTATCGTTCCCTGGAAGACCAGTAGTAGTTTCCGATGCACATCTGGAGGCATTCTATAATCTGTGGACTATCAGAGTGTTGATGAAACACAGAAATTGCATCTGGATTGAATACAACAGTCACCATGTGCACTTTCCTCCATGGGAGTAAAGCCTCGAACGATTTACGCTTTGATCGTTCCCTGGAAGACCAGTAGTAGTTTCCGACGCACATCTGGAGACATTCTGTAATGTGTGGACTATCAGAATGTTGATGGAACACAGAAATTGCATTAGGATTGAATCCAACAGTCACCATGCTCACCTCCCTCCATGGGAGTAATGTCTCAAACAGTTTACGCTTTGATCGTTCCCTTGAAGACCAGTAGTAGTTTCCAATGCACATCTGTGGGTATTCTGTAATGTGTGGACTAACAGAGTGTTGATGAAACACAGGTACTGCATCGGGATTGAATACAACAGTCACCATGCGCACTTTCCTCCATGGGAGTAATGCCTCGAACGGTTTACGCTTTGATCGTTCCCTGGAAGACCAGTAGTAGTTTCCGATGCACATCTGGGGGCATTCTGTAATCTGTGGACCTTCAAAGTGTTGATGAAACACAGAAATTGAATCGGGATTGAATAGAACATTCACCATGCGCACTTTCCTCCATGGGAGTAATGTCTCAAACTGTCTACGCTTTGATCTTTCCCTGGAAGACCAGTAGTAGTTTCCGATGCACATCTTCTAACATTCTGTAATGTGTGGAATATCAGAGTGTTGATGAAACACAGATATTGCATCAGAATTGAAAACAACACTCACCATGCGCACTTTCCTCCTTGGGAGTAATGTCTCAAACAGTTTACGCTTTGATCGTTCCCTGGAAGACCAGTAGTAGTTTCCAATGCACATCTGTGGGCTTTCTGTAATCTGTGGACTATCAGAGTGTTGATGAAACACAGAAATTGCATCGGGATTGAATACAACAGTCACCATGCGCACTTTCCTCCATGGGAGTAATGTCTCAAACAGTCTACGCTTTGATCGTTCCCTGCAAGACCAGTAGTAGTTTCCGATGCACATCTGGAGACATTCTGTAATCTGTGGACTATCAGAGTGTTGATGAAACACAGAAATTGCATCGGGATTGAATACAACAGTCACCATGTGCACTTTCCTCCATGGGAGTAATGTCGCAAACAGTTTACGCTTTGATCGTTCCCTGGAAGACCAGTAGTAGTTTCCGTTGCTCATCTGGGAGCATTCTGTAATGTGTGGACTATCAGAGTGTTGATGAAACACAGAAATTGCATCAGGAATGAATACAACAGTCACCATGTGCACTTTCCTTCATGGGAGTAATGTCTCAAACAGTCTACGCTTTGATCGTTCCCTGGAAGACCAGTAGTAGTTTCCGATGCACATCTGTGGGCATTCTGTAATGTGTGGACTATCAGAGTGTTGATGAAACACAGAAACTGCATCGGGATTGAATACAACAATCACCATGCGCACTTTCCTCCATGGGAGTAATGCCTCGAACGGTTTACGCTTTGATCGTTCCCTGGAAGACCAGTTGTATTTTCCGATGCACATCTGTGGGCATTCTGTAATCTGTGGACTATCAGAGTGTTGATGAAACACAGAAATTGCATCGGGATTGAATACAACAGTCACCATGCGCACTTTCATTCATGGGAGTAGTGTCTCAAACAGTCTACGCTTTCATCGTTCCCTGGAAGACCAGTAGTAGTTTCCGATGCACATCTGTGGTCATTCTGTAATGTGTGTGACAATCAGTGTGTTGATGAATCACAGAAATTGCATCAGCTTTGAGTCCAACAGTCACGATGCGCACTTCCCTCCATGGTTGTAATGTCTCAAACAGTCTACGCTTTGATCGTTCCCTGCAAGACCAGTAGTAGTTTCCGATGCACATGTGGAGGCATTCTGTAATCTGTGGACCTTCAAAGTGTTGATGAAACACAGAAATTGCATCGGGATTGAATACAACAGTCACCATGCGTACTTTCCTCCATGGGAGTAATGTCTCAAACAGTCTACGCTTTGATCGTTCCCTGGAAGACCAGTAGTAGTTTCCGATGCACATCTGGAGGCATTCTGTAATCTATGGACTATCAGAGTGTTGATGAAACACAGAAATTGCATCGGGATTGAATACAACAGTCACCATGTGCACTTTCCTCCATGGGAGTAATGCCTCGAACGGTTTACGCTTTGATCGTTCCCTGGAAGACCAGTAGCAGTTTCCGATGCACATCTGGGGGCATTCTGTAATCTGTGGACCTTCAAAGTGTTGATGAGACACAGAAATTGAATCGGGATTGAATACAACAGTCACCATGGGCACTTTCCTCCATGGGAGTAATGTCTCAAACAGTCTACGCTTTGATCTTTCCCTGGATGACCAGTAGTAGTTTCCGATGCACATCTTCTGACATTCTGTAATGTGTGGACTATCAGAGTGTTGATGAAACACAGAAATTGCATCAGGATTGAATACAACGGTCACAATGCGCACTTTCCTCCATGGGAGTAATGTCTCAAACATTTTACGCTATGATCGTTCCCTGGAAGACCGGTAGTAGTTTTCGATGCACATCTGTGGGCATTCTGTTATCTGTGGACTATCAGAGTGTTGATGAAACACAGAAATTGCATCGGGATTGAATGCAACAGTCACCATGCGCACTTCCCTCCATTGGAGTAATGTCTCAAACAGTTTACGGTTTGATCGTTCCCTGGAAGACCAGTGGTAGTTTCCGATGCACATCTGGAGGCATTCTGTAATGTGTGGACTATCAGAGTGTTGATAAAACACAGAAACTGCATCGGGATTGAATACAACAGTCACCATGCGCACTTTCCTCCATGGTGGTAATGTCTCAAACAGTCTACGCTTTGATCGTTCCCTGCAAGACCAGTAGCAGTTTCCGATGCACATCTGGAGGCATTCTGTAATCTGTGGACCTTCAAAGTGTTAATGAAACACAGAAATTGCATCGGGATTGAATACAACAGTCACCATGCGCACTTTCCTCCATGGGAGTATAGTCTCAAACAGTTTACGCTTTGATCGTTCCCTGGAAGACCAGTAGTAGTTTGCAATGCACATCTGGGGACATTCTGTAATGTGTGGACTATCAGAGTGTTGATGAATCACAGAAATTGCATCAGCATTGAGTCCAACAGTTACCATGCGCACTTCCGTCCATGGGAGTAATGTCTCAAACAGTTTGCGCTTTTATCGTTCCCTGGAAGACCAGTAGTAGTTTCCGATGCACATCTGCAGGCATTCTGTAATCTGTGGACTATCAGAGTGTTGATGAAACACAGAAATTGCATCGGGATTGAATACAACAGTCACCATGCGCACTTTCCTCCATGGGAGTATAGTCTCAAACAGTTTACGCTTTGATCGTTCCCTGGAAGACCAGTAGTAGTTTGCAATGCACATCTGGGGACATTCTGTAATGTGTGGACTATCAGAGTGTTGATGAATCACAGAAATTGCATCAGCATTGAGTCCAACAGTTACCATGCGCACTTCCGTCCATGGGAGTAATGTCTCAAACAGTTTGCGCTTTTATCGTTCCCTGGAAGACCAGTAGTAGTTTCCGATGCACATCTGCAGGCATTCTGTAATCTGTGGACTATCAGAGTGTTGATGAAACACAGAAATTGCATCGGGATTGAATACAACAGTCACCATGTGCACTTTCCTCTATGGGAGTAATGCCTCGAACGGTTTACGCTTTGATCGTTCCCTGGAAAACCAGTAGCAGATTCCAATGCACATCTGGGGGCATTCTGAAATCTGTGGACTATCAGAGTGTTGATGAAACACAGACATTGCATCAGCATTGAGACCAACAGTCACCATGCGCACTTTCCTCCATGGGAGTAATGTCTCAAACATTCTACGCTTTGATCTTTCCCTGGAAGACAAGTAGTAGTTTCCGATGCACATCTGGTATCATTCTGTAATCTGTGGACTATCAGAGTGATAATGAAACAAAGAAATTGCATCGTCATTGAAAACAACAGTCATCATGCGCACTTTCCTCCATGGGAGTAATGTCTCAAACAGTTTACGCTTTGATCGTTCCCTGGAAGACCAGTAGTAGTTTCCGATGCACATCTGTGGGGATTCTGTAATCTGTGGACTATCAGAGTGTTGATGAAACACAGAAGTTGCATCGGGATTGAATACAACAGTCACCATGCGCACTTTCCTTCATGGGAGTAATGTCTCAAACAGTTTACGCTTTGATCGTTCCCTGGAAGACCAGTAGTAGTTTCCGACGCACATCTGGGGCCATTCTGTAATGTGTGGACTATCAGAGTGTTGATGAAACACAGACATTGCATCAGCATTGAGTAAAACAGTCACCATGCGCACTTCCCTCCATTGGAGTAATGTCTCAAACAGTTTACGGTTTGATCGTTCCCTGGAAGACCAGTGGTAGTTTCCGATGCACATCTGGAGGCATTCTGTAATGTGTGGACTATCAGAGTGTTGATGAAACACAGAAATTGCATCAGGATTAAATACAACAGTCAGCATGCGCACTTTCCTCCATGGGAGTAATGTCTCAAACAGTTTACGCTTTGATCGTTCCCTGGAAGACCAGTAGTAGTTTGCAATGCACATCTGGATACATTCTGTAATGTGTGGACTATCAGAGTGTTGATGAATCACAGAAATTGCATCAGCATCGAGTCCAACAGTCACCATGCGCACTTCCCTCCATGGGAGTAATGTCTCAAAGAGTTTACGGTTTGATCGTTCCCTGGAAGACCAGTGGTAGTTTCCGATGCACATCTGTGGGCATTCTGTTATCTGTGGACTATCAGAGTGTTGATGAAACACAGAAATTGCATCGGGATTGAATACAACAGTCACCATGCGCACTTTAATCCATGGGAGTAATGTCTCAAACAGTCTACGCTTTGATCGTTCCCTGCAAGATCAGTAGTAGTTTCCGATGCACATCTGGAGGCATTCTGTAATGTGTGGACTATCAGTGTGTTGATGAAACACAGAAATTACATCAGGATTGAATACAACGGACACCATGCGCACTTTCCTCCATGGGAGTAATGTCTCAAACAGTCTACGCTTTGATCGTTCCCTGCAAGACTAGTAGTAGTTTCCGATGCACATGTGGAGGCATTCTGTAATCTGTGGACCTTCAAAGTGTTGATGAAACACAGGAATTGCATCGGGATTGAATGCAACAGTCACCATGGGCACTTTCCTCCATGGGAGTAATGTCTCAAACAGTCTACGCTTTGATCTTTCCCTGGATGACCAGTAGTAGTTTCCGATGCACATCTTCTGACATTCTGTAATGTGTGGACTATCAGAGTGTTGATGAAACACAGAAATTGCATCAGGATTGAATACAACGGTCACAATGCGCACTTTCCTCCATGGGAGTAATGACTCAAACATTTTACGCTATCATCGTTCCCTGGAAGACCGGTAGTAGTTTCCGATGCACATCTGTGGGCATTCTGTTATCTGTGGACTATCAGAGTGTTGATGAAACACAGAAATTGCATCGGGATTGAATGCAACAGTCACCATGCGCACTTCCCTCCATTGGAGTAATGTCTCAAACAGTTTACGGTTTGATCGTTCCCTGGAAGACCAGTGGTAGTTTCCGATGCACATCTGGAGGCATTCTGTAATGTGTGGACTATCAGAGTGTTGATAAAACACAGAAACTGCATCGGGATTGAATTCAACAGTCACCATGCGCACTTTCCTCCATGGTGGTAATGTCTCAAACAGTCTACGCTTTGATCGTTCCCTGCAAGACCAGTAGCAGTTTCCGATGCACAACTGGAGGCATTCTGTAATCTGTGGACCTTCAAAGTGTTAATGAAACACAGAAATTGCATCGGGATTGAATACAACAGTCACCATGCGGACTTTCCTCCATGGGAGTAATGTCTCAAACAGTCTACGCTTTTATCGTTCCCTGGATAACCAGTAGCAGTTTCCGATGCACATCTGGGGGCATTCTGTAATCTGTTGACTATCAGAGTGTTGATGAAACACAGAAATTGCATCGGGATTGAATACAACAGTCACCATGCGCACTTTCCTCCATGGGAGTATAGTCTCAAACAGTTTACGCTTTGATCGTTCCCTGGAAGACCAGTAGTAGTTTGCAATGCACATCTGGGGACATTCTGTAATGTGTGGACTATCAGAGTGTTGATGGATCACAGAAATTGCATCAGCATTGAGTCCAACAGTTACCATGCGCACTTCCGTCCATGGGAGTAATGTCTCAAACAGTTTGCGCTTTTATCGTTCCCTGGAAGACCAGTAGTAGTTTCCGATGCACATCTGCAGGCATTCTGTAATCTGTGGACTATCAGAGTGTTGATGAAACACAGAAATTGCATCGGGATTGAATACAACAGTCACCATGCGCACTTTCCTCCATGGGAGTAATGCCTCGAACGGTTTACGCTTTGATCGTTCCCTGGAAGACAAGTAGTAGTTTCCGATGCACATCTGGGTGCATTCTGTAATCTGTGGACCTTCAAAGTGTTGATGAAACAAAGATATTGAATCGGGATTGAATACAACAGTCACCATGCGCACTTTCCTCCATGGGAGTAATGTCTCAAACATTCTACGCTTTGATCTTTCCCTGGAAGACAAGTAGTAGTTTCCGATGCACATCTGGTATCATTCTGTAATCTGTGGACTATCAGAGTGATAATGAAACAAAGAAATTGCATCGTCATTGAAAACAACAGTCATCATGCGCACTTTCCTCCATGGGAGTAATGTCTCAAACAGTTTACGCTTTGATCGTTCCCTGGAAGACCAGTAGTAGTTTCCGATGCACATCTGTGGGGATTCTGTAATCTGTGGACTATCAGAGTGTTGATGAAACACAGAAGTTGCATCGGGATTGAATACAACAGTCACCATGCGCACTTTCCTTCATGGGAGTAATGTCTCAAACAGTTTACGCTTTGATCGTTCCCTGGAAGACCAGTAGTAGTTTCCGACACACATCTGGGGCCATTCTGTAATGTGTGGACTATCAGAGTGTTGATGAAACACAGACATTGCATCAGCATTGAGTAAAACAGTCACCATGCGCACTTCCCTCCATTGGAGTAATGTCTCAAACAGTTTACGGTTTGATCGTTCCCTGGAAGACCAGTGGTAGTTTCCGATGCACATCTGGAGGCATTCTGTAATGTGTGGACTATCAGAGTGTTGATGAAACACAGAAATTGCATCAGGATTAAATACAACAGTCAGCATGCGCACTTTCCTCCATGGGAGTAATGTCTCAAACAGTTTACGCTTTGATCGTTCCCTGGAAGACCAGTAGTAGTTTGCAATGCACATCTGGATACATTCTGTAATGTGTGGACTATCAGAGTGTTGATGAATCACAGAAATTGCATCAGCATCGAGTCCAACAGTCACCATGCGCACTTCCCTCTATGGGAGTAATGTCTCAAAGAGTTTACGGTTTGATCGTTCCCTGGAAGACCAGTGGTAGTTTCCGATGCACATCTGTGGGCATTCTGTTATCTGTGGACTATCAGAGTGTTGATGAAACACAGAAATTGCATCGGGATTGAATACAACAGTCACCATGCGCACTTTAATCCATGGGAGTAATGTCTCAAACAGTCTACGCTTTGATCGTTCCCTGCAAGATCAGTAGTTGTTTCCGATGCACATCTGGAGGCATTCTGTAATGTGTGGACTATCAGAGTGTTGATGAAACACAGAAATTACATCACGATTGAATACAACGGACACCATGCGCACTTTCCTCCATGGGAGTAATGTCTCAAACAGTCTACGCTTTGATCGTTCCCTGCAAGACTAGTAGTAGTTTCCGATGCACATGTAAAGGCATTCTGTAATCTGTGGACCTTCAAAGTGTTGATGAAACACAGGAATTGCATCGGGATTGAATGCAACAGTCACCATGCGCAATTTCCTCCATGGGAGTAATGTCTCAAACAGTTTCCGCTTTGATCGTTCCCTGGAAGACCAGTAGTAGTTTCCGACGCACATCTGGGGCCATTCTGTAATGTGTGGACTATCAGAGTGTTGATGAAACACAGACATTGCATCAGCATTGAGTAAAACCGTCACCATGCGCACTTCCCTCCATTGGAGTAATGTCTCAAACAGTTTACGGTTTGATCGTTCCCTGGAAGACCAGTGCTGGTTTCCGATGCACATCTGGAGGCATTCTGTAATGTGTGGGCTATCAGAGTGTTGATGAAACACAGAAATTGCATCGGGATTGAATACAACAGTCAGCATGCGCACTTTCCTCCATGGGAGTAATGTCTCAAACAGTTTACGCTTTGATCGTTCCCTGGAAGACCAGTAGTAGTTTGCAATGCACATCTGGGGACATTCTGTAATGTGTGGACCTTCAAAGTGTTGATGAAACACAGAAATTGAATCGGGATTGAATAGAACATTCACCATGCGAACTTTCCTCCATGGGAGTAATGTCTCAAACAGTCTACGCTTTGATCTTTCCCTGGAAGACCAGTAGTAGTTTCCGATGCACATCTTCTGACATTCTGTAATGTGTGGAATATCAGAGTGTTGATGAAACACAGATATTGCATGAGAATTGAAAACAACAGTCACCATGCGCACTTTCCTCCTTGGGAGTAATGTCTCAAACAGTTTACGCTTTGATCGTTCCCTGGAAGACCAGTAGTAGTTTCCAATGCACATCTGTGGGCATTCTGTAATCTGTGGACTATCAGAGTGTTGATGAAACACAGAAATTGCATCGGGATTGAATACAACAGTCACCATGCGCACTTTCCTCCATGGGAGTAATGTCTCAAACAGTCTACGCTTTGATCGTTCCCTGCAAGACCAGTAGTAGTTTCCGATGCACATCTGGAGGCATTCTGTAATCTGTGGACTATCAGAGTGTTGATGAAACACAGAAATTGCATCGGGATTGAATACAACAGTCACCATGTGCACTTTCCTTCATGGGAGTAATGTCTCAAACAGTTTACGCTTTGATCGTTCCCTGGAAGACCAGTAGTAGTTTCCGTTGCTCATCTGGGAGCATTCTGTAATGTGTGGACTATCAGAGTGTTGATGAAACACAGATATTGCATCAGGATTGAATACAACAGTCACCATGTGCACTTTCCTTCATGGGAGTAATGTCTCAAACAGTCTACGCTTTGATCGTTCCCTGGAAGACCAGTAGTAGTTTCCGATGCACATCTGTGGGCATTCTGTAATGTGTGGACTATCAGAGTGTTGACGAAACACAGAAACTGCATCGGGATTGAATACAACAGTCACCATGCGCACTTTCCTTCATGGGAGTAGTGTCTCAAACAGTCTACGCTTTGATCGTTCCCTGGAAGACCAGTAGTAGTTTCCGATGCACATCTGGAGGCATTCTGTAATCTATGGACTATCAGAGTGTTGATGAAACACAGAAATTGCATCGGGATTGAATACAACAGTCACCATGTGCACTTTCCTCCATGGGAGTAATGCCTCGAACGGTTTACGCTTTGATCGTTCCCTGGAAGACCAGTAGCAGTTTCCGATGCACATCTGGGGGCATTCTGTAATCTGTGGACCTTCAAAGTGTTGATGAGACACAGAAATTGAATCGGGACTGAATACAACAGTCACCATGGGCACTTTCCTCCATGGGAGTAATGTCTCAAACAGTCTACGCTTTGATCTTTCCCTGGATGACCAGTAGTAGTTTCCGATGCACATCTTCTGACATTCTGTAATGTGTGGACTATCAGAGTGTTGATGAAACACAGAAATTGCATCAGGATTGAATACAACGGTCACAATGCGCACTTTCCTCCATGGGAGTAATGTCTCAAACATTTTACGCTATGATCGTTCCCTGGAAGACCGGTAGTAGTTTCCGATGCACATCTGTGGGCATTCTGTTATCTGTGGACTATCAGAGTGTTGATGAAACACAGAAATTGCATCGGGATTGAATGCAACAGTCACCATGCGCACTTCCCTCCATTGGAGTAATGTCTCAAACAGTTTACGGTTTGATCGTTCCCTGGAAGACCAGTGGTAGTTTCCGATGCACATCTGGAGGCATTCTGTAATGTGTGGACTATCAGAGTGTTGATAAAACACAGAAACTGCATCGGGATTGAATACAACAGTCACCATGCGCACTTTCCTCCATGGTGGTAATGTCTCAAACAGTCTACGCTTTGATCGTTCCCTGCAAGACCAGTAGCAGTTTCCGATGCACATCTGGAGGCATTCTGTAATCTGTATACCTTCAAAGTGTTAATGAAACACAGAAATTGCATCGGGATTGAATACAACAGTCACCATGCGCACTTTCCTCCATGGGAGTCATGTCTCAAACAGTCTACGCTTTTATCGTTCCCTGGATAACCAGTAGCAGTTTCCGATGCACATCTGGGGGCATTCTGTAATCTGTGGACTATCAGAGTGTTGATGAAACACAGAAATTGCATCGGGATTGAATACAACAGTCACCATGCGCACTTTCCTCCATGGGAGTATAGTCTCAAACAGTTTACGCTTTGATCGTTCCCTGGAAGACCAGTAGTAGTTTGCAATGCACATCTGGGGACATTCTGTAATGTGTGGACTATCAGAGTGTTGATGAATCACAGAAATTGCATCAGCATTGAGTCCAACAGTTACCATGCGCACTTCCGTCCATGGGAGTAATGTCTCAAACAGTTTGCGCTTTTATCGTTCCCTGGAAGACCAGTAGTAGTTTCCGATGCACATCAGCAGGCATTCTGTAATCTGTGGACTATCAGAGTGTTCATGAAACACAGAAATTGCATCGGGATTGAATACAACAGTCACCATGTGCACTTTCCTCTATGGGAGTAATGCCTCGAACGGTTTACGCTTTGATCGTTCCCTGGAAAACCAGTAGCAGTTTCCAATGCACATCTGGGGGCATTCTGAAATCTGTGGACTATCAGAGTGTTGATGAAACACAGACATTGCATCAGCATTGAGACCAACAGTCACCATGCGCGCTTCCCTTCATTGGAGTAATGTCTCAAACAGTTCACGGTTTGATCGTTCCCTGGAAGACCAGTGGTAGTTCCCGATGCACATCTGGAGGCATTCTGTAATGTGTGGACTATCAGAGTGTTGATGAAACACAGAAACTGCATCGGGATTGAATACAACAGTCACCATGCGCACTTTCCTCCATGGGAGTAATGCCTCGAACGGTTTACGCTTTGATCGTTCCCTGGAAGACAAGTAGTAGTTTCCGATGCACATCTGGGTGCATTCTGTAATCTGTGGACCTTCAAAGTGTTGATGAAACAAAGATATTGAATCGGGATTGAATACAACAGTCACCATGCGCACTTTCCTCCATGGGAGTAATGTCTCAAACATTCTACGCTTTGATCTTTCCCTGGAAGACAAGTAGTAGTTTCCGATGCACATCTTCTGACATTCTGTAATGTGTGGACTGTCAGAGTGTTGATGAAACACAGAAATTGCATCAGTATTGAAACCAACACTCACCATGCGCACTTTCCTCCATGGGAGTAATGTCTCAAACAGTTTACGCTTTGATCGCTCCCTGGAAGACCAGTAGTAGTTTCCGATGCACATCTGTGGGGATTCTGTAATCTGTGGACTATCAGAGTGTTGATGAAACACAGAAATTGCATCGGGATTGAATACAACAGTCACCATGCGCACTTTCCTTCATGGGAGTAATGTCTCAAACAGTTTACGCTTTGATCGTTCCCTGGAAGACCAGTAGTAGTTTCCGACGCACATGTGGGGCCATTCTGTAATGTGTGGACTATCAGAGTGTTGATGAAACACAGACATTGCATCAGCATTGAGTAAAACAGTCACCATGCGCACTTCCCTCCATTGGAGTAATGTCTCAAACAGTTTACGGTTTGATCGTTCCCTGGAAGACCAGTGGTAGTTTCCGATGCACATCTGAAGGCATTCTGTAATGTGTGGACTATCAGAGTGTTGATGAAACACAGAAATTGCATCAGGATTAAATACAACAGTCAGCATGCGCACTTTCCTCCATGGGAGTAATGTCTCAAACAGTTTACGCTTTGATCGTTCCCTGGAAGACCAGTAGTAGTTTGCAATGCACATCTGGATACATTCTGTAATGTGTGGACTATCAGAGTGTTGATGAATCACAGAAATTGCATCAGCATCGAGTCCAACAGTCACCATGCGCACTTCCCTCCATGGGAGTAATGTCTCAAAGAGTTTACGGTTTGATCGTTCCCTGGAAGACCAGTGGTAGTTTCCGATGCACATCTGTGGGCATTCTGTTATCTGTGGACTATCAGAGTGTTGATGAAACACAGAAATTGCATCGGGATTGAATACAACAGTCACCATGCGCACTTTAATCCATGGGAGTAATGTCTCAAACAGTCTACGCTTTGATCGTTCCCTGCAAGATCAGTAGTAGTTTCTGATGCACATCTGGAGGCATTCTGTAATGTGTGGACTATCAGAGTGTTGATGAAACACAGAAATTACATCAGGATTGAATACAACGGACACCATGCGCACTTTCCTCCATGGGAGTAATGTCTCAAACAGTCTACGCTTTCATCGTTCCCTGCAAGACCAGTACTAGTTTCCGATGCACATGTGGAGGCATTCTGTAATCTGTGGACCTTCAAAGTGTTGATGAAACACAGGAATTGCATCGGGATTGAATGCAACAGTCACCATGCGCAATTTCCTCCATGGGAGTAATGTCTCAAACAGTTTACGCATTGATCGTTCCCTGGAAGACCAGTAGTAGTTTCCGACGCAAATCTGTGGCCATTCTGTAATGTGTTTACTATCAGAGTGTTGATGAAACACAGACATTGCATTAGCATTGAGTAAAACAGTCACCATGCGCACTTCCCTCCATTGGAGTAATGTCTCAAACAGTTTACGGTTTGATCGTTCCTTGGAAGACCAGTGGTAGTTTCCGATGCACATCTGGAGGCATTCTGTAATGTGTGGGCTATCAGAGTGTTGATGAAACACAGAAATTGCATCAGGATTGAATACAACAGTCAGCATGCGCACTTTCCTCCATGGGAGTAATGTCTCAAACAGTTTACGCTTTGATCGTTCCCTGGAAGACCAGTAGTAGTTTGCAATGCACATCTGGGGACATTCTGTAATGTGTGGACTATCAGAGTGTTGATGAATCACAGAAATTGCATCAGCATCGAGTCCAACAGTCACCATGCGCACTTCCCTCCATGGGAGTAATGTCTCAAACAGTTTACGGTTTGATCGTTCCCTGGAAGACCAGTGGTAGTTTCCGATGCACATCTGGAGGCATTCTGTAATGTGTATACTATCAGAGTGTTGATGAAACACAGAAACAGCATCGGGACTGAATACAACAGGCACCATGCGCACTTTCCTCCATGGGAGTAATGCCTCGAACGGTTTACGCTTTGATCGTTCCCTGGAAGACAAGTAGTAGTTTCCGATGCACATCTTGGTGCATTCTGTAATCTGTGGACCTTCAAAGTGTTGATGAAACAAAGATATTGAATCGGGATTGAATGCAACAGTCACCATGCGCACTTTCCTCCATGGGAGTAATGTCTCAAACATTCTACGCTTTGATCTTTCCCTGGAAGACAAGTAGTAGTTTCCGATGCACATCTTCTGACATTCAGTAATGTGTGGACTATCAGAGTGTTGATGCAACACAGATATTGCATCAGTATTGAATACAACAGTCACCATGCGCACTTTCCTCCATGGGAGTAATGTCTCAAACAGTTTACGCTTTGATCGTTCCCTGGAAGACCAGTAGTAGTTTCCGATGCACATCTGTGGGCATTCTGTAATCTGTGGACTATCAGAGTGTTGATGAAACACAGAAATTGCATCGGGATTGAATACAACAGTCACCATGCGCACTTTCCTTCATGGGAGTAATGTCTCAAACAGTCTACGCTTTGATCGTTCCCTGGAGGACCAATAGAAGTTTCCGATGCACATCTGTGGTCATTCTGTAATGTATGGACTATCAGAGTGTTGATGAAACACAGACATTGCATCAGCATTGAGTAAAACAGTCACCATGCGCACTTCTCTCCATTGGAGTAATGTCTCAAACAGTTCACGGTTTGATCGTTCCCTGGAAGACCAGTGGTAGTTTCCGATGCACATCTGGAGGCATTCTGTAATGTGTGGACTATCAGAGTGTTGATGAAACACAGAAATTGCATCAGGATTGAATACAACAGTCAGCATGCGCACTTTCCTCCATGGGAGTACTGTTTCATACAGTTTACGCTTTGATCGTTCCCTGGAAGACCAGTAGTAGTTTGCAATGCACATCTGGGGACATTCTGTAATGTGTGGACTATTAGAGTGTTGATGAATCACAGAAATCGCATCAGCATCGAGTCCAACAGTCACCATGCGCACTTCCCTCCATGGGAGTAATGTCTCAAAGAGTTTACGGTTTGATCGTTCCCTGGAAGACCAGTGGTAGTTTCCGATGCACATCTGTGGGCATTCTGTTATCTGTGGACTATCAGAGTGTTGATGAAACACAGAAATTGCATCGGGATTGAATACAACAGTCACCATGCGCACTTTCCTCCATGGGAGGAATGTCTCAAACAGTCTACGCTTTGATCATTCCCTGCAAGATCAGTAGTAGTTTCCGATGCACATCTGGAGGCATTCTGTAATGTGTGGACAATCAGAGTGTTGATGAAACACAGAAATTACATCAGGATTGAATACAACGGACACCATGCGCACTTTCCTCCATGGGAGTAATGTCTCAAACAGTCTACGCTATGATCGTTCCCTGCTAGACCAGTAGTAGTTTCCGATGCACATGTGGAGGCATTCTATAATATGTGGACCTTCAAAGTGTTGATGAAACACACTAATGGCATCGGGATTGAATGTAACAGTCACCATGCGCAATTTCCTCCATGGGAGTAATGTCTCAAACAGTTTACGCTTTGATCGTTCCCTGGAAGACCAGTAGTAGTTTCCGACGCACATCTGGGGCCATTCTGTAATCTGTGGACCTTCAAAGTGTTGATGAAACACAGAAATTGCATCGGGATTGAATACAACAGTCACCATGCGCACATTCCTCCATGGGAGTAATGTCTCAAACAGTCTACGCTTTTATCGTTCCCTGGATAACCAGTAGCAGTTTCCGATGCACATCTGGGGGCATTCTGTAATCTGTGGACCTTCAAAGTGTTAATGAAACAAAGATATTGAATCGGGATTGAATGCAACAGTCACCATGCGCACTTTCCTCCATGGGAGTAATGTCTCAAACATTCTACGCTTTGATCTTTCCCTGGAAGACAAGTAGTAGTTTCCGATGCACATCTTCTGACATTCAGTAATGTGTGGACTATCAGAGTGTTGATGCAACACAGAAATTGCATCAGTATTGAATACAACAGTCACCATGCGCACTTTCCTCCATGGGAGTAATGTCTCAAACAGTTTACGCTTTGATCGTTCCCAGGAAGACCAGTAGTAGTTTCCGATGCACATCTGTGGGCATTCTGTAATCTGTGGACTATCAGAGTGTTGATGAAACACAGAAATTGCATCGGGATTGAATACAACAGTCACCATGCGCACTTTCCTTCATGGGAGTAATGTCTCAAACAGTCTACGCTTTGATCGTTCCCTGGAGGACCAGTAGAAGTTTCCGATGCACATCTGTGGTCATTCTGTAATGTATGGACTATCAGAGTGTTGATGAAACACAGAAACTGCATCGGGATTGAATACAACAGTCACCATGCGCACTTTCCTCCATGGGAGTAATGTCTCAAACAGTTTACGCTTTGATCGTTCCCTGGAAGACCAGTAGTAGTTTCCGACGCACATCTGGGGCCATTCTGTAATGTGTGGACTATCAGAGTGTTGATGAAACACAGACATTGCATCAGCATTGAGTAAAACAGTCACCATGCGCACTTCTCTCCATTGGAGTAATGTCTCAAACAGTTCACGGTTTGATCGTTCCCTGGAAGACCAGTGGTAGTTTCCGATGCACATCTGGAGGCATTCTGTAATGTGTGGACTATCAGAGTGTTGATGAAACACAGAAATTGCATCAGGATTGGATACAACAGTCAGCATGCGCACTTTCCTCCATGGGAGTACTGTCTCAAACAGTTTACGCTTTGATCGTTCCCTGGAAGACCAGTAGTAGTTTGCAATGCACATCTGGGGACATTCTGTAATGTGTGGACTATCAGAGTGTTGATGAATCACAGAAATTGCATCAGCATCGAGTCCAACAGTCACCATGCGCACTTCCCTCCATGGGAGTAATGTCTCAAAGAGTTTACGGTTTGATCGTTCCCTGGAAGACCAGTGGTAGCTTCCGATGCACATCTGTGGGCATTCTGTTATCTGTGGACTATCAGAGTGTTGATGAAACACAGAAATTGCATCGGGATTGAATACAACAGTCACCATGCGCACTTTCCTCCATGGGAGTAATGTCTCAAACAGTCTACGCTTTGATCATTCCCTGCAAGATCAGTAGTAGTTTCCGATGCACATCTGGAGGCATTCTGTAATGTGTGGACAATCAGAGTGTTGATGAAACACAGAAATTACATCAGGATTGAATACAACGGACACCATGCGCACTTTCCTCCATGGGAGTAATGTCTCAAACAGTCTACGCTATGATCGTTCCCTGCAAGACCAGTAGTAGTTTCCGATGCACATGTGGAGGCATTCTGTAATCTGTGGACCTTCAAAGTGTTGATGAAACACAGGGATTGCATCGGGATTGAATGCAACAGTCACCATGCGCAATTTCCTCCATGGGAGTAATGTCTCAAACAGTTTACGCTTTGATCGTTCCCTGGAAGACCAGTAGTAGTTTCCGACGCACATCTGGGGCCATTCTGTAATGTGTGGACTATCAGAGTGTTGATGAAACACAGACATTGCATCAGCATTGAGTAAAACAGTCACCATGCGCACTTCCCTCCATTGGAGTAATGTCTCAAACAGTTTACGGTTTGATCGTTTCCTGGAAGACCAGTGGTAGTTTCCGATGCACATCTGGAGGCATTCTGTAATGTGTGGACTATCAGAGTGTTGATGAAACACAGAAATTGCATCAGGATTGAATACAACAGTCAGCATGCGCACTTTCCTCCATGGGAGTAATGTCTCAAACAATTTACGCTTTGATCGTTCCCTGGAAGACCAGTAGTAGTTTGCAATGCACATCTGGGGACATTCTGTAATGTGTGGACTATCAGAGTGTTGATGAATCACAGAAATTGCATCAGCATCGAGTCCAACAGTCACCATGCGCACTTCCCTCCATGGGAGTAACGTCTCAAAGAGTTTACGGTTTGATCGTTCCCTGGAAGACCAGTGGTAGTTTCCGATGCACATCTGTGGGCATTCTGTTATCTGAGGACTATCAGAGTGTTGATGAAACACAGGAATGGCATCGGGATTGAATGCAACAGTCACCATGCGCAATTTCCTCCATGGGAGTGATGTCTCAAACAGTTTACGCTTTGATCGTTCCCTGGAAGACCAGTAGTAGTTTCCGACGCACATCTGGGGCCATTCTGTAATGTGTGGACTATCAGAGTGTTGATGAAACACAGACATTGCATCAGCATTGAGTCCAACAGTCACCATGCGCACTTCCCTCCATTGGAGTAATGTCTCAAACAGTTTACGGTTTGATCGTTCCCTGGAAGACCAGTGGTAGTTTCCGATGGACATCTGGAGGCATTCTGTAATGTGTGGACTATCCGAGTGTTGATAAAACACAGAAACTGCATCGGGATTGAATACAACAGTCACCATGCGCACTTTCCTCCATGGTTGTAATGTCTCAAACAGTCTACGCTTTGATCGTTCCCTGCAAGACCAGTAGCAGTTTCCGATGCACATCTGGAGGCATTCTGTAATCTGTGGACCTTCAAAGTGTTGATGAAACACAGAAATTGCATCGGGATTGAATACAACAGTCACCATGCGCACATTCCTCCATGGGAGTAATGTCTCAAACAGTCTACGCTTTTATCGTTCCCTGGATAACCAGTAGCAGTTTCCGATGCACATCTGGGGGCATTCTGTAATCTGTGGACTATCAGAGTGTTGATGAAACACAGAAATTGCATCGGAGTTGAATACAACAGTCACCATGCGCACTTTCCTCCATGGGAGTAATGTCAGAAACAGTCTACGCTTTGATCGTTCCCTGGAAGACCAGTAGTAGTTTGCAATGCACATCTGGGGACATTCTGTAATGTGTGGACTATCAGAGTGTTGATGAATCACAGAAATTGAATCAGCATTGAGTCCAACAGTTACCATGCGCACTTCCCTCCATGGGAGTAATTTCTTAAACAGTTTGCGCTTTTATCGTTCCCTGGAAGACCAGTAGTAGTTTCCGATGCACATCTGGAGGCATTCTGTAATCTGTGGACTATCAGAGTGTTGATGAAACACAGAAATTGCATCGCGATTGAATACAACAGTCACCATGCGCACTTTCCTCCATGGGAGTAATGTCTCGAACGGTTTACGCTTTGATCGTTCCCTGGAAGACCAGTAGTAGTTTCCGATGCACATCTGGGGGCATTCTGTAATCTGTGGACATTCAAAGTGTTGATGAAACAAAGAAATTGAATCGGGATTGAATACCACAGTCACCATGCGCACTTTCCTCCATGGGAGTAATGTCTCAAACAGTCTACTCTTTGATCCTTCCCTGGAAGACAAGTAGTAGTTTCCGATGCACATCTTGGGGCATTCTATAATGTGTGGACTATCAGAGTGTTGATGAAACACAGATATTGCATCAGCATCGAGTCCAACAGTCACCATGCGCACTTCCCTCCATGGGAGTAATGTCTCAAACAATTTACGGTTTGATCGTTCCCTGGAAGACCAGTGGTAGTTTCTGATGCATATCTGTGGGCATTCTGTAATGTGTGGACTATCAGAGTGTTGATAAAACACAGAAACTGCATCGGGATTGAATACAACAGTCACCATGCGCACTTTCCTCCATGGTTGTAATGTCTCAAACAGTCTACGCTTTGATCGTTCCCTGCAAGACCAGTAGTAGTTTCCGATTCATTTCTGGAGGCATTCTGTAATCTGTGGACCTTCAAAGTGTTGATGAAACACAGAAATTGCATCGGGATTGAATACAACAGTCACCATGCGTACTTTCCTCCATGGGAGTAATGTCTCAAACAGTCTACGCTTTTATCGTTCCCTGGAAGACCAGTAGTAGTTTCCGATGCACATCTGGAGGCATTCTGTAATCTGTGGACTATCAGAGTTTAGATGAAACACAGAAATTGCATCGGGATTGAATACAACAGTCACCATGTGCACTTTCCTCCATGGGAGTAATGCCTCGAACGGTTTACGCTTTGATCGTTCCCTGGAAGACCAGTAGCAGTTTCCGATGCACATCTGGGGGCATTCTGTAATCTGTGGACCTTCAAAGTGTTGATGAGACACAGAAATTGAATCGGGATTGAATACAACAGTCACCATGCGCAATTTCCTCCATGGGAGTAATGTCTCAAACAGTCTACGCTTTGATCGTTCCCTGCAAGATCAGTAGTAGTTTCCGATGCACATCTGGAGGCATTCTGTAATGTGTGGACTATCAGAGTGTTGATGAAACACAGAAATTACATCAGGATTGAATACAACGGACACCATTAGCACTTTCCTCCATGGGAGTAATGTCTCAAACAGTCTTCGCTTTGATCATTCCCTGCAAGGCCAGTAGTAGTTTCCGATGCACATGTGGAGGCATTCTGTAATCTGTGGACTTTCAAAGTGTTGATGAAACACAGGAATTGCATCGGGATTGAATGCAACAGTCACCATGCGCAATTTCCTCCATGGGAGTAATGTCTCAAACAGTTAACGCTTTGATCGTTCCCTGGAAGACCAGTAGTAGGTTCCGAAGCACATCTGGGGCCATTCTGTAATGTGTGGACTATCAGAGTGTTGATGAAACACAGACATTGCATCAACATTGGGTCCAACAGTCACCATGCGCACTTCCCTCCATTGGAGTAACGTCTCAAACAGTTTACGGTTCGATCGTTCCCTGGAAGACCAGTGGTAGTTTCCGATGCACATCTGGAGGCATTCTGTAATGTGTGGACTATCAGAGTGTTGATGAAACACAGAGATTGCATCAGGATTGAATAAAACAGTCACCATGCGCACTTTCCTCCATGGGAGTAATGTCTCAAACAGTTTACGCTTTGATCGTTCCCTGGAAGACCAGTAGTAGTTTGCAATGCACATCTGGGGACATTCTGTAATGTGTGGACTATCAGAGTGTTGATGAATCACAGAAATTGCATCAGCATCGAGTCCAACAGTCACCATGCGCACTTCCCTCCATGGGAGTAATGTCTCAAACAGTTTACGGTTTGATCGTTCCCTGGAAGACCAGTGGTAGTTTCCGATGCACATCTAGAGGCATTCTGTAATCTGTGGACTATCAGAGTGTTGATGAAACACGGAAATTGCATCAGGATTGAATACAACGGTTACAATGCGCACTTTCCTCCATGGGAGTAATGTCTCAAACAGTTTACGGTTTGATCGTTCCCTGGAAAACCAGTGGTAGTTTCCGATGCATATCTGGAGGCATTCTGTAATGTGTGGACTATCAGAGTGTTGATAAAACACAGAAACTGCATCGGGATTGAATACAACAGTCACCATGCGCACTTTCCTCCATGGCTATAATGTCTCAAACAGTCTACGCTTTGATCGTTCCCTGCAAGACCAGTAGTAGTTTCCGATGCACATCTGGAGGCATTCCGTAATCTGTGGACCTTCAAAGTGTTGATGAAACACAGAAATTGCATCGGGATTGAATACAACAGTCACCATGCGCACTTTTCTCCATGGGAGTAATGTCTCAAACAGTCTACGCTTTTATCGTTCCCTGGAAGACCAGTAGTAGTTTCCGATGCACATCTGGAGGCATTCTGTAATCTGTGGACTATCAGAGTGTTGATGAAACACAGAAATTGCATCGGGATTGAATACAACAGTCACCATGTGCACATTCCTCCATGGGAGTAATGCCTCGAACGGTTTACGCTTTGATCGTTCCCTGGATAACCAGTAGCAGTTTCCGATGCACATCTGGGGGCATTCTGTAATCTGTGGACTATCAGTGTGTTGATGAAACACAGAAATTGCATCGGGATTGAATACAACAGTCACCATGCGCACTTTCCTCCATTGGAGTAATGTCTCAAACAGTTTACGCTTTGATCGTTCCCTGGAAGACCAGTAGTAGTTTGCAATGCACATCTGGGGACATTCTGTATTGTGTGGACTATCAGAGTGTTGATGAATCACAGAAACTGCATCGGGATTGAATACAACAGTCACCATGCGCACTTTCCTCCTTGCGAGTAATGCCTCTAACGGTTTACGCTTTGATCGTTCCCTGGATAACCAGTAGCAGTTTCCGATGCACATCTGGGTGCATTCTGTAATCTGTGGACCTTCAAAGTGTTGATGAAACAAAGATATTGAATCGGGATTGAATACAACAGTCACCATGCGCACTTTCCTCTATGGGAGTAATGTCTCAAACATTCTACGCTTTGATCTTTCCCTGGAAGACAAGTAGTAGTTTCCGATGCACATCTTCTGACATTCTGTAATGTGTGGACTATCAGAGTGTTGATGAAACACAGAAATTGCATCAGTATTGAATACAACAGTCACCATGCGCACTTTCCTCCATGGGAGTAATGTCTCAAACAGTTTACACTTTGATCGTTCCCTGGAAGACCAGTAGTAGTTTCCGATGCACATCTGCGGGCATTCTGTAATCTGTGGACTATCAGAGTGTTGATGAAACACAGAAATTGCATCGGGATTGAATACATCAGTCACCATGCGCACTTTCCTTCATGGGAGTAATGTCTCAAACATTCTACGCTTTGATCGCTCCCTGGAAGACCAGTAGAAGTTTCCGATGCACATCAGTGGTCATTCTGTAATGTATGGACTATCAGAGTGTTGATGAAACACAGAAACTGCATCGGGATTGAATACAACAGTCACCATGCGCACTTTCCTCCATGGGAGTAATGTCTCGAACGGTTTACGCTTTGATCGTTCCGTGGAAGACCAGTAGTAGTTTCCGATGCACATCTGGGGGCATTCTGTAATCTGTGGAACTTCAAAGTGTTGATGAAACAGAGAAATTGAATCGGGATTGAATACCACAGTCACCATGCGCACTTTCCTCCATGGGAGTAATGTCTCAAACAGTCTACTCTTTGATCTTTCCCTGGATGACAAGTAGTAGTTTCCGATGCTCATCTGGGGGCATTCTATAATGTGTGGACTATCAGAGTGTTGATGAAACACAGAAATTGCATCAGCATCGAGTCCAACAGTCACCATGCGCACTTCCCTCCATAGGAGTAATGTCTCAAACAATTTACGGTTTGATCGTTCCCTGGAAGACCAGTGGTAGTTTCCGATGCACATCTGTGGGCATTCTGTAATGTGTGGACTATCAGAGTGTTGATAAAACACAGAAACTGCATCGGGATTGAATACAACAGTCACCATGCGCACTTTCCTCCATGGCTATAATGTCTCAAACAGTCTACGCTTTGATCGTTCCCTGCAAGACCAGTAGTAGTTTCCGATGCACATCTGGAGGCATTCCGTAATCTGTGGACCTTCAAAGTGTTGATGAAACACAGAAATTGCATCGGGATTGAATACAACAGTCACCATGCGCACTTTCCTCCATGGGAGTAATGTCTCAAACAGTCTACGCTTTTATCGTTCCCTGGAAGACCAGTAGTAGTTTCCGATGCACATCTGGAGGCATTCTGTAATCTGTGGACTATCAGAGTGTTGATGAAACACAGAAATTGCATCGGGATTGAATACAACAGTCACCATGTGCACATTCCTCCATGGGAGTAATGCCTCGAACGGTTTACGCTTTGATCGTTCCCTGGATAACCAGTAGCAGTTTCCGATGCACATCTGGGGGCATTCTGTAATCTGTGGACTATCAGTGTGTTGATGAAACACAGAAATTGCATCAGTATTGAATACAACAGTCACCATGCGCACTTTCCTCCATGGGAGTAATGTCTCAAACAGTTTACACTTTGATCGTTCCCTGGAAGACCAGTAGTAGTTTCCGATGCACATCTGCGGGCATTCTGTAATCTGTGGAGTATCAGAGTGTTGATGAAACACAGAAATTGCATCGGGATTGAATACATCAGTCACCATGCGCACTTTCCTTCATGGGAGTAATGTCTCAAACAGTCTACGCTTTGATCGCTCCCTGGAAGACCAGTAGAAGTTTCCGATGCACATCTGTGGTCATTCTGTAATGTATGGACTATCAGAGTGTTGATGAAACACAGAAACTGCATCGGGATTGAATACAACAGTCACCATGCGCACTTTCCTCCATGGGAGTAATGTCTCGAACGGTTTACGCTTTGATCGTTCCGTGGAAGACCAGTAGTAGTTTCCGATGCACATCTGGGGGCATTCTGTAATCTGTGGACCTTCAAAGTGTTGATGAAACAGAGAAATTGAATCGGGATTGAATACCACAGTCACCATGCGCACTTTCCTCCATGGGAGTAATGTCTCAAACAGTCTACTCTTTGATCTTTCCCTGGATGACAAGTAGTAGTTTCCGATGCTCATCTGGGGGCATTCTATAATGTGTGGACTATCAGAGTGTTGATGAAACACAGAAATTGCATCAGCATCGAGTCCAACAGTCACCATGCGCACTTCCCTCCATAGGAGTAATGTCTCAAACAATTTACGGTTTGATCGTTCCCTGGAAGACCAGTGGTAGTTTCCGATACACATCTGTGGGCATTCTGTAATGTGTGGACTATCAGAGTGTTGATAAAACACAGAAACTGCATCGGGATTGAATACAACAGTCACCATGCGCACTTTCCTCAAAGGTTGTAATGTCTCAAACAGTCTACGCTTTGATCGTTCCCTGCAAGACCAGTAGTAGTTTCCGATTCATTTCTGGAGGCATTCTGTAATCTGTGGACCTTCAAAGTGTTGATGAAACACAGAAATTGCATCGGGATTGAATACAACAGTCACCATGCGTATTTTCCTCCATGGGAGTAATGTCTCAAACAGTCTACGCTTTTATCGTTCCCTGGAAGACCAGTAGTAGTTTCCGATAAACATCTGGAGGCATTCTGTAATCTGTGGACTATCAGAGTTTAGATGAAACACAGAAATTGCATCGGAATTGAATACAACAGTCACCATGTGCACTTTCCTCCATGGGAGTAATGCCTCGAACGGTTTACGCTTTGATCGTTCCCTGGAAGACCAGTAGCAGTTTCCGATGCACATCTGGGGGCATTCTGTAATCTGTGGACCTTCAAAGTGTTGATGAGACACAGAAATTGAATTGGGATTGAATACAACAGTCACCATGCGCAATTTCCTCCATGGGAGTAATGTCTCAAACAGTCTACGCTTTGATCGTTCCCTGCAAGATCAGTAGTAGTTTCCGATGCACATCTGGAGGCATTCTGTAATGTGTGGACTATCAGAGTGTTGATGAAACACAGAAATTACATCAGGATTGAATACAACGGACACCATTAGCACTTTCATCCATGGGAGTAATGTCTCAAACAGTCTACGCTTTGATCGTTCCCTGCAAGGCCAGTAGTAGTTTCCGATGCACATGTGGAGGCATTCTGTAATCTGTGGACCTTCAAAGTGTTGATGAAACACAGGAATCGCATCGGGATTGAATGCAACAGTCACCATGCGCAATTTCCTCCATGGGAGTAATGTCTCAAACAGTTAACGCTTTGATCGTTCCCTGGAAGACCAGTAGTAGGTTCCGACGCACATCTGGGGCCATTCTGTAATGTGTGGACTATCAGAGTGTTGATGAAACACAGACATTGCATCAGCATTGAGTCCAACAGTCACCATGCGCACTTCCCTCCATTGGAGTAATGTCTCAAACAGTTTACGGTTTGATCGTTCCCTGGAAGACCAGTGGTAGTTTCCGATGCACATCTGGAGGCATTCTGTAATGTGTGGACTATCAGAGTGTTGATGAAACACAGAGATTGCATCAGGATTGAATACAACAGTCACCATGCGCACTTTCCTCCATGGGAGTAATGTCTCATACAGTTTACGCTTTGATCGTTCCCTGGAAGACCAGTAGTAGTTTGCAATGCACATCTGGGGACATTCTGTAATGTGTGGACTATCAGAGTGTTGATGAATCACAGAAATTGCATCAGCATCGAGTCCAACAGTCACCATGCGCACTTCCCTCCATGGGAGTAACGTCTCAAACAGTTTACGGTTTGATCGTTCCCTGGAAGACCAGTGGTAGTTTCCGATGCACATCTAGAGGCATTCTGTAATCTCTGGACTATCAGAGTGTTGATGAAACACGGAAATTGCATCAGGATTGAATTCAACGGTTACAATGCGCACTTTCCTCCATGGGAGTAATGTCTCAAACAGTTTACGGTTTGATCGTTCCCTGGAAAACCAGTGGTAGTTTCCGACGCATATCTGGAGGCATTCTGTAATGTGTGGACTATCAGAGTGTTGATAAAACACAGAAACTGCATCGGGATTGAATACAACAGTCACCATGCGCACTTTCCTCCATGGCTGTAATGTCTCAAACAGTCTACGCTTTGATCGTTCCCTGCAAGACCAGTAAAAGTTTCCGATGCACATCTGGAGGCATTCCGTAATCTGTGGACCTTCAAAGTGTTGATGAAACACAGAAATTGCATCGGGATTGAATACAACAGTCACCATGCGCACTTTCCTCCATGGGAGTAATGTCTCAAACAGTCTACGCTTTTATCGTTCCCTGGAAGACCAGTAGTAGTTTCCGATGCCCATCTGGAGGCATTCTGTAATCTGTGGACTATCAGAGTGTTGATGAAACACAGAAATTGCATCGGGATTGAATACAACAGTCACCATGTGCACATTCCTCCATGGGAGTAATGCCTCGAACGGTTTACGCTTTGATCGTTCCCTGGATAACCAGTAGCAGTTTCCGATGCACATCTGGGGGCATTCTGTAATCTGTGGACTATCAGAGTGTTGATGAAACACAGAAATTGCATCGGGATTGAATACAACAGTCACCATGCGCACTTTCCTCCATTGGAGTAATGTCTCAAACAGTTTACGCTTTGATCGTTCCCTGGAAGACCAGTAGTAGTTTGCAATGCACATCTGGGGACATTCTGTATTGTGTGGACTATCAGAGTGTTGATGAATCACAGAAACTGCATCGGGATTGAATACAACAGTCACCATGCGCACTTTCCTCCATGGGAGTAATGCCTCTAACGGTTTACGCTTTGATCGTTCCCTGGAAGACAAGTTGTAGTTTCCGATGCACATCTGGGTGCATTCTGTAATCTGTGGACCTTCAAAGTGTTGATGAAACAAATATATTGAATCGGGATTGAATACAACAGTCACCATGCGCACTTTCCCCCATGGGAGTAATGTCTCAAACATTCTACGCTTTGATCTTTCCCTGGAAGACAAGTAGTAGTTTCCGATGCACATCTTCTGACATTCTGTAATGTGTGGACTATCAGAGTGTTGATGAAACACAGAAATTGCATCAGTATTGAATACAACAGTCACCATGCGCACTTTAGTCCATGGGAGTAATGTCTCAAACAGTTTACACTTTGATCGTTCCCTGGAAGACCAGTAGTAGTTTCCGATGCACATCTGTGGGCATTCTGTAATCTGTGGACTATCAGAGTGTTGATGAAACACAGATATTGCATCGGGATTGAATACATCAGTCACCATGCGCACTTTCCTCCATGGGAGTAATGTCTCGAACGGTTTACGCTTTGATCGTTCCCTGGAAGACCAGTAGTAGTTTCCGATGCACATCTGGGGGCATTCTGTAATCTGTGGACCTTCAAAGTGTTGATGAAACAGAGAAATTGAATCGGGATTGAATACCACAGTCACCATGCGCACTTTCCTCCATGGGAGTAATGTCTCAAACAGTCTACTCTTTGATCTTTCCCTGGAAGACAAGAAGTAGTTTCCGATGCACATCTGGGGGCATTCTGTAATGTGTGGACTATCAGAGTGTTGATAAAACACAGAAACTGCATCGGGATTGAATACAACAGTCACCATGCGCACTTTCCTCCATGGTTGTAATGTCTCAAACAGTCTACGATTTGATCGTTCCCTGCAAGACCAGTAGTAGTTTCCGATTCATTTCTGGAGGCATTCTGTAATCTGTGGACCTTCAAAGTGTTGATGAAACACAGGAATTGCATCGGGATTGAATACAACAGTCACCATGCGTACTTTCCTCCATGGGAGTAATGTCTCAAACAGTCTACGCTTTTATCGTTCCCTGGAAGACCAGTAGTAGTTTCCGATGCACATCTGGAGGCATTCTGTAATCTGTGGACTATCAGAGTTTAGATGAAACACAGAAATTGCATCGGGATTGAATACAACAGTCACCATGTGCACTTTCCTCCATGGGAGCAATGCCTCGAACGGTTTACGCTTTGATCGTTCCCTGGAAGACCAGTAGCAGATTCCGATGCACATCTGGGGGCATTCTGTAATCTGTGGACCTTCAAAGTGTTGATGAAACACAGGAATTGCATCAGCATTGAGTCCAAATGTCACCATGCGCACTTCCCTCCATTGGAGTAATGTCTCAAACAGTTAACGCTTTGATCGTTCCCTGGAAGACCAGTTGTAGGTTCCGACGCACATCTGGGGCCATTCTGTAATGTGTGGACTATCAGAGTGTTGATGAAACACAGACATTGCATCAGCATTGAGTCCAAATGTCACCATGCGCACTTCCCTCCATTGGAGTAATGTCTCAAACAGTTTACGGTTTGATCGTTCCCTGGAAGACCAGTGGTAGTTTCCGATGCACATCTGGAGGCATTCTGTAATGTGTGGACTATCAGAGTGTTGATGAAACGCAGAGATTGCATCAGGATTGAATACAACAGTCACCATGCGCACTTTCCTCCATGGGAGTAATGTCTCAAACAGTTTACGCTTTGATCGTTCCCTGGAAGACCAGTAGTAGTTTGCAATGCACATCTGGGGACATTCTGTAATGTGTGGACTATCAGAGTGTTGATGAATCACAGAAATTGCATCAGCATCGAGTCCAACAGTCACCATGCGCACTTCCCTCCATGGGAGTAATGTCTCAAACAGTTTACGGTTTGATCGTTCCCTGGAAGACCAGTGGTAGTTTCCGATGCACATCTGGAGGCATTCTGTAATCTGTGGACTATCAGAGTGTTGATGAAACACGGAAATTGCATCAGGATTGAATACAACGGTTACAATGCGCACTTTCCTCCATGGGAGTAATGTCTCAAACATTTTACGCTATGATCGTTCCCTGGAAGACCGGTAGTAGCTTCCGATGCACATCTGTGGGCATTCTGTTGTATATGGACTATCAGAGTGTTGATGAAACACAGAAATTGCATCGGTATTGAATACAACAGTCACCATGCGTACTTTCCCCCATCGGAGTAATGTCTCAAACAGTCTACGCTTTGATCGTTCAATGCAAGATCAGTAGTAGTTTCCGATGCACATCTGGAGGCATTCTGTAATCTGTGGACTATCAGAGTGTTGATGAAACACGGAAATTGCATCAGGATTGAATACAACGGTTACAATGCGCACTTTCCTCCATGGGAGTAATGTCTCAAACAGTCTACGCTTTTATCGTTCCTGGAAGACCAGTAGTAGTTTCCGATGCACATCTGGAGGCATTCTGTAATCTGTAGACGATCAGAGTGTTGATGAAACACAGAAATTGCATCGGGATTGAATACAACAGTCACCATGTGCACTTTCCTCCATGGGAGTAATGCCTCGAACGGTTTACGCTTTGACCGTTCCCTGGAAAACCAGTAGCAGTTTCCGATGCACAACTGGGGGCATTCTGTAATCTGTGGACTATCAGAGTGTTGATGAAACACAGAAATTGCATCGGGATTGAATACAACAGTCACCATGCGCACTTTAATCCATGGGAGTAATGTCTCAAACAGTTTACGCTTTGATCGTTCCCTGGAAGACCAGTAGTAGTTTGCAATGCACATCTGGGGACATTCTGTAATGTGTGGACTATCAGAGTGTTGATGAATCACAGAAATTGCATCAGCATTGAGTCCAACAGTTACCATGCGCAATTTCCTCCATGGGAGTAATGTCTCAAACAGTTTACGCTTTTACCGTTCCCTGGAAGACCAGTAGTAGTTTCCGACGCACATCTGGGGCCATTCTGTAATGTGTGGACTACCAGAGTGTTGATGAAGCAGAGACATTGCATCAGCATTGAGTCCAACAGTCACCATGCGCACTTCCCTCCATTATAGTAATGTCTCAAACAGTTTACGGTTTGATCGTTCCCTGGAAAACCAGTGGTAGTTTCCGATGCATATCTGGAGGCATTCTGTAATGTGTGGACTATCAGAGTGTTGATAAAACACAGAAACTGCATCGGGATTGAATACAACAGTCACCATGCGCACTTTCCTCCTTGGCTGTAATGTCTCAAACAGTGTACGCTTTGATCGTTCCCTGCAAGACCAGTAGTAGTTTCCGATGCACATCTGGAGGCATTCTGTAATCTGTGGACCTTCAAAGTGTTGATGAAACACAGAAATTGCATCGGGATTTAATACAACATTCACCATGCGCACTTTCCTCAATGGGAGTAATGTCTCAAACAGTCTACGCTTTTATCGTTCCCTGGAAGACCAGTAGTAGTTTCTGATGCACATCTGGAGGCATTCTGTAATCTGTGGACTATCAGAGTGTTGATGAAACACAGAAATTGCATCGGGATTGAATACAACAGTCACCATGTGCACATTCCTCCATGGGAGTAATGCCTCGAACGGTTTACGCTTTGATCGTTCCCTGGATAACCAGTAGCAGTTTCCGATGCACATCTGGGGGCATTCTGTAATCTGTGGACTATCAGAGTGTTGATGAAACACAGAAATTGCATCGGGATTGAATACAACAGTCACCATGCGCACTTTCCTCCATGGGAGTAATGTCTCAATCAGTTTACGCTTTGATCGTTCCCTGGAAGACCAGTAGTAGTTTGCAATGCACATCTGGGGACATTCTGTAATGTGTGGACTATCAGAGTGTTGATGAATCACAGAAATTGCATCAGCATCGAGTCCAACAGTCACCATGCGCACTTCCCTCCATGGGAGTAATGTCTCAAACAGTTTACGCTTTGATCGTTCCCTGGAAGACCAGTAGTAGGTTCCGACGCACATCTGAGGCCATTCTGTAATGTGTGGACTATCAGAGTGTTGATGAAACACAGACATTGCATCAGCATTGAGTCCAACAGTCACCATGCGCACTTCCCTCCAATGGAGTTATGTCTCAAACAGTTTACGGTTTGATCGTTCCCTGGAAGACCAGTGGTAGTTTCCGATGCACATCTGGAGGCATTCTGTAATGTGTGGACTATCAGAGTGTTGATGAAACGCAGAGATTGCATCAGGATTGAATACAACAGTCACCATGCGCACTTTCCTCCATGGGAGTAATGTCTCAAACAGTTTACGCTTTGATCGTTCCCTGGAAGACCAGTAGTAGTTTGCAATGCACATCTGGGGACATTCTGTAATGTGTGGACTATCAGAGTGTTGATGAATCACAGAAATTGCATCAGCATCGAGTCCAACAGTCACCATGCGTACTTCCCTCCATGGGAGTAATGTCTCAAACAGTTTACGGTTTGATCGTCCCCTTTAAGACCAGTGGTAGTTTCCGATGCACATCTGGAGGCATTCTGTAATCTGTGGACTATCAGAGTGTTGATGAAACACGGAAATTGCATCAGGATTGAATACAACGGTTACAATGCGCACTTTCCTCCATGGGAGTAATGTCTCAAACATTTTACGCTATGATCGTTCCCTGGAAGACCGGTAGTAGTTTCCGATGCACATCTGTGGGCATTCTGTTATCTATGGACTATCAGAGTGTTGATGAAACACAGAAATTGCATCGGTATTGAATACAACAGTCACCATGCGTACTTTCCCCCATCGGAGTAATGTCTCAAACAGTCTACGCTTTGATCGTTCCCTGCAAGATCAGTAGTAGTTTCCGATGCACATCTGGAGGCATTCTGTAATCTGTGGACTATCAGAGTGTTGATGAAACACGGAAATTGCATCAGGATTGAATACAACGGTTACAATGCGCACTTTCCTCCATGGGAGTAATGTCTCAAACAGTCTACGCTTTTATCGTTCCTGGAAGACCAGTAGTAGTTTCCGATGCACATCTGGAGGCATTCTGTAATCTGTAGACGATCAGAGTGTTGATGAAACACAGAAATTGCATCGGGATTGAATACAACAGTCACCATGTGCACTTTCCTCCATGGGAGTAATGCCTCGAACGGTTTACGCTTTGACCGTTCCCTGGAAAACCAGTAGCAGTTTCCGATGCACAACTGGGGGCATTCTGTAATCTGTGGACTATCAGAGTGTTGATGAAACACAGAAATTTCATCGGGATCGATTACAACAGTCACCATGCGCACTTTAATCCATGTGAGTAATGTCTCAAACAGTTTACGCTTTGATCGTTCCCTGGAAGACCAGTAGTAGTTTGCAATGCACATCTGGGGACATTCTGTAATGTGTGGACTATCAGAGTGTTGATGAATCACAGAAATTGCATCAGCATTGAGTCCAACAGTTACCATGCGCAATTTCCTCCATGGGAGTAATGTCTCAAACAGTTTACGCTTTTATCGTTCCCTGGAAGACCAGTAGTAGTTTCCGACACACATCTGGGGCCATTCTGTAATGTGTGGACTACCAGAGTGTTGATGAAGCAGAGACATTGCATCAGCATTGAGTCCAACAGTCACCATGCGCACTTCCCTCCATTATAGTAATGGCTCAAACAGTTTACGGTTTGATCGTTCCCTGGAAAACCAGTGGTAGTTTCCGATGCATATCTGGAGGCATTCTGTAATGTGTGGACTATCAGAGTGTTGATAAAACACAGAAACTGCATCGGGATTGAATACAACAGTCACCATGCGCACTTTCCTCCATGGCTGTAATGTCTCAAACAGTGTACGCTTTGATCGTTCCCTGCAAGACCAGTAGTAGTTTCCGATGCACATCTGGAGGCATTCTGTAATCTGTGGACCTTCAAAGTGTTGATGAAACACAGAAATTGCATCGGGATTGAATACAACAGTCACCATGCGCACTTTCCTCAATGGGAGTAATGTCTCAAACAGTCTACGCTTTTATCGTTCCCTGGAAGACCAGTAGTAGTTTCCGATGCACATCTGGAGGCATTCTGTAATCTGTGGACTATCAGAGTGTTGATGAAACACAGAAATTGCATCGGGATTGAATACAACAGTCACCATGTGCACATTCCTCCATGGGAGTAATGCCTCGAACGGTTTACGCTTTGATCGTTCCCTGGATAACCAGTAGCAGTTTCCGATGCACATCTGGGGGCATTCTGTAATCTGTGGACTATCAGAGTGTTGATGAAACACAGAAATTGCATCGGGATTGAATACAACAGTCACCATGCGCACTTTCCTCCATTGGAGTAATGTCTCAAACAGTTTACGCTTTGATCGTTCCCTGGAAGACCAGTAGTAGTTTGCAATGCACATCTGGGGACATTCTGTATTGTGTGGACTATCAGAGTGTTGATGAATCACAGAAACTGCATCAGCATTGAGTCCAACAGTTACCATGCGCACTTCCCTCCATGGGAGTAATGTCTCAAACAGTTTGCGCTTTTATCGCTCCCTGGACGACCAGTAGTAGTTTCCGATGCACATCTGGGGACATTCTGTAATGTGTGGACTATCAGAGTGTTGATGAAACACAGAAACTGCATCGGGATTGAATACAACAGTCACCATGCGCACTTTCCTCCATGGGAGTAATACCTCGAACGGTTTACGCTTTGATCGTTCCCTGGAAGACCAGTAGTAGTTTCCGATGCGCATCTGGGTGCATTCTGTAATCTGTGGACCTTCAAAGTGTTGATGAAACAGAGAAATTGAATCGGGATTTAATACCACAGTCACCATGCGCACTTTCCTCCATGGGAGTAATGTCTCAAACAGTCTACTCTTTGATCTTTCCCTGGAAGACAAGTAGTAGTTTCCGATGCACATCTGGGGGCATTCTATAATGTGTGGACTATCAGAGTGTTGATGAAACACAGAAATTGCATCAGCATCGAGTCCAACAGTCATCATGCGCACTTCCCTCCATGGGAGTAATGTCTCAAACAATTTACGGTTTGATCGTTCCCTGGAAGACCAGTGGTAGTTTCCGATGCACATCTGTGGGCATTCTGTAATGTGTGGACTATCAGAGTGTTGATAAAACACAGAAACTGCATCGGGATTGAATACAACAGTCACCATGCGCACTTTCCTCCATGGTTGTAATGTCTCAAACAGTCTACGCTTTGATCGTTCCCTGCAAGACCAGTAGTAGTTTCCGATTCATTTCTGGAGGCATTCTGTAATCTGTGGACCTTCAAAGTGTTGATGAAACACAGAAATTGCAACGGGATTGAATACAACAGTCACCATGTGCACTTTCCTCCATGGGAGTAATGCCTCGAACGGTTTACACTTTGATCGTTCCCTGGAAGACCAGTAGCAGATTCCGATGCACATCTGGGGGCATTCTGTAATCTGTGGACCTTCAAAGTGTTGATGAGACACAGAAATTGAATCGGGATTGAATACAACAGTCACCATGCGCAATTTCCTCCAAGGGAGTAATGTCTCAAACAGTCTACGCTTTGATCGTTCCCTGCAAGATCAGTAGTAGTTTCCGATGCACATCTGGAGGCATTCTGTAATGTGTGGACTATCAGAGTGTTGATGAAACACAGAAATTACATCAGGATTGAATACAACGGACACCATTAGCACTTTCCTCCATGGGAGTAATGTCTCAAACAGTCTACGCTTTGATCGTTCCCTGCAAGGCCAGTAGTAGTTTCCGATGCACATGTGGAGGCATTCTGTAATCTGTGGACCTTCAAAGTGTTGATGAAACACAGGAATTGCATCGGGATTGAATGCAACAGTCACCATGCGCAATTTCCTCCATGGGAGTAATGTCTCAAACAGTTAACGTTTTGATCGTTCCCTGGAAGACCAGTAGTAGGTTCCGACGCACATCTGGGGCCATTCTGTAATGTGTGGTCTATCAGAGTGTTGATGAAACACAGACATTGCATCAGCATTGAGTCCAACAGTCACCATGCGCACTTCCCTCCATTGGAGTAATGTCTCAAACAGTTTACGGTTTGATCGTTCCCTGGAAGACCAGTGGTAGTTTTCGATGCACATCTGGAGGCATTCTGTAATGTGTGGACTATCAGAGTGTTGATGAAACACAGAGATTGCATCAGGATTGAATACAACAGTCACCATGCGCACTTTCCTCCATGGGAGTAATGTTTCAAACAGTTTACGCTTTGATCGTTCCCTGGAAGACCAGTAGTAGTTTGCAATGCACATCTGGGGACATTCTGTAATGTGTGGACTATCAGAGTGTTGATGAATCACAGAAATTGCATCAGCATCGAGTCCAACAGTCACCATGCGCACTTCCCTCCATGGGAGTAATGTCTCAAACAGTTTACGGTTTGATCGTTCCCTGGAAGACCGGTAGTAGTTTCCGATGCACATCTGTGGGCATTCTGTTATCTATGGACTATCAGAGTGTTGATGAAACACAGAAATTGCATCGGTATTGAATACAAGAGTCACCATGCGTACTTTCCCCCATCGGAGTAATGTCTCAAACAGTCTACGCTTTGATCGTTCCCTGCAAGACCAGTAGTAGTTTCCGATGCACATCTGGAGGCATTCTGTAATCTGTGGACCTTCAAAGTGTTGATGAAACACAGAAATTGCATCGGGATTGAATACAACAGTCACCATGCGTACTTTCCTCAATGGGAGTAATGTCTCAAACAGTCTACGCTTTTATCGTTCCCTGGAAGACCAGTAGTAGTTTCCGATGCACATCTGGAGGCATTCTGTAATCTGTGGACTATCAGAGTGTTGATGAAACACAGAAATTGCATCGGGATTGAATACAACAGTCACCATGTGCACATTCCTCCATGGGAGTAATGCCTCGAACGGTTTACGCTTTGATCGTTCCCTGGATAACCAGTAGCAGTTTCCGATGCACTTCTGGGGGCATTCTGTAATCTGTGGGCCATCAGAGTGTTGATGAAACACAGAAATTGCATCGGGATTGAATACAACAGTCACCATGTGCACTTTCCTCCATGGGAGTAATGCCTCGAACGGTTTACGCTTTGACCGTTCCCTGGAAAACCAGTAGCAGTTTCCGATGCACAACTGGGGGCATTCTGTAATCTGTGGACTATCAGAGTGTTGATGAAACACAGAAATTGCATCGGGATTGAATACAACAGTCACCATGCGCACTTTAATCCATGGGAGTAATGTCTCAAACAGTTTACGCTTTGATCGTTCCCTGGAAGACCAGTAGTAGTTTGCAATGCACATCTGGGGACATTCTGTAATGTGTGGACTATCAGAGTGTTGATGAATCACAGAAATTGCATCAGCATTGAGTCCAACAGTTACCATGCGCAATTTCCTCCATGGGAGTAATGTCTCAAACAGTTTACGCTTTTGTCGTTCCCTGGAAGACCAGTAGTAGTTTCCGACGCACATCTGGGGCCATTCTGTAAAGTGTGGACTACCAGAGTGTTGATGAAGCAGAGACATTGCATCAGCATTGAGTCCAACAGTCACCATGCGCACTTCCCTCCATTATAGTAATGGCTCAAGCAGTTTACGGTTTGATCGTTCCCTGGAAAACCAGTGGTAGTTTCCGATGCATATCTGGAGGCATTCTGTAATGTGTGGACTATCAGAGTGTTGATAAAACACAGAAACTGCATCGGGATTGAATACAACAGTCACCATGCGCACTTTCCTCCATGGCTGTAATGTCTCAAACAGTGTACGCTTTGATCGTTCCCTGCAAGACCAGTAGTAGTTTCCGATGCACATCTGGAGGCATTCTGTAATCTGTGGACCTTCAAAGTGTTGATGAAACACAGAAATTGCATCGGGATTGAATACAACAGTCACCATGCGCACTTTCCTCAATGGAAGTAATGTCTCAAACAGTCTACGCTTTTATCGTTCCCTGGAAGACCAGTAGTAGTTTCCGATGCACATCTGGAGGCATTCTGTAATCTGTGGACTATCAGAGTGTTGATGAAACACAGAAATTGCATCGGGATTGAATACAACAGTCACCATGTGCACATTCCTCCATGGGAGTAATGCCTCGAACGGTTTACGCTTTGATCGTTCCCTGGATAACCAGTAGCAGTTTCCGATGCACATCTGGGGGCATTCTGTAATCTGTGGACTATCAGAGTGTTGATGAAACACAGAAATTGCATCGGGATTGAATACAACAGTCACCATGCGCACTTTCCTCCATTGGAGTAATGTCTCAAACAGTTTACGCTTTGATCGTTCCCTGGAAGACCAGTAGTAGTTTGCAATGCACATCTGGGGACATTCTGTATTGTGTGGGCTATCAGAGTGTTGATGAATCACAGAAACTGCATCAGCATTGAGTCCAACAGTTACCATGCGCACTTCCCTCCATGGGAGTAATGTCTTAAACAGTTTGCGCTTTTATCGCTCCCTGGACGACCAGTAGTAGTTTCCGATGCACATCTGGGGACATTCTGTAATGTGTGGACTATCAGAGTGTTGATGAAACACAGAAACTGCATCGGGATTGAATACAAATGTCACCATGCGCACTTTCCTCCATGGGAGTAATACCTCGAACGGTTTACGCTTTGATCGTTCCCTGGAAGACCAGTAGTAGTTTCCGATGCGCATCTGGGTGCATTCTGTAATCTGTGGACCTTCAAAGTGTTGATGAAACAGAGAAATTGAATCGGGATTTAATACCACAGTCACCATGCGCACTTTCCTCCATGGGAGTAATGTCTCAAACAGTCTACTCTTTGATCTTTCCCTGGAAGACAAGTAGTAGTTTCCGATGCACATCTGGGGGCATTCTATAATGTGTGGACTATCAGAGTGTTGATGAAACACAGAAATTGCATCAGCATCGAGTCCAACAGTCACCATGCGCACTTCCCTCCATGGGAGTAATGTCTCAAACAATTTACGGTTTGATCGTTCCCTGGAAGACCAGTGGTAGTTTCCGATGCACATCTGTGGGCATTCTGTAATGTGTGGACTATCAGAGTGTTGATAAAACACAGAAACTGCATCGGGATTGAATACAACAGTCACCATGCGCACTTTCCTCCATGGTTGTAATGTCTCAAACAGTCTACGCTTTGATCGTTCCCTGCAAGACCAGTAGTAGTTTCCGATTCATTTCTGGAGGCATTCTGTAATCTGTGGACCTTCAAAGTGTTGATGAAACACAGAAATTGCATCGGGATTGAATACAACAGTCACGATGTGCACTTTCCTCCATGGGAGTAATGCCTCGAACGGTTTACACTTTGATCGTTCCCTGGAAGACCAGTAGCAGATTCCGATGCACATCTGGGGGCATTCTGTAATCTGTGGACCTTCAAAGTGTTGATGAGACACAGAAATTGAATCGGGATTGAATACAACAGTCACCATGCGCAATTTCCTCCAAGGGAGTAATGTCTCAAACAGTCTACGCTTTGATCGTTCCCTGCAAGATCAGTAGTAGTTTCCGATGCACATCTGGAGGCATTCTGTAATGTGTGGACTATCAGAGTGTTGATGAAACACAGAAATTACATCAGGATTGAATACAACGGACACCATTAGCACTTTCCTCCATGGGAGTAATGTCTCAAACAGTCTACGCTTTGATCGTTCCCTGCAAGGCCAGTAGTAGTTTCCGATGCACATGTGGAGGCATTCTGTAATCTGTGGACCTTCAAAGTGTTGATGAAACACAGGAATTGCATCGGGATTGAATGCAACAGTCACCATGCGCACTTCCCTCCATTGGAGTAATGGCTCAAACAGTTTACGGTTTGATCGTTCCCTGGAAGACCAGTGGTAGTTTCCGATGCACATCTGGAGGCATTCTGTAATGTGTGGACTATCAGAGTGTTGATGAAACACAGAGATTGCATCAGGATTGAATACAACAGTCACCATGCGCACTTTCCTCCATGGGAGTAATGTCTCAAACAGTATACGCTTTGATCGCTCCCTGGAAGACCAGTAGTAGTTTGCAATGCACATCTGGGGACATTCTGTAATGTGTGGACTATTAGAGTGTTGATGAATCACAGAAATTGCATCAGCATCGAGTCCAACAGTCACCATGCGCACTTCCCTCCATGGGAGTAATGTCTCAAACAGTTTACGGTTTGATCGTTCCCTGCAAGATCAGTAGTAGTTTCCGATGCACATCTGGAGGCATTCTGTAATCTGTGGACTATCAGAGTGTTGATGAGACACGGAAATTGCATCAGGATTGAATACAACGGTTACAATGCGCACTTTCCTCCATGGGAGTAATGTCTCAAACAGTCTACGCTTTTATCGTTCCCTGGAAGACCAGTAGTAGTTTCCGATGCACATCTGGAGGCATTCTGTAATCTGTGGACTATCAGAGTTTAGATGAAACACAGAAATTGCATCGGGATTGAATACAACAGTCACCATGTGCACTTTCCTCCATGGGAGTAATGCCTCGAACGGTTTACACTTTGATCGTTCCCTGGAAGACCAGTAGCAGATTCCGATGCACATCTGGGGGCATTCTGTAATCTGTGGACCTTCAAAGTGTTGATGAGACACAGAAATTGAATCGGGATTGAATACAACAGTCACCATGCGCAATTTCCTCCATGGGAGTAATGTCTCAAACAGTCTACGCTTTGATCGTTCCCTGCAAGATCAGTAGTAGTTTCCGATGCACATCTGGAGGCATTCTGTAATGTGTGGACTATCAGAGTGTTGATGAAACACAGAAATTACATCAGGATTGAATACAACAGACACCATTAGCACTTTCCTCCATGGGAGTAATGTCTCAAACAGTCTACGCTTTGATCGTTCCCTGCAAGGCCAGTAGTAGTTTCCGATGCACATGTGGAGGCATTCTGTAATCTGTGGACCTTCAAAGTGTTGATAAAACACAGGTATTGCATCGGGATTGATTGCAACAGTCACCATGCGCAATTTCCTCCATGGGAGTAATGTCTCAAACAGTTAACGTTTTGATCGTTCCCTGGAAGACCAGTAGTAGGTTCCGACGCACATCTGGGGCCATTCTGTAATGTGTGGACTATCAGAGTGTTGATGAAACACAGACATTGCATCAGCATTGAGTCCAACAGTCACCATGCGCACTTCCCTCCATTGGAGTAATGTCTCAAACAGTTTACGGTTTGATCGTTCCCTGGAAGACCAGTGGTAGTTTTCGATGCACATCTGGAGGCATTCTGTAATGTGTGGACTATCAGAGTGTTGATGAAACACAGAGATTGCATCAGGATTGAATACAACAGTCACCATGCGCACTTTCCTCCATGGGAGTAATGTCTCAAACAGTTTACGCTTTGATCGTTCCCTGGAAGACCAGTAGTAGTTTGCAATGCACATCTGGGGTCATTCTGTAATGTGTGGACTATCAGAGTGTTGATGAATCACAGAAATTGCATCAGCATCGAGTCCAACAGTCACCATGCGCACTTCCCTCCATGGGAGTAATGTCTCAAACAGTTTACGGTTTGATCGTTCCCTGGAAGACCAGTGGTAGTTTCCGATGCACATCTGGAGGCATTCTGTAATCTGTGGACTATCAGAGTGTTGATGAAACACGGAAATTGCATCAGGATTGAATACAACGGTTACAATGCGCACTTTCCTCCATGGGAGTAATGTCTCAAACATTTTACGCTATGATCGTTCCCTGGAAGACCGGTAGTAGTTTCCGATGCACATCTGTGGGCATTCTGTTATCTATGGACTATCAGGGTGTTGATGAAACACAGAAATTGCATCGGTATTGAATACAACAGTCACCATGCGTACTTTCCCCCATCGGAGTAATGTCTCAAACAGTCTACGCTTTGATCGTTCCCTGCAAGACCAGTAGTAGTTTCCGATGCACATCTGGAGGCATTCTGTAATCTGTGGACCTTCAAAGTGTTGATGAAACACAGAAATTGCATCGGGATTGAATACAACAGTCACCATGCGCACTTTCCTCAATGGGAGTAATGTCTCAAACAGTCTACGCTTTTATCGTTCCCTGGAAGACCAGTAGTAGTTTCCGATGCACATCTGGAGGCATTCTGTAATCTGTGGACTATCAGAGTGTTGATGAAACACAGAAATTGCATCGGGATTGAATACAACAGTCACCATGTGCACATTCCTCCATGGGAGTAATGCCTCGAACGGTTTACGCTTTGATCGTTCCCTGGATAACCAGTAGCAGTTTCCGATGCACATCTGGGGGCATTCTGTAATCTGTGGACTATCAGAGTGTTGATGAAACACAGAAATTGCATCGGGATTGAATACAACAGTCACCATGCGCACTTTCCTCCATTGGAGTAATGTCTCAAACAGTTTACGCTTTGATCGTTCCCTGGTAGACCAGTAGTAGTTTGCAGTGCACATCTGGGGACATTCTGTATTGTGTGGACTATCAGAGTGTTGATGAATCACAGAAATTGCATCAGCATTGTGTCCAACAGTTACCATGCGCACTTCCCTCCATGGGAGTAATGTCTCAAACAGTTTGCGCTTTTATCGTTCCCTGGACGACCAGTAGTAGTTTCCGATGCACATCTGGGGACATTCTGTAATGTGTGGACTATCAGAGTGTTGATGAAACACAGAAACTGCATCGGGATTGAATACAACAGTCACCATGCGCACTTTCCTCCATGGGAGTAATGCCTCGAACGGTTTACGCTTTGATCGTTCCCTGGAAGACCAGTAGTAGTTTCCGATGCACATCTGGGGATATTCTGTAATGTGTGGACTATCAGAGTGTTGATGAATCACAGAAATTGCATCAGGGTTGAATCCAACAGTCACCATGCGCACTTCCCTCCATGGGAGTAATGTCTCAAAAAGTTTACGCTTTGATCGTTCCCTGGAAGACCAGTAGTAGTTTCCGATGCACATCTGTGGGACTTCTGTAATGTGTGGACTATCAGAGTGTTGATGAAGCACAGAAACTGCATCGGGATTGAATACAACAGTCACCATGCGCACTTTCCTCCATGGGAGTAATGTCTCAAACAGTCTACGCTTTGATCGTTCCCTGCAAGACCAGTAGTAGTTTCCGATGCACATCTGGAGGCATTCTGTAATCTGTGGACTATCGGAGTGTTGATGAAACACAGAAATTGCATCGGGATTGAATACAACAGTCACCATGTGCACTTTCCTCCATGGGAGTAATGCCTCGAACGGTTTACGCATTTATCGTTCCCTGGAAGACCAGTAGCAGTTTCCGATGCACATCTGGGGGCATTCTGTAATCTGTGGACCTTCAAAGTGTTGATGAGACACAGAAATTGAATCGGGATTAAATGCAACAGTCACAATGGGCACTTCCCTCCATGGGAGTAATGTCTCAAACAGTATACGCTTTCATCTTTCCCTGGATGACCAGTAGTAGTTTCCGATGCACATCTTCTGACATTCTGTAATGTGTGGACTATCAGAGTGTTGATGAATCGCAGAAATTACATCAGGATTGTATACAACAGACAAAATGCGCACTTCCCACCATGGGAGTAATGTCTCAAACAATCTACGCTTTGATCGTTTTTGCAAGACCAGTAGTAGTTTCCGATGCACATGTGGAGGCATTCTGTAATCTGTGGACCTTCAAAGTGTTGATGAAACACAGGAATTGCATCGGGATTGAATACAACAGTCACCATGTGCACTTTCCTCCATGGGAGTAATGCCTCGAATGGTTTACGCTTTGATCGTTCCCTGGAAGACCAGTAGCAGTTTCCGATGCACATCTGGGGGAATTCTGTAATCTGTGGAACTTCTAAGTGTTGATGAGACACAGAAATTGAATCGGGATTGAATGCAACAGTCACAATGGGCACTTTCCTCCATGGGAGTAATGTCTCAAACAGTATACGTTTTAATCATTCTCTGGATGACCAGTAGTAGTTTCCGATGCACATCTTCTGACATTCTATAATGTGTGGATTATCAGAGTGTTGATGAATCACAGAAAATACATCAGGATTGAATACAACAGACAAAATGCGCACTTCCCTCCATGGGAGTAATGTCTCAAACAATCTACGCTTTGATCGTTCCCTGCAATACCACTAGTAGTTTCCGATGCACATGTGGAGGCATTCTGTAATCGGTGGACCTTCAAAGTGTTGATGAAACACAGGAATTGCATCGGGATTGAATACAACAGTCACAATGCGCAATTTCCTCCACAGGAGTAATGTCTCAAACAGCTTACGCTTTGATCGTTCCCTGGAAGACGAGTAGTAGTTTCCGACGCACATCTGGGGCCATTCTGTAATGTGTGGACTATCAGAGTGTTGATGAAACACAGAAATTGCTTCAGGATTGAATACAACAGTCACCATGCGCACTTTCCTCCGAGGGGAGTGATGTCACAAACAGTCTACGATTTGATCGTTCCCTGGAAGGCCAGTAGTAGTTTCCTATGCACATCTGGAGGCATTCTGTAATCTGTGGACTATCAGAGTGTTGATGAAACACAGAAATTGCATCGGGATTGAATACAACAGTCACCATGCGCACTTTCCTCCATGGGAGTAATGTCTCAAACAGTATACGCTTTGATCGCTCCCTGGAAGACCAGTAGTAGTTTGCAATGCACATCTGGGGACATTCTGTAATGTGTGGACTATTAGAGTGTTGATGAATCACAGAAATTGCATCAGCATCGAGTCCAACAGTCACCATGCGCACTTCCCTCCATGGGAGTAATGTCTCAAACAGTTTACGGTTTGATCGTTCCCTGCAAGATCAGTAGTAGTTTCCGATGCACATCTGGAGGCATTCTGTAATCTGTGGACTATCAGAGTGTTGATGAGACACGGAAATTGCATCAGGATTGAATACAACGGTTACAATGCGCACTTTCCTCCATGGGAGTAATGTCTCAAACAGTCTACGCTTTTATCGTTCCCTGGAAGACCAGTAGTAGTTTCCGATGCACATCTGGAGGCATTCTGTAATCTGTGGACTATCAGAGTTTAGATGAAACACAGAAATTGCATCGGGATTGAATACAACAGTCACCATGTGCACTTTCCTCCATGGGAGTAATGCCTCGAACGGTTTACACTTTGATCGTTCCCTGGTAGACCAGTAGCAGATTCCGATGCACATCTGGGGGCATTCTGTAATCTGTGGACCTTCAAAGTGTTGATGAGACACAGAAATTGAATCGGGATTGAATACAACAGTCACCATGCGCAATTTCCTCCATGGGAGTAATGTCTCAAACAGTCTACGCTTTGATCGTTCCCTGCAAGATCAGTAGTAGTTTCCGATGCACATCTGGAGGCATTCTGTAATGTGTGGACTATCAGAGTGTTGATGAAACACAGAAATTACATCAGGATTGAATACAACAGACACCATTAGCACTTTCCTCCATGGGAGTAATGTCTCAAACAGTCTACGCTTTGATCGTTCCCTGCAAGGCCAGTAGTAGTTTCCGATGCACATGTGGAGGCATTCTGTAATCTGTGGACCTTCAAAGTGTTGATAAAACACAGGTATTGCATCGGGATTGAATGCAACAGTCACCATGCGCAATTTCCTCCATGGGAGTAATGTCTCAAACAGTTAACGTTTTGATCGTTCCCTGGAAGACCAGTAGTAGGTTCCGACGCACATCTGGGGCCATTCTGTAATGTGTGGACTATCAGAGTGTTGATGAAACACAGACATTGCATCAGCATTGAGTCCAACAGTCACCATGCGCACTTCCCTCCATTGGAGTAATGTCTCAAACAGTTTACGGTTTGATCGTTCCCTGGAAGACCAGTGGTAGTTTTCGATGCACATCTGGAGGCATTCTGTAATGTGTGGACTATCAGAGTGTTGATGAAACACAGAGATTGCATCAGGATTGAATACAACAGTCACCATGCGCACTTTCCTCCATGGGAGTAATGTCTCAAACAGTTTACGCTTTGATCGTTCCCTGGAAGACCAGTAGTAGTTTGCAATGCACATCTGGGGTCATTCTGTAATGTGTGGACTATCAGAGTGTTGATGAATCACAGAAATTGCATCAGCATCGAGTCCAACAGTCACCATGCGCACTTCCCTCCATTGGAGTAATGGCTCAAACAGTTTACGGTTTGATCGTTCCCTGGAAGACCAGTGGTAGTTTCCGATGCACATCTGGAGGCATTCTGTAATGTGTGGACTATCAGAGTGTTGATGAAACACAGAGATTGCATCAGGATTGAATACAACAGTCACCATGCGCACTTTCCTCCATGGGAGTAATGTCTCAAACAGTATACGCTTTGATCGCTCCCTGGAAGACCAGTAGTAGTTTGCAATGCACATCTGGGGACATTCTGTAATGTGTGGACTATTAGAGTGTTGATGAATCACAGAAATTGCATCAGCATCGAGTCCAACAGTCACCATGCGCACTTCCCTCCATGGGAGTAATGTCTCAAACAGTTTACGGTTTGATCGTTCCCTGCAAGATCAGTAGTAGTTTCCGATGCACATCTGGAGGCATTCTGTAATCTGTGGACTATCAGAGTGTTGATGAGACACGGAAATTGCATCAGGATTGAATACAACGGTTACAATGCGCACTTTCCTCCATGGGAGTAATGTCTCAAACAGTCTACGCTTTTATCGTTCCCTGGAAGACCAGTAGTAGTTTCCGATGCACATCTGGAGGCATTCTGTAATCTGTGGACTATCAGAGTTTAGATGAAACACAGAAATTGCATCGGGATTGAATACAACAGTCACCATGTGCACTTTCCTCCATGGGAGTAATGCCTCGAACGGTTTACACTTTGATCGTTCCCTGGAAGACCAGTAGCAGATTCCGATGCACATCTGGGGGCATTCTGTAATCTGTGGACCTTCAAAGTGTTGATGAGACACAGAAATTGAATCGGGATTGAATACAACAGTCACCATGCGCAATTTCCTCCATGGGAGTAATGTCTCAAACAGTCTACGCTTTGATCGTTCCCTGCAAGATCAGTAGTAGTTTCCGATGCACATCTGGAGGCATTCTGTAATGTGTGGACTATCAGAGTGTTGATGAAACACAGAAATTACATCAGGATTGAATACAACAGACACCATTAGCACTTTCCTCCATGGGAGTAATGTCTCAAACAGTCTACGCTTTGATCGTTCCCTGCAAGGCCAGTAGTAGTTTCCGATGCACATGTGGAGGCATTCTGTAATCTGTGGACCTTCAAAGTGTTGATAAAACACAGGTATTGCATCGGGATTGAATGCAACAGTCACCATGCGCAATTTCCTCCATGGGAGTAATGTCTCAAACAGTTAACGTTTTGATCGTTCCCTGGAAGACCAGTAGTAGGTTCCGACGCACATCTGGGGCCATTCTGTAATGTGTGGACTATCAGAGTGTTGATGAAACACAGACATTGCATCAGCATTGAGTCCAACAGTCACCATGCGCACTTCCCTCCATTGGAGTAATGTCTCAAACAGTTTACGGTTTGATCGTTCCCTGGAAGACCAGTGGTAGTTTTCGATGCACATCTGGAGGCATTCTGTAATGTGTGGACTATCAGAGTGTTGATGAAACACAGAGATTGCATCAGGATTGAATACAACAGTCACCATGCGCACTTTCCTCCATGGGAGTAATGTCTCAAACAGTTTACGCTTTGATCGTTCCCTGGAAGACCAGTAGTAGTTTGCAATGCACATCTGGGGTCATTCTGTAATGTGTGGACTATCAGAGTGTTGATGAATCACAGAAATTGCATCAGCATCGAGTCCAACAGTCACCATGCGCACTTCCCTCCATGGGAGTAATGTCTCAAACAGTTTACGGTTTGATCGTTCCCTGGAAGACCAGTGGTAGTTTCCGATGCACATCTGGAGGCATTCTGTAATCTGTGGACTATCAGAGTGTTGATGAAACACGGAAATTGCATCAGGATTGAATACAACGGTTACAATGCGCACTTTCCTCCATGGGAGTAATGTCTCAAACATTTTACGCTATGATCGTTCCCTGGAAGACCGGTAGTAGTTTCCGATGCACATCTGTGGGCATTCTGTTATCTATGGACTATCAGAGTGTTGATGAAACACAGAAATTGCATCGGTATTGAATACAACAGTCACCATGCGTACTTTCCCCCATCGGAGTAATGTCTCAAACAGTCTACGCTTTGATCGTTCCCTGCAAGACCAGTAGTAGTTTCCGATGCACATCTGGAGGCATTCTGTAATCTGTGGACCTTCAAAGTGTTGATGAAACACAGAAATTGCATCGGGATTGAATACAACAGTCACCATGCGCACTTTCCTCAATGGGAGTAATGTCTCAAACAGTCTACGCTTTTATCGTTCCCTGGAAGACCAGTAGTAGTTTCCGATGCACATCTGGAGGCATTCTGTAATCTGTGGACTATCAGAGTGTTGATGAAACACAGAAATTGCATCGGGATTGAATACAACAGTCACCATGTGCACATTCCTCCATGGGAGTAATGCCCCGAACGGTTTACGCTTTGATCGTTCCCTGGATAACCAGTAGCAGTTTCCGATGCACATCTGGGGGCATTCTGTAATCTGTGGACTATCAGAGTGTTGATGAAACACAGAAATTGCATCGGGATTGAATACAACAGTCACCATGCGCACTTTCCTCCATTGGAGTAATGTCTCAAACAGTTTACGCTTTGATCGTTCCCTGGAAGACCAGTAGTAGTTTGCAGTGCACATCTGGGGACATTCTGTATTGTGTGGACTATCAGAGTGTTGATGAATCACAGAAATTGCATCAGCATTGAGTCCAACAGTTACCATGCGCACTTCCCTCCATGGGAGTAATGTCTCAAACAGTTTGCGCTTTTATCGTTCCCTGGACGACCAGTAGTAGTTTCCGATGCACATCTGGGGACATTCTGTAATGTGTGGACTATCAGAGTGTTGATGAAACACAGAAACTGCATCGGGATTGAATACAACAGTCACCATGCGCACTTTCCTCCATGGGAGTAATGCCTCGAACGGTTTACGCTTTGATCGTTCCCTGGAAGACCAGTAGTAGTTTCCGATGCACATCTGGGGATATTCTGTAATGTGTGGACTATCAGAGTGTTGATGAATCACAGAAATTGCATCAGGGTTGAATCCAACAGTCACCATGCGCACTTCCCTCCATGGGAGTAATGTCTCAAAAAGTTTACGCTTTGATCGTTCCCTGGAAGACCAGTAGTAGTTTCCGATGCACATCTCTGGGACTTCTGTAATGTGTGGACTATCAGAGTGTTGATGAAGCACAGAAACTGCATCGGGATTGAATACAACAGTCACCATGCGCACTTTCCTCCATGGGAGTAATGTCTCAAACAGTCTACGCTTTGATCGTTCCCTGCAAGACCAGTAGTAGTTTCCGATGCACATCTGGAGGCATTCTGTAATCTGTGGACTATCGGAGTGTTGATGAAACACAGAAATTGCATCGGGATTGAATACAACAGTCACCATGTGCACTTTCCTCCATGGGAGTAATGCCTCGAACGGTTTACGCATTTATCGTTCCCTGGAAGACCAGTAGCAGTTTCCGATGCACATCTGGGGGCATTCTGTAATCTGTGGACCTTCAAAGTGTTGATGAGACACAGAAATTGAATCGGGATTAAATGCAACAGTCACAATGGGCACTTCCCTCCATGGGAGTATTGTCTCAAACAGTATACGCTTTCATCTTTCCCTGGATGACCAGTAGTAGTTTCCGATGCACATCTTCTGACATTCTGTAATGTGTGGACTATCAGAGTGTTGATGAATCGCAGAAATTACATCAGGATTGTATACAACAGACAAAATGCGCACTTCCCACCATGGGAGTAATGTCTCAAACAATCTACGCTTTGATCGTTCCCTGCAAGACCAGTAGTAGTTTCCGATGCACATGTGGAGGCATTCTGTAATCTGTGGACCTTCAAAGTGTTGATGAAACACAGGTATTGCATCGGGATTGAATACAAGAGTCACCATGTGCACTTTCCTCCATGGGAGTAATGCCTCGAATGGTTTACGCTTTGATCGTTCCCTGGAAGACCAGTAGCAGTTTCCGATGCACATCTGGGGGAATTCTGTAATCTGTGGAACTTCTAAGTGTTGATGAGACACAGAAATTGAATCGGGATTGAATGCAACAGTCACAATGGGCACTTTCCTCCATGGGAGTAATGTCTCAAACAGTATACGTTTTAATCATTCTCTGGATGACCAGTAGTAGTTTCCGATGCACATCTTCTGACATTCTGTAATGTGTGGATTATCAGAGTGTTGATGAATCACAGAAAATACATCAGGATTGAATACAACAGACAAAATGCGCACTTCCCTCCATGGGAGTAATGTCTCAAACAATCTACGCTTTGATCGTTCCCTGCAATACCACTAGTAGTTTCCGATGCACATGTGGAGGCATTCTGTAATCGGTGGACCTTCAAAGTGTTGATGAAACACAGGAATTGCATCGGGATTGAATACAACAGTCACAATGCGCAATTTCCTCCACGGGAGTAATGTCTCAAACAGCTTACGCTTTGATCGTTCCCTGGAAGACGAGTAGTAGTTTCCGACGCACATCTGGGGCCATTCTGTAATGTGTGGACTATCAGAGTGTTGATGAAACACAGAAATTGCTTCAGGATTGAATACAACAGTCACCATGCGCACTTTCCTCCGAGGGGAGTGATGTCACAAACAGTCTACGATTTGATCGTTCCCTGGAAGGCCAGTAGTAGTTTCCTATGCACATCTGGAGGCATTCTGTAATCTGTGGACTATCAGAGTGTTGATGAAACACAGAAATTGCATCGGGATTGAATACAACAGTCACCATGCGCACTTTCCTCCATGGGAGTAATATCTCAAACAGTTTACGCTTTGATCGTTTCCTGGAAGACCAGTAGTAGTTTCCGATGCACATCTGGGGACATTCTGTAATGTGTGGACTATCAGAGTGTTGATGAATCACAGAAATTGCATCAGGATTGAATCCAACAGTCACCATGCGCACTTCCCTCCATGGGAGTAATGTCTCAAAAAGTTTACGCTTTGATCGTTCCCTGGAAGACCAGTAGTAGTTTCCGATGCACATCTGTGGGACTTCTGTAATGTGTGGACTATCAGAGTGTTGATGAAGCACAGAAACTGCATCGGGATTGAATACAACAGTCACCATGCGCACTTTCCTCCATGGGAGTAATGTCTCAAACAGTCTACGCTTTGATCGTTCCCTGCAAGACCAGTAGTAGTTTTCGATGCACATCTGGAGGCATTCTGTAATCTGTGGACCTTCAAAGAGTTGATGAAACACAGAAATTGCGTCGGGATTGAATACAACAGTCACCATGCGCACTTTCCTCCATGGGAGTAATGTCTCAAACAGTCTACGCTTTTATCGTTCCCTGGAAGACCAGTAGTAGTTTCCGATGCACATCTGGAGGCATTCTGTAATCTGTGGACTATCGGAGTGTTGATGAAACACAGAAATTGCATCGGGATTGAATACAACAGTCACCACGTGCACTTTCCTCCATGGGAGTAATGCCTCGAACGGTTTACGCATTTATCGTTCCCTGGAAGACCAGTAGCAATTTCCGATGCACATCTGGGGGCATTCTGTAATCTGTGGACCTTCAAAGTGTTGATGAGACACAGAAATTGAATCGGGATTGAATGCAACAGTCACAATGGGCACTTTCCTCCATGGGAGTAATGTCTCAAACAGTATACGCTTTCATCTTTCCCTGGATGACCAGTAGTAGTTTCCGATGCACATCTTCTGACATTCTGTAATGTGTGGACTATCAGACTGTTGATGAAACACAGAAATTGCATCGGGATTGAATACAACAGTCACCATGCGCACTTTCCTCCATGGGAGTAATATCTCAAACAGTTTACGCTTTGATCGTTTCCTGGAAGACCAGTAGTAGTTTCCGATGCACATCTGGGGACATTCTGTAATGTGTGGACTATCAGAGTGTTGATGAATCACAGAAATTGCATCAGGATTGAATCCAACAGTCACCATGCGCACTTCCCTCCATGGGAGTAATGTCTCAAAAAGTTTACGCTTTGATCGTTCCCTGGAAGACCAGTAGTAGTTTCCGATGCACATCTGTGGGACTTCTGTAATGTGTGGACTATCAGAGTGTTGATGAAGCACAGAAACTGCATCGGGATTGAATACAACAGTCACCATGCGCACTTTCCTCCATGGGAGTAATGTCTCAAACAGTCTACGCTTTGATCGTTCCCTGCAAGACCAGTAGTAGTTTTCGATGCACATCTGGAGGCATTCTGTAATCTGTGGACCTTCAAAGAGTTGATGAAACACAGAAATTGCGTCGGGATTGAATACAACAGTCACCATGCGCACTTTCCTCCATGGGAGTAATGTCTCAAACAGTCTACGCTTTTATCGTTCCCTGGAAGACCAGTAGTAGTTTCCGATGCACATCTGGAGGCATTCTGTAATCTGTGGACTATCGGAGTGTTGATGAAACACAGAAATTGCATCGGGATTGAATACAACAGTCACCACGTGCACTTTCCTCCATGGGAGTAATGCCTCGAACGGTTTACGCATTTATCGTTCCCTGGAAGACCAGTAGCAGTTTCCGATGCACATCTGGGGGCATTCTGTAATCTGTGGACCTTCAAAGTGTTGATGAGACACAGAAATTGAATCGGGATTGAATGCAACAGTCACAATGGGCACTTTCCTCCATGGGAGTAATGTCTCAAACAGTATACGCTTTCATCTTTCCCTGGATGACCAGTAGTAGTTTCCGATGCACATCTTCTGACATTCTGTAATGTGTGGACTATCAGACTGTTGATGAAACACAGAAATTGCTTCAGGATTGAATACAACAGTCACCATGCGCACTTTCCTCCGAGGGGAGTAATGTCTCAAACAGTCTACGCTTTTATCGTTCCCTGGAAGACCAGTAGTAGTTTCCGATGCACATCTGGAGGCATTCTGTAATCTGTGGACTATCAGAGTTTAGATGAAACACAGAAATTGCATCGGGATTGAATACAACAGTCACCATGTGCACTTTCCTCCATGGGAGTAATGCCTCGAACGGTTTACACTTTGATCGTTCCCTGGAAGACCAGTAGCAGATTCCGATGCACATCTGGGGGCATTCTGTAATCTGTGGACCTTCAAAGTGTTGATGAGACACAGAAATTGAATCGGGATTGAATACAACAGTCACCATGCGCAATTTCCTCCATGGGAGTAATGTCTCAAACAGTCTACGCTTTGATCGTTCCCTGCAAGATCAGTAGTAGTTTCCGATGCACATCTGGAGGCATTCTGTAATGTGTGGACTATCAGAGTGTTGATGAAACACAGAAATTACATCAGGATTGAATACAACAGACACCATTAGCACTTTCCTCCATGGGAGTAATGTCTCAAACAGTCTACGCTTTGATCGTTCCCTGCAAGGCCAGTAGTAGTTTCCGATGCACATGTGGAGGCATTCTGTAATCTGTGGACCTTCAAAGTGTTGATAAAACACAGGTATTGCATCGGGATTGAATGCAACAGTCACCATGCGCAATTTCCTCCATGGGAGTAATGTCTCAAACAGTTAACGTTTTGATCGTTCCCTGGAAGACCAGTAGTAGGTTCCGACGCACATCTGGGGCCATTCTGTAATGTGTGGACTATCAGAGTGTTGATGAAACACAGACATTGCATCAGCATTGAGTCCAACAGTCACCATGCGCACTTCCCTCCATTGGAGTAATGTCTCAAACAGTTTACGGTTTGATCGTTCCCTGGAAGACCAGTGGTAGTTTTCGATGCACATCTGGAGGCATTCTGTAATGTGTGGACTATCAGAGTGTTGATGAAACACAGAGATTGCATCAGGATTGAATACAACAGTCACCATGCGCACTTTCCTCCATGGGAGTAATGTCTCAAACAGTTTACGCTTTGATCGTTCCCTGGAAGACCAGTAGTAGTTTGCAATGCACATCTGGGGTCATTCTGTAATGTGTGGACTATCAGAGTGTTGATGAATCACAGAAATTGCATCAGCATCGAGTCCAACAGTCACCATGCGCACTTCCCTCCATGGGAGTAATGTCTCAAACAGTTTACGGTTTGATCGTTCCCTGGAAGACCAGTGGTAGTTTCCGATGCACATCTGGAGGCATTCTGTAATCTGTGGACTATCAGAGTGTTGATGAAACACGGAAATTGCATCAGGATTGAATACAACGGTTACAATGCGCACTTTCCTCCATGGGAGTAATGTCTCAAACATTTTACGCTATGATCGTTCCCTGGAAGACCGGTAGTAGTTTCCGATGCACATCTGTGGGCATTCTGTTATCTATGGACTATCAGAGTGTTGATGAAACACAGAAATTGCATCGGTATTGAATACAACAGTCACCATGCGTACTTTCCCCCATCGGAGTAATGTCTCAAACAGTCTACGCTTTGATCGTTCCCTGCAAGACCAGTAGTAGTTTCCGATGCACATCTGGAGGCATTCTGTAATCTGTGGACCTTCAAAGTGTTGATGAAACACAGAAATTGCATCGGGATTGAATACAACAGTCACCATGCGCACTTTCCTCAATGGGAGTAATGTCTCAAACAGTCTACGCTTTTATCGTTCCCTGGAAGACCAGTAGTAGTTTCCGATGCACATCTGGAGGCATTCTGTAATCTGTGGACTATCAGAGTGTTGATGAAACACAGAAATTGCATCGGGATTGAATACAACAGTCACCATGTGCACATTCCTCCATGGGAGTAATGCCTCGAACGGTTTACGCTTTGATCGTTCCCTGGATAACCAGTAGCAGTTTCCGATGCACATCTGGGGGCATTCTGTAATCTGTGGACTATCAGAGTGTTGATGAAACACAGAAATTGCATCGGGATTGAATACAACAGTCACCATGCGCACTTTCCTCCATTGGAGTAATGTCTCAAACAGTTTACGCTTTGATCGTTCCCTGGAAGACCAGTAGTAGTTTGCAGTGCACATCTGGGGACATTCTGTATTGTGTGGACTATCAGAGTGTTGATGAATCACAGAAATTGCATCAGCATTGAGTCCAACAGTTACCATGCGCACTTCCCTCCATGGGAGTAATGTCTCAAACAGTTTGCGCTTTTATCGTTCCCTGGACGACCAGTAGTAGTTTCCGATGCACATCTGGGGACATTCTGTAATGTGTGGACTATCAGAGTGTTGATGAAACACAGAAACTGCATCGGGATTGAATACAACAGTCACCATGCGCACTTTCCTCCATGGGAGTAATGCCTCGAACGGTTTACGCTTTGATCGTTCCCTGGAAGACCAGTAGTAGTTTCCGATGCACATCTGGGGATATTCTGTAATGTGTGGACTATCAGAGTGTTGATGAATCACAGAAATTGCATCAGGGTTGAATCCAACAGTCACCATGCGCACTTCCCTCCATGGGAGTAATGTCTCAAAAAGTTTACGCTTTGATCGTTCCCTGGAAGACCAGTAGTAGTTTCCGATGCACATCTGTGGGACTTCTGTAATGTGTGGACTATCAGAGTGTTGATGAAGCACAGAAACTGCATCGGGATTGAATACAACAGTCACCATGCGCACTTTCCTCCATGGGAGTAATGTCTCAAACAGTCTACGCTTTGATCGTTCCCTGCAAGACCAGTAGTAGTTTCCGATGCACATGTGGAGGCATTCTGTAATCTGTGGACTATCGGAGTGTTGATGAAACACAGAAATTGCATCGGGATTGAATACAACAGTCACCATGTGCACTTTCCTCCATGGGAGTAATGCCTCGAACGGTTTACGCATTTATCGTTCCCTGGAAGACCAGTAGCAGTTTCCGATGCACATCTGGGGGCATTCTGTAATCTGTGGACCTTCAAAGTGTTGATGAGACACAGAAATTGAATCGGGATTAAATGCAACAGTCACAATGGGCACTTCCCTCCATGGGAGTAATGTCTCAAACAGTATACGCTTTCATCTTTCCCTGGATGACCAGTAGTAGTTTCCGATGCACATCTTCTGACATTCTGTAATGTGTGGACTATCAGAGTGTTGATGAATCGCAGAAATTACATCAGGATTGTATACAACAGACAAAATGCGCACTTCCCACCATGGGAGTAATGTCTCAAACAATCTACGCTTTGATCGTTCCCTGCAAGACCAGTAGTAGTTTCCGATGCACATGTGGAGGCATTCTGTAATCTGTGGACCTTCAAAGTGTTGATGAAACACAGGTATTGCATCGGGATTGAATACAAGAGTCACCATGTGCACTTTCCTCCATGGGAGTAATGCCTCGAATGGTTTACGCTTTGATCGTTCCCTGGAAGACCAGTAGCAGTTTCCGATGCACATCTGGGGGAATTCTGTAATCTGTGGAACTTCTAAGTGTTGATGAGACACAGAAATTGAATCGGGATTGAATGCAACAGTCACAATGGGCACTTTCCTCCATGGGAGTAATGTCTCAAACAGTATACGTTTTAATCATTCTCTGGATGACCAGTAGTAGTTTCCGATGCACATCTTCTGACATTCTGTAATGTGTGGATTATCAGAGTGTTGATGAATCACAGAAAATACATCAGGATTGAATACAACAGACAAAATGCGCACTTCCCTCCATGGGAGTAATGTCTCAAACAATCTACGCTTTGATCGTTCCCTGCAATACCACTAGTAGTTTCCGATGCACATGTGGAGGCATTCTGTAATCGGTGGACCTTCAAAGTGTTGATGAAACACAGGAATTGCATCGGGATTGAATACAACAGTCACAATGCGCAATTTCCTCCACGGGAGTAATGTCTCAAACAGCTTACGCTTTGATCGTTCCCTGGAAGACGAGTAGTAGTTTCCGACGCACATCTGGGGCCATTCTGTAATGTGTGGACTATCAGAGTGTTGATGAAACACAGAAATTGCTTCAGGATTGAATACAACAGTCACCATGCGCACTTTCCTCCGAGGGGAGTGATGTCACAAACAGTCTACGATTTGATCGTTCCCTGGAAGGCCAGTAGTAGTTTCCTATGCACATCTGGAGGCATTCTGTAATCTGTGGACTATCAGAGTGTTGATGAAACACAGAAATTGCATCGGGATTGAATACAACAGTCACCATGCGCACTTTCCTCCATGGGAGTAATATCTCAAACAGTTTACGCTTTGATCGTTTCCTGGAAGACCAGTAGTAGTTTCCGATGCACATCTGGGGACATTCTGTAATGTGTGGACTATCAGAGTGTTGATGAATCACAGAAATTGCATCAGGATTGAATCCAACAGTCACCATGCGCACTTCCCTCCATGGGAGTAATGTCTCAAAAAGTTTACGCTTTGATCGTTCCCTGGAAGACCAGTAGTAGTTTCCGATGCACATCTGTGGGACTTCTGTAATGTGTGGACTATCAGAGTGTTGATGAAGCACAGAAACTGCATCGGGATTGAATACAACAGTCACCATGCGCACTTTCCTCCATGGGAGTAATGTCTCAAACAGTCTACGCTTTGATCGTTCCCTGCAAGACCAGTAGTAGTTTTCGATGCACATCTGGAGGCATTCTGTAATCTGTGGACCTTCAAAGAGTTGATGAAACACAGAAATTGCGTCGGGATTGAATACAACAGTCACCATGCGCACTTTCCTCCATGGGAGTAATGTCTCAAACAGTCTACGCTTTTATCGTTCCCTGGAAGACCAGTAGTAGTTTCCGATGCACATCTGGAGGCATTCTGTAATCTGTGGACTATCGGAGTGTTGATGAAACACAGAAATTGCATCGGGATTGAATACAACAGTCACCACGTGCACTTTCCTCCATGGGAGTAATGCCTCGAACGGTTTACGCATTTATCGTTCCCTGGAAGACCAGTAGCAGTTTCCGATGCACATCTGGGGGCATTCTGTAATCTGTGGACCTTCAAAGTGTTGATGAGACACAGAAATTGAATCGGGATTGAATGCAACAGTCACAATGGGCACTTTCCTCCATGGGAGTAATGTCTCAAACAGTATACGCTTTCATCTTTCCCTGGATGACCAGTAGTAGTTTCCGATGCACATCTTCTGACATTCTGTAATGTGTGGACTATCAGACTGTTGATGAAACACAGAAATTGCTTCAGGATTGAATACAACAGTCACCATGCGCACTTTCCTCCGAGGGGAGTAATGTCACAAACGGTCTACGATTTGATCGTTCCCTGGAAGGCCAGTAGTAGATTCCGAGTCAAATCTGGAGGCATTCTGTAATCTGTGGGGTAATAGAGTGTTGATGAAACACAGAAATTACATCGGGATTCAATACAACAGTCACCATGCGCACTTTCCTCCATGGGAGTAATATCTCAAACAGTTTACGCTATGATCGTTCCCTGGAAGACCAGTAGTAGTTTCCGATGCACATCTGGGGGCATTTTGTAATGTGTGGACTATCAGAATGTTGATGAATCACAGAAATTGCATCAGGATTGAATCCAACAGTCACCATGTGCACTTCCCTCCATGGGAGTAATGTCTCAAAAAGTTTACGCTTTGATCGTTCCCTGGAAGACCAGTAGTAGTTTCCGATGCACATCTGTGGGACTTCTGTAATGTGTGGACTATCGGAGTGTTGATGTAGCACAGAAACTGCATCGGGATTGAATACAACAGTCACCATGCGCACTTTCCTCCATGGGAGTAATGTCTCAAACAGTCTACGCTTTGATCGTTCCCTGCAAGACCAGTAGTAGTTTCCGATGCACATCTGGAGGCATTCTGTAATCTGTGGACCTTCAAAGAGTTGATGAAACACAGAAATTGCGTTGGGATTGAATACAACAGTCACAATGCGCACTTTCCTCCATGGTAGTAATGTCTCAAACAGTCTACGCTTATATCGTTCCCTGGAAGACCAGTAGTAATTTCCGATGCACATCTGGAGGCATTCTGTAATCAGTGGACTATCGGAGTGTTGATGAAACACAGAAATTGCATCGGGATTGAATACAACAGTCACCATGTGCACTTTCCTCCATGGGAGTAATGCCTCGAACGGTTTACGCTTTTATCGTCATTGGAAGACCAGTAGCAGTTTCCGATGCACATCTGGGGGCATTCTGTAATCTGTGGGCCTTCAAAGTGTTGATGAAACACAGAAATTGAATTGGGATTGAATACAACAGTCACCTTACGCACTTTCCTCCATGGGAGTAATGTTTCAAACAGTCTACGCTTTAATCTTTCCCTGGAAGACCCGTAGTAGTTCCCGATGCACATCTTCTGACATTCTGTAATGTGTGGACTATAAGAGAGTTGATGAAACACAGAAATTGCATCAGGATGGAATACAACAGTCACCATGCGCACTTTCCTCCATGGGAGTAATGTCTCAAAGAGTTTACGCTTTGATCGTTCCCTGGAACACCAGTAGTAGTTTCCGATGCACATCTGCGGGCATTCTGTAATGTGTGGACTATCAGAGTGTTGATGAAACACAGAAATTGCATCGGGATTGAATACAACAGTCACCATGCGCACTTTCCTCCATGGGAGTAATGTCTCAAACATTCTACGCTTATATCGTTCCTTGGAAGACCAGTAGTAGTTTCCGATGCACATCTGGAGGCGTTCTGTAATCTGTGGACTATCAGAGAGTTGATGAAACACAGAAATTGCATCGGGATTGAATACAACAGTCACCATGCGGACTTTCCTCCATGGGAGTAATGAATCAAACAGTTTACGCTTTGATCGTTCCCTGGTAGACCAGTAGTAGTTTCCGATGCACATCTGGGGACATTCTGTAATGTGTGGACTATCAGAGTGTTGGTGAATCCCAGAAATTGCATCAGGATTGAGTCCAACATTCACCATGCGCACTTCCCTCCATGGGAGTAATGTCTCAAACAGTTTACGGTTTGATCGTTCCCTGGAAGACCAGTGGTAGTTTCCGATGCACATCTGTGGTCATTCTGTAATGTGTGGACTATCAGAGTGTTGATAAAACACAGAAACTGCATCGGGATTGAATACAACAGTCACCTTGCGCACTTTCCTCCATGGTTGTAATGTGTCAAACAGCCTACGCTTTGATCGTTCCCTGCAAGACCAGTAGTAGTTTCCGATGCACATCTGGAGGCATTCTGTAATCTGTGGACCTTCAAAGTGTTGATGAAACATAGAAATTGCATCGGGATTGAATACAACAGTCACCATGTGCACTGAACTCCATGGGAGTAATGCCTCGAACAGTTTACGCTTTGATCGTTCCCTGGAAGACCAGTAGCAGTTTCCGATGCACATCTGGGAGTATTCTGTAATCTGTGGACCTTTAAAGTGTTGATGAGACACTGAAATTGAATCGGGATTGAATGCAACAGTCACCATGGGCACTTTCCTCCATGGGAGTAATGTCTCAAACAGTCTACGCTTTGATCTTTTTCCCTGGATGACCAGTAGTAGTTTTCGATGCACATCTGTGGGCATTCTGTAATGTGTGGACTATCAGAGTGTTGATGAAACACAGAAATTGCATCAGGATTGAATACAACGGTCACAATGGGCGCTTTCCTCCATGGGTGTAATGTCTCAAACAGTCTACGCTTTGATCGTTCCCTGCAAGATCAGTAGTAGTTTCCGATGCACATCTGGAGGCATTCTGTAATGTGTGGACTATCACAGTGTTGATAAAACACAGAAATTGCATCGGGATTGAATACAAAAGTCACCATGCGCACTTTCCTCCAGTTGAGTTATGTGTCAAACAGTCTACCCTTTTATCGTTCCCTGGAAGACCAGTAGTAGTTTCCGATGCACATCTGGATGCATTCCCTAATCTGTGGACTATCAGAGTGTTGATGAAACACAGAAATTGCATCAGGATTGAATACAACAGTCACCATGCGCACTTTCCTCCATGGTAGTAATGTCTCAAACAGTCTACGCTTTGATCGTTCCCTGCAAGATCAGTAGTAGTTTCCGATGCACATCTGGAGGCATTCTGCAATCTATGGACTATCAGAGTGTTGATGAAACACAGAAATTGCATCGGGATTGAATACAACAGTCACCATGTGCACTTTCCTCTATGGGAGTAATGTCTCAAACAGTTTACGCTTTGATCGTTCCTTGGAAGACCAGTAGTAGTTTCCGATGCACATCTGTGGGCATTCTGTAATGTGTGGACTATCAGAGTGTTGATGAAACACAGAAATTGAATCGGGATTGAATACAGCAGTCACCATGCTCACTTTCCTCCATGGGAGTAATGTTTCAAACAGTCTACGCTTTGATCTTTCCCTGGAAGACCAGTAGTAGTTTCCGATGCACATCTTCTGACATTCTGTAATGTGTGGACTATAAGAGTGTTGATGAAACACAGAAATTGCATCGGGATTGAATACAACAGTCACCATGCGCTCTTTCCTCCATGGGAGTAATGTCTTAAACATTCTACGTTTTTATCGTTCCTTGGAAGACCAGTAGTAGTTTCCGATGCACATCTGGAGGCATTCTGTAATCTGTGGACTATCAGAGTGTTGATGAAACACAGAAATTGCATCGGGATTGAATACAACAGTCACCATGCGGACTTTCCTCCATGGGAGTAATGTCTCAAACAGTTTACGCTTTGATCGTTCCCTGGAAGACCAGTGGTAGTTTCCGATGCACATCTGTGGGCATTCTGTAATGTGTGGACTATCAGAGTGTTGATAAAACACAGAAACTGCATCGGGATTGAATACAACAGTAACCATGCGCACTTTCCCCCATGGTTGTAATGTCTCAAACAGTCTACGCTTTGATCGTTCCCTGCAAGACCAGTAGTAGTTTCCGATGCACATCTGGAGGCATTCTGTAATCTGTGGACCTTCAAAGTGTTGATGAAACACAGAAATTGCATCGGGATTGAATACAACAGTCAGCATGCGCACTTTCCTCCATGGGAGTAATGTCTCCAACAGTCTACGCTTTTATCGTTCCCTGGAAGACCATTAGTAGTTTCCGATGCACATCTGGAGGCATTCTGTAATCTGTGGACTATCAGAGTGTTGATGAAACAAAGAAATTGCATCGGGATTGAGTACAACAGTCACCATGTGCACTTAACTCCATGGGAGTAATGCCTCGAACGGTTTACGCTTTGATCGTTCCCTGGAAGACCAGTAGCAGTTTCCGATGCACATCTGGGGGTATTCTGTAATCTGTGGACCTTTAAAGTGTTGATGAGACACTGAAATTGAATCGGGATTGAATGCAACAGTCACCATGGGCACTTTCCTCCATGGGAGTAATGTCTCAAACAGTCTACGCTTTGATCTTTCCCTGGATGACCAGTAGTAGTTTTCGATGCACATCTTCGGACATTCTGTAATGTGTGGACTATCAGAGTGTTGATGAAACACAGAAATTGCATCAGGATTAAATACAACGGTCACAATGCGCACTTTCCACCATGGGAGTAATGTCTCAAACAGTCTACGCTTTGATCGTTCCCTGCAAGACCAGTAGTAGTTTCCGATGCACATGTGGACTCATTCTGTGATCTGTGCACCTTCAAAGTGTTGATGAAACACAGGAATTGCATCGGGATTGAATACAACAGTCACCATGCGCAATTTCCTCCATGGGAGTAATGTCTCAAACAGTTTACGCTTTGATCTTTCCCTGGAAGACCAGTAGTAGTTTCCAACGCACATCTGGGGCCATTCTGTAATGTGTGGACTAATAGTTTGTTGATGAAACACAGAAATTGCTTCAGGATTGAATACAACAGTCACCATGCGCACTTTCCTCCAAGGGGAGTAATGTCACAAACAGTCTACGATTTGATCGTTCCCTGGAAGGCCAGTAGTAGTTTCCGAGTCACATCTGGATTCATTCTGTAATCTGTAAACTATCAGAGTGTTGATGAAACACAGAAATTGCATCGGGATTGAATACAACAGTCACCATGCGCACTTTCCTCCATGGGATCAATGTCTCAAACAGTTTACGCTTTGATTGTTCCCTGGAAGACCAGTAGTAGGTTCCGATGCACATCTGGGGACATTCTGTAATGTGTGGACTATCAGAGTGTTGATGAATCACAGAAATTGCATCAGGATTGAATCCAACAGTCACCATGCGCACTTCCCTCCATTTGAGTAATGTCTCAAAAAGTTTACGCTTTGATCGTTCCCTGGAAGACCAGTAGTAATTTCCGATGCACATCTGTGGGCATTCTGTAATGTGTGGACTATCAGAGTGTTGATGAAGCACAGAAACTGCATCGGGATTGAATACAACAGTCACCATGCGCACTTTTACCCAGGGGAGTAATGTCTCAAACAGTCTACGCTTTGATCGTTCCCTGCAAGACCAGTAGTATGTTCCGATGCACATCTGCAGGCATTCTGTAATCTGTGGACCTTCAAAGAGTTGATGAAAACAGAAATTGCGTCGTGATTGAATACAACAGTCACCATGCGCACTTTCCTCCATGGGAGTAATGTCTCAAACCGTCTACGCTTTTATCGTTCCCTGGAAACCCAGTAGTAGTTTCCGATGCACATCTGGAAGCATTCCGTAATCTGTGGACTATCAAAGTGTTGATGAAACACAGAAATGAAATCGGGATGGAATACAACAGTCACCATGCGCACTTTCCTCCATGGGAGTAATGTTTCAAACAGTCTACGCTTTTATCTTTCCCTGGAAGACCAGTAGAAGTTAAAGATGCACATCTTCTGACATTCTGTAATGTGTGGACTATCAGAGTGTTGATGAAACACAGAAATTGCTTCAGGATTGAATACAACAGTCACCATGCGCACTTTCCTCCATGGGAGTAATGTCTCAAACAGTTTACGCTTTCATCGTTCCAAGGAAGACCAGTAGTAGTTTCCGATGCACATCTGTTGGCATTCTGTAATGTGTGGACTATCAGAGTGTTGATGAAACACAGAAATTGCATCGGGATTGAGTACAACAGTCACCATGCGCACTTTCCTCCATGGGAGTAATGTCTCTAACATTCTACGCTTTTATCGTTCCCTGGAAGACCAGTAGTAGTTTCCGATGCACATCTGGAGTCATTCTGTAATCTGTAAACTATCAGAGTGTTGATGAAACACAGAAATAGCATCGGGATTGAATACAACAGTCACCATGCGGACTTTCCTCCATGGGAGTAATGTCTCAAACAGTTTACGCTTTGATCCTTCCCTGGAAGACCAGTAGTAGTTTCCGATGCACATCTGGGGACAGTCTGTAATGTGTGGACTATCAGAGTGTTGGTGAATCACAGAAATAGCATCAGGATTGAATCCAACAGTCACCATGCGCACTTCCCTCCATGGAAGTAATGTTTCATCAGTTTACGCTTAGATCGTTCCCTGGAAGACCAGTAGTAGTCTCCGATGCACATCTGTGGGCATTCTGTAATGTGTGGACTATCAGAGTGTTGATGAAACACAGAAACTGCATCGGGATTGAATACAACAGTCACCATGCGCACTTTCCTCCATGGGAGTAATGTCTCTAAGAGTCTACGCTTTGATCGTTCCCTGGAAGACCAGTAGTAGTTTCCGATGCACATCTGTGGGCATTCTGTAATCTGTAGACTATCAGAGTGTTGATGAAACACAGAAATTGCATCGGGATTGAATACAAAAGTCACCATGTGCACTTTCCTCTATGGGATTAATGTCTCAAACAGTTTACGCTTTGATCGTTCCCTGGAAGATCAGTAGTAGTTTCCGTTGCTCATCTGGGAACATTCTGTAATGTGTGGACTATCAGAGTGTTGATGAAACACAGAAATTGCATCAGGATTGAATACAACAGTCACTGTGCGCACTTTCCTCCATGGGAGTAATGTCTCAAACATTTTACGCTTTGATCGTTCCCTGGAAGACCAGTAGTAGCTTCCGATGCACATCTGTGGGCATTCTGTAATGTGTGGACTATCAGAGTGTTGATGAAACACAGAAATTGCATCGGGATTGAATACAACAGTTACCATGCGCACTTTCCTAAATAGGAGTAATGTCTCAAATAGTCTACGCTTTGATCGTTCCTGGAGGACCAATAGTATTGTCCGATGCACCTCTGGAGGCATTCTAAAATCTGTGGAACTTCAAAGTGTTGATGAAACACAGAAATTGCATCGGGATTGAATACAACAGTCACCAAGTGCACTTTCCTGCATGGGAGTAATGTCTCAAACAGATTAAGCCTTGATCGTTCCCTGGAAGACAAGTAGTAGTTTCCGATGCACATCTGGTATCATTCTGTAATCTGTGGACCATCAGAGTGTTAATGAAACAAAGAATTGCATCGTCATTGAAAACAACAGTCACCATGCGCACTTTCCTCCATGGGAGTAATGTCTCAAACAGTTTACGCTTTGATCGTTCTGTGCAAGACCAGTAGTAGTTTCCGATGCACATCTGGAGGCATTCTGTAATCTGTGGACTATCAGAGTGTTGATGAATCACAGAAATTGCATCGGGATTGAATACAACAGTCACCATGCGCACTTTTACCCAGGGGAGTAATGTCTCAAACAGTCTACGCTTTGAACGTTCCCTGCAAGACCAGTAGTATGTTCCGATGCACATCTGCAGGCATTCTGTTATCTGTGGACCTTCAAAGAGTTGATGAAACACAGAAAATGCATCGGGATTGAATACAACAGTCACCATGTGCACTTTCCTCCATGGGAGTAATGTCTCAAACAGTTTACGCTTTGATCGTTCCCTGGAAGACCAGTAGTAGTTTCCGATGCACTTCTGTGGGCATTCTGTAATGTGTGGACCTTCAAAGAGTTGATGAAAACAGAAATTGCGTCGGGATTGAATACAACAGTCACCATGCGCACTTTCCTCCATGGGAGTAATGTCTCAAACCGTCTACGCTTTTATCGTTCCCTGGAAACCCAGTAGTAGTTTCCGATGCACATCTGGAAGCATTCCGTAATCTGTGGACTATCAAAGTGTTGATGAAACACAGAAATGAAATCGGGATGGAATACAACAGTCACCATGCGCACTTTCCTCCATTGGAGTAATGTTTCAAACAGTCTACGCTTTTATCTTTCCCTGGAAGACCAGTAGAAGTTAAAGATGCACATCTTCTGACATTCTGTAATGTGTGGACTATCAGAGTGTTGATGAAACACAGAAATTGCATCGGTATTGAATACAACAGTCACCATGCGCACTTTCCTCCATGGGAGTAATGTCTCAAACATTCTACGATTTTATCGTTCAGTGCAAGATCAGTAGTAGTTTCCGAAGCACATCTGTTGGCATTCTGTAATGTGTGGACTATCAGAGTGTTGATGAAACACAGAAATTGCATCGGGATTGAGTACAACAGTCACCATGCTTACTTTCCTCCATGGGAGTAATGTCTCTAACATTCTACGCTTTTATCGTTCCCTGGAAGACCAGTAGTAGTTTCCGATGCACATCTGGAGTCATTCTGTAATCTGTAAACTATCAGAGTGTTGATGAAACACAGAAATAGCATCGGGATTGAATACAACAGTCACCATGCGGACTTTCCTCCATGGGAGTAATGTCTCAAACAGTTTACGCTTTGATCCTTCCCTGGAAGACCAGTAGTAGTTTCCGATGCACATCTGGGGACAGTCTGTAATGTGTGGACTATCAGAGTGTTGGTGAATCACAGAAATAGCATCAGGATTGAATCCAACAGTCACCATGCGCACTTCCCTCCATGGAAGTAATGTTTCATCAGTTTACGCTTAGATCGTTCCCTGGAAGACCAGTAGTAGTCTCCGATGCACATCTGTGGGCATTCTGTAATGTGTGGACTATCAGAGTGTTGATGAAACACAGAAACTGCATCGGGATTGAATACAACAGTCACCATGCGCACTTTCCTCCATGGGAGTAATGTCTCTAAGAGTCTACGCTTTGATCGTTCCCTGGAAGACCAGTAGTAGTTTCCGATGCACATCTGTGGGCATTCTGTAATCTGTAGACTATCAGAGTGTTGATGAAACACAGAAATTGCATCGGGATTGAATACAAAAGTCACCATGTGCACTTTCCTCTATGGGATTAATGTCTCAAACAGTTTACGCTTTGATCGTTCCATGGAAGATCAGTAGTAGTTTCCGTTGCTCATCTGGGAACATTCTGTAATGTGTGGACTATCAGAGTGTTGATGAAACACAGAAATTGCATCAGGATTGAATACAACAGTCACTGTGCGCACTTTCCTCCATGGGAGTAATGTCTCAAACATTTTACGCTTTGATCGTTCCCTGGAAGACCAGTAGTAGTTTCCGATTCACATCTGTTTGCATTCTGTAATGTGTGGACTATCAGAGTGTTGATGAAACACAGAAATTGCATCGGGATTGAAATCAACAGTTACCATGCGCACTTTCCTAAATAGGAGTAATGTCTCAAATAGTCTACGCTTTGATCGTTCCTGGAGGACCAATAGTATTGTCCGATGCACCTCTGGAGGCATTCTAAAACCTGTGGAACTTCAAAGTGTTGATGAAACACAGAAATTGCATCGGGATTGAATACAACAGTCACCATGTGCACTTTCCTCCATGGGAGTAATGTCTCAAACAGATTAAGCTTTGATCGTTCCCTGGAAGACAAGTAGTAGTTTCCGATGCACATCTGGTATCATTCTGTAATCTGTGGACCATCAGAGTGTTAATGAAACAAAGAAATTGCATCGTCATTGAAAACAACAGTCACCATGCGCACTTTCCTCCATGGGAGTAATGTCTCAAACAGTTTACGCTTTGATCGTTCTGTGCAAGACCAGTAGTAGTTTCCGATGCACATCTGGAGGCATTCTGTAATCTGTGGACTATCAGAGTGTTGATGAATCACAGAAATTGCATCGGGATTGAATACAACAGTCACCATGCGCACTTTCCTCCATGGGAGTAATGTCTCTAACAGTCTACGCTTTGATCGTTCCCTGCAAGATCAGTAGTAGTTTCCGATGCACATCTGGAGGCATTCTGTAATCTGTGGACCTTCAAAGTGTTGATGAAACACAGAAAATGCATCGGGATTGAATACAACAGTCACCATGTGCACTTTCCTCCATGGGAGTAATGTCTCAAACAGTTTACGCTTTGATCGTTCCCTGGAAGACCAGTAGTAGTTTCCGATGCACTTCTGTGGGCATTCTGTAATGTGTGGACTATCAGAGTGTTGATGAAACAAAGAAATTGTATCGAGATTGAATACAACAGTCACCATGCGCACTTTCCTCCATGGGAGTAATGTCTCAAACAGTCTACGTTCTGATCATTCCCTGCAAGATCAGTAGTAGTTTCCGATGCACATCTGGAGGCATTCTGTAATCTGTGGACTATCAGAGTGTTGATGAAACACAGAAATTGCATCGGGATTGAATACAACAGTCACCATGCGCACTTTCCTCCATGGGAGTAATATCTCAAACAGTTTACGCTTTGATCGTTCCCTGGAAGACCAGTAGTAGTTTCCGATGCACATCTGGGGACATTCTGTAATGTGTGGACTATCAGAGTGTTGATGAAACCCAGAAATTGCATCAGGTTGAATCCAACAGTCACCATGCGCACTTCCCTCCATGGGAGTAATGTCTCAAACAGTATACGCTTTGATCGTTCCCTGCAAGACCAGTAGTAGTTTCCGATGCACATCTGGATTCATTCTGTAATCTGTGGACCTTCAAAGAGTTGATGAAACACAGAAGTTGCGTCGGGATTGAATACAACAGTCACCATGCGCACTTTCCTCCAGGGGAGTAATGTCTCAAACAGTCTACGCTTTGATCGTTCCCTGCAAGATCAGTAGTAGTTTCCGATGCACATCTGGAGGCATTCTGTAATTTGTGGACTATCACAGTGTTGATGAAACACAGAAATTGCATCGGGATTAAATACAACAGTCACCATGCGCACTTTCCTCCATGGGAGTAATATCTCAAACAGTTTACGCTTTGATCGTTCCCTGGAAGACCAGTAGTAGTTTCCGATGCACATCTGTGGGCATTCTGTAATGTGTGGACTATCAGAGTGTTGATGAAACATAGAAACTGCATCGGGATTGAATACAACAGTCACCATGCGCACTTTACTCCATGATTGTAATGTCTCAAACAGTCTACGCTTTGATCGTTCCCTGCAAGACCAGTAGTATGTTCCGATGCACATCTGGAGGCATTCTGTAATCTGTGGACCTTCAAAGTGTTGATGAAACACAGAAATTGCATCGGGATTGAATGCAACAGTCACCATGCGCACTTTCCTCCAGGGGAGTAATGTCTCAAACAGTCTACGCTTTGATCGTTCCCTGCAAGATCAGTAGTAGTTTCCGATGCACATCTGGAGGCATTCTGTAATTTGTGGAATATCACAGTGTTGATGAAACACAGAAATTGCATCGGGATTAAATACAACAGTCACCATGCGCAGTTTCCTCCATGGTAGTAATGTCTCAAACAGTCTACGCTTTGATCGTTCCCTGGAAGACCAGTAGTAGTTTCCGATGCACATCTGTGGGCATTCTGTAATGTGTGGACTATCAGAGTGTTGATGAAACACAGAAACTGCATCGGGATTGAATACAACAGTCACCATGCGCACTTTCCTCCATTGTTGTAATGTCTCAAAGAGTCTACGCTTTGATCGTTCCCTGCAAGACCAGTAGTAGTTTCCGATGCACATCTGGAGGCATTCTGTAATCTGTGGACCTTCAAAGTGTTGATGAAACACAGAAATTGCATCGGGATTGAATACAACAGTCACCATGCGCACTTCCTCCATGGGAGTAATGTCACCAACAGTCTGCGCTTTTATCGTTCCCTGGAAGACCATTAGTAGTTTCCGATGCACATCTGGAGGCATTCTGTAATCTGTGGACTATCAGAGTGTTGATGAAACAAAGAAATTGCATCGGTATTGAATACAACAGTCACCATGTGCACTTAACTCCATGGGAGTAATGCCTCGAACAGTTTACGCTTTGATCGTTCCCTGGAAGACCAGTAGCAGTTTCCGATGCACATCTGGGAGTATTCTGTAATCTGTGGACCTTTAAAGTGTTGATGAGACACTGAAATTGAATCGGGATTGAATGCAACAGTCACCATGGGCACTTTCCTCCATGGGAGTAATGTCTCAAACAGTCTACGCTTTGATCTTTTACCCTGGATGACCAGTAGTAGTTTTCGATGCACATCTTCGGACATTCTGTAATGTGTGGACTATCAGAGTGTTGATGAAACACAGAAATTGCATCAGGATTGAATACAATGGTCACAATGGGCGCTTTCCTCCATGGGTGTAATGTCTCAAACAGTCTACGCTTTGATCGTTCCCTGCAAGATCAGTAGTAGTTTCCGATGCACATCTGGAGGCATTCTGTAATGTGTGGACTATCACAGTGTTGATAAAACACAGAAATTGCATCGGGATTGAATACAACAGTCACCATGCGCACTTTCCTCCAGTTGAGTTATGTGTCAAACAGTCTACCCTTTTATCGTTCCCTGGAAGACCAGTAGTAGTTTCCGATGCACATCTGGATGCATTCCCTAATCTGTGGACTATCAGAGTGTTGATGAAACACAGAAATTGCATCAGGATTGAATACAACAGTCACCATGCGCACTTTCCTCCATGGTAGTAATGTCTCAAACAGTCTACGCTTTGATCGTTCCCTGCAAGATCAGTAGTAGTTTCCGATGCACATCTGGAGGCACTCTGCAATCTATGGACTATCAGAGTGTTGATGAAACACAGAAATTGCATCGGGATTGAATACAACAGTCACCACGTGCACTTTCCTCTATGGGAGTAATGTCTCAAACAGTTTACGCTTTGATCGTTCCTTGGAAGACCAGTAGTAGTTTCCGATGCACATCTGTGGGCATTCTGTAATGTGTGGACTATCAGAGTGTTGATGAAACACAGAAATTGCATCGGGATTGAATACAACAGTCACCATGCGCACTTTCCTCCATGGGAGTAATGTCTCAAACAGTCTACGCTTTGATCTTTCCCTGGAAGACCAGTAGTAGTTTCCGATGCACATCTTCTGACATTCTGTAATGTGTGGACTATAAGAGTGTTGATGAAACACAGAAATTGCATCGGGATTGAATACAACAGTCACCATGCGCACTTTCCTCCATGGGAGTAATGTCTCAAACATTCTACGTTTTTATCGTTCCTTGGAAGACCAGTAGTAGTTTCCGATGCACATCTGGAGGCATTCTGTAATCTGTGGACTATCAGAGTGTTGATGAAACACAGAAATTGCATCGGGATTGAATACAACAGTCACCATGCGGACTTTCCTCCATGGGAGTAATGTCTCAAACAGTTTACGCTTTGATCGTTCCCTGGAAGACCAGTGGTAGTTTCCGATGCACATCTGTGGGCGTTCTGTAATGTGTGGACTATCAGAGTGTTGATAAAACACAGAAACTGCATCGGGATTGAATACAACAGTAACCATGCGCACTTTCCCCCATGGTTGTAATGTCTCAAACAGTCTACGCTTTGATCGTTCCCTGCAAGACCAGTAGTAGTTTCCGATGCACATCTGGAGGCATTCTGTAATCTGTGGACCTTCAAAGTGTTGATGAAACACAGAAATTGCATCGGGATTGAATACAACAGTCAGCATGCGCACTTTCCTCCATGGGAGTAATGTCTCCAACAGTCTACGCTTTTATCGTTCCCTGGAAGACCATTAGTAGTTTCCGATGCACATCTGGAGGCATTCTGTAATCTGTGGACTATCAGAGTGTTGATGAAACAAAGAAATTGCATCGGGATTGAATACAACAGTCACCATGTGCACTTAACTCCATGGGAGTAATGCCTCCAACGGTTTACGCTTTGATCGTTCCCTGGAAGACCAGTAGCAGTTTCCGATGCACATCTGGGGGTATTCTGTAATCTGTGGACCTTTAAAGTGTTGATGAGACACTGAAATTGAATCGGGATTGAATGCAACAGTCACCATGGGCACTTTCCTCCATGGGAGTAATGTCTCAAACAGTCTACGCTTTGATCTTTCCCTGGATGACCAGTAGTAGTTTTCGATGCACATCTTCGGACATTCTGTAATGTGTGGGCTATCAGAGTGTTGATGAAACACAGAAATTGCATCAGGATTGAATACAACGGTCACAATGCGCGCTTTCCTCCATGGGAGTAATGTCTCAAACATTTTACGCTTTGATCGTTCCTTGGAAGACCAGTAGTAGTTTCCGATGCACATCTGTGGGCATTCTGTAATGTGTGGACTATCAGAGTGTTGATGAAACACAGAAATTGCATCGGGATTGAATACAACAGTCACCATGCGCACTTTTCTCCATGGGAGTAATGTCTCAAATAGTCTACGCTTTGATCGTTTCCTGGAGGACCAGTAGTATTTTCCGATGCACATCTGGAGGCATTCTATAATCTGTGGAACTTCAAAGTGTTGATGAAACACAGAAATTGCATCGGGATTTAATACAACAGTCACCATGCGCACTTTCCTCCATGGGAGTAATGTCTCAAACAGTCTACGCTTTGATCGTTCCCTGGAAGACAAGTAGGAGTTTCCGATGCACATCTGGTATCATTCTGTAATCTGTGGACTATTTGAGTGCTGATGAAACAAAGAAATTGCATCGGGATTGAATACAACAGTCACCATGCGCACTTTCCTCCATGGGAGTAATGTCTCAAACAGTTTACGCTTTGATCGTTCTGTGCAAGACCAGTAGTAGATTCCGATGCACATCTGTGGGCATTCTGTAATGTGTGGACTATCAGAGTGTTGATAAAACACAGAAACTACATCGGGATTGAATACAACAGTAACCATGCGCACTTTCCTCCATGGTTGTAATGTCTCAAACAGTCTACGCTTTGATCGTTCCCTGCAAGACCAGTAGTAGTTTCCGATGCACATCATCTGACATTCTGTAATGTGTGGACTATCAGAGTGTTGATGAAACACAGAAATTGCATCAGGATTAAATACAACGGTCACAATGCGCACTTTCCACCATGGGAGTAATGTCTCAAACAGTCTACGCTTTGATCGTTCCCTGCAAGACCAGTAGTAGTTTCCGATGCACATGTGGACTCATTCTGTGATCTGTGCACCTTCAAAGTGTTGATGAAACACAGGAATTGCATCGGGATTGAATACAACAGTCACCATGCGCAATTTCCTCCATGGGAGTAATGTCTCAAACAGTTTACGCTTTGATCGTTCCCTGGAAGACCAGTAGTGGTTTCCGACGCACATCTGGGGCCATTCTGTAATGTGTGGACTAATAGTTTGTTGATGAAACACAGAAATTGCTTCAGGATTGAATACAACAGTCACCATGCGCACTTTCCTCCAAGGGGAGTAATGTCACAAACAGTCTACGATTTGATCGTTCCCTGGAAGGCCAGTAGTAGTTTCCGAGTCACATCTGGATTCATTCTGTAATCTGTAAACTATCAGAGTGTTGATGAAACACAGAAATTGCATCGGGATTGAATACAACAGTCACCATGCGCACTTTCCTCCATGGGAGTAATGTCTCAAACAGTTTACGCTTTGATCGTTCCCTGGAAGACCAGTAGTAGGTTCCGATGCACATCTGGGGACATTCTGTAATGTGTGGACTATCAGAGTGTTGATGAATCACAGAAATTGCATCAGGATTGAATCCAACAGTCACCATGCGCACTTCCCTCCATTTGAGTAATGTCTCAAAAAGTTTACGCTTTGATCGTTCCCTGGAAGACCAGTAGTAATTTCCGATGCACGTCTGTGGGCATTCTGTAATGTGTGGACTATCAGAGTGTTGATGAAGCACAGAAACTGCATCGGGATTGAATACAACAGTCACCATGCGCACTTTTACCCAGGGGAGTAATGTCTCAAACAGTCTACGATTTGATCGTTCCCTGCAAGACCAGTAGTATGTTCCGATGCACATCTGCAGGCATTCTGTAATCTGTGGACCTTCAAAGAGTTGATGAAAACAGAAATTGCGTCGGGATTGAATACAACAGTCACCATGCGCACTTTCCTCCATGGGAGTAATGTCTCAAACCGTCTACGCTTTTATCGTTCCCTGGAAACCCAGTAGTAGTTTCCGATGCACATCTGGAAGCATTCCGTAATCTGTGGACTATCAAAGTGTTGATGAAACACAGAAATGAAATCGGGATGGAATACAACAGTCACCATGCGCACTTTCCTCCATGGGAGTAATGTTTCAAACAGTCTACGCTTTTATCTTTCCCTGGAAGACCAGTAGAAGTTAAAGATGCACATCTTCTGACATTCTGTAATGTGTGGACTATCAGAGTGTTGATGAAACAAAGAAATTGCTTCAGGATTGAATACAACAGTCACCATGCGCACTTTCCTCCATGGGAGTAATGTCTCAAACAGTTTACGCTTTCATCGTTCCAAGGAAGACCAGTAGTAGTTTCCGATGCACATCTGTTGGCATTCTGTAATGTGTGGACTATCAGAGTGTTGATGAAACACAGAAATTGCATCGGGATTGAGTACAACAGTCACCATGCGCACTTTCCTCCATAGGAGTAATGTCTCTAACATTCTACGCTTTTATCGTTCCCTGGAAGACCTGTAGTAGTTTCCGATGCACATCTGGAGTCATTCTGTAATCTGTAAACTATCAGAGTGTTGATGAAACACAGAAATAGCATCGGGATTGAATACAACAGTCACCATGCGGACTTTCCTCCATGGGAGTAATGTCTCAAACAGTTTACGCTTTGATCCTTCCCTGGAAGACCAGTAGTAGTTTCCGATGCACATCTGGGGACAGTCTGTAATGTGTGGACTATCAGAGTGTTGGTGAATCACAGAAATAGCATCAGGATTGAATCCAACAGTCACCATGCGCACTTCCCTCCATGGAAGTAATGTTTCATCAGTTTACGCTTAGATCGTTCCCTGGAAGACCAGTAGTAGTCTCCGATGCACATCTGTGGGCATTCTGTAATGTGTGGACTATCAGAGTGTTGATGAAACACAGAAACTGCATCGGGATTGAATACAACAGTCACCATGCGCACTTTCCTCCATGGGAGTAATGTCTCTAAGAGTCTACGCTTTGATCGTTCCCTGGAAGACCAGTAGTAGTTTCCGATGCACATCTGTGGGCATTCTGTAATCTGTAGACTATCAGAGTGTTGATGAAACACAGAAATTGCATCGGGATTGAATACAAAAGTCACCATGTGCACTTTCCTCTATGGGATTAGTGTCTCAAACAGTTTACGCTTTGATCGTTCCATGGAAGATCAGTAGTAGTTTCCGTTGCTCATCTGGGAACATTCTGTAATGTGTGGACTATCAGAGTGTTGATGAAACACAGAAATTGCATCAGGATTGAATACAACATCACTGTGCGCACTTTCCTCCATGGGAGTAATGTCTCAAACATTTTACGCTTTGATCGTTCCCTGGAAGACCAGTAGTAGTTTCCGATGCACATCTGTGGGCATTCTGTAATGTGTGGACTATCAGAGTGTTGATGAAACACAGAAATTGCATCGGGATCGAATACAACAGTCACCATGTGCACTTTCCTCCATGGGAGTAATGCTTCGAACGGTTTACGCTTTTATCGTCCCTGGAAGACCAGTAGCATTTTCCGATGCACATCTGGGGGCATTCTGTAATGTGTGGACTATCAGAGTGTTGATGAAACCCAGAAATTGCATCAGGTTGAATCCAACAGTCACCATGCGCACTTCCCTCCATGGGAGTAATGTCTCAAACAGTATACGCTTTGATCGTTCCCTGCAAGACCAGTAGTAGTTTCCGATGCACATCTGGAGGCATTCTGTAATCTGTGGACCTTCAAAGAGTTGATGAAACACAGAAATTGCGTCGGGATTGAATACAACAGTCACCATGCGCACTTTCCTCCATGGGATTAATGTCTCAAACAGTCTACGCTTTTATCGTTCCCTGGAAGACCAGTAGTAGTTTCCGATGCACATCTTTAGGCATTCTGTATTCTGTGGACTATCAGAGTGTTGATGAAACACAGAAATTGCATCGGGATCGAATACAACAGTCACCATGTGCACTTTCCTCCATGGGAGTAATGCTTCGAACGGTTTACGCTTTTATCGTCCCTGGAAGACCAGTAGCATTTTCCGATGCACATCTGGGGGCATTCTGTAATCTGTGGACCTTCAAAGTGTTGATGAAACACCGAAATTGAATCGGGATTGAATACAACAGACACCATGCGCACTTTCCTCCATGGGAGTAATGTCTCAAACAGTCTACCCTTTGATCTTTCCCTGGAAGACCAGTAGTAGTTTCCGATGCACATCTGGCGACATTCTGTAATGTGTGGACTATCAGAGTGTTGATGAAACACAGAAATTTTATCAGGATTGAATCCAACAGTCACCATGCGCACTTCCCTCCATGGGAGTAATGTCTCAAAAAGTTTACGCTTTGATCGTACCCTGGAAGACCAGTAGTAGTTTCCGATGCACATCTGTGGGCATTCTGTAATGTGTGGACTATCAGAGTGTTGATGAAACATAGAAACTGCATCGGGATTGAATACAACAGTCACCATGCGCACTTTACTCCATGATTGTAATGTCTCAAACAGTCTACGCTTTGATCGTTCCCTGCAAGACCAGTAGTATGTTCCGATGCACATCTGGAGGCATTCTGTAATCTGTGGACCTTCAAAGTGTTGATGAAACACAGAAATTGCATCGGGATTGAATACAACAGTCACCATGCGCACTTTCCTCCAGGGGAGTAATGTCTCAAACAGTCTACGCTTTGATCGTTCCCTGCAAGATCAGTAGTAGTTTCCGATGCACATCTGGAGGCATTCTGTAATTTGTGGACTATCACAGTGTTGATGAAACACAGAAATTGCATCGGGATTAAATACAACAGTCACAATGTGCAGTTTCCTCCATGGTAGTAATGTCTCAAACAGTCTACGCTTTGATCGTTCCCTGGAAGACCAGTAGTAGTTTCCGATGCACATCTGTGGGCAATCTGTAATGTGTGGACTATCAGAGTGTTGATGAAACACAGAAACTGCATCGGGATTGAATACAACAGTAACCATGCGCACTTTCCTCCATGGGAGTAATGTCTCTAAGAGTCTACGCTTTGATCGTTCCCTGGAAGACCAGTTGTAGTTTCCCATGCACATCTGCAGGCATTCTGTAATCTGTGGACTATCAGAGTGTTGATGAAACACAGAAATTGCATCGGGATTGAATACTACAGTCACCATGCGGACTTTCCTCCATGGGAGTAATGTCTCAAACAGTTCACGCTTTGATCGTTCCCTAGAAGACCAGTAGTAGTTTCCGATGCACATCTGGGGACATTCTGTAATGTGTGGACTATCGGAGTGTTGATGAAACACAGAAATTGCATCAGGATTGAATACAACAGTCACCATGCGCACTTCCTCCATGGGAGTAATGTCTCAAACAGTTTACGCTTTGATCGTTCCCTGGAAGACCAGCAGTAGTTTCCAATGCACTTTTGTGGGCATTCTGTAATGTGTGGAGTATCAGAGTGTTGATGAAACACAGAAATTGCATCGGGATTGAATACAACATTCATCATGCGCATTTGCCTCCATGGTAGTAATGTCTTAAACAGTCTACGCTTTGATCGTTCCCTGCAAGATCAGTAGTAGTTTCCGATGCACATCTGGAGGCATTCTGTAATCTATGGACTATCAGAGTGTTGATGAAACACAGAAATTGCATCGGGATTGAATACAACAGTCACCATGCGCACTTTCCTCCATGGGAGTAATGTCTCAAACATTCTACGATTTTATCGTTCCCTGGAAGACCAGTAGTAGTTTCCGATGCACATCTGGAGGCATTCTGTAATCTGTGGACTATCAGAGTGTTGATGAAACACAGAAATTGCATCGGGATTGAATACTACAGTCACCATGCGGACTTTCCTCCATGGGAGTAATGTCTCAAACAGTTCACGCTTTGATCGTTCCCTAGAAGACCAGTAGTAGTTTCCGATGCACATCTGGGGACATTCTGTAATGTGTGGACTATCGGAGTGTTGATGAAACACAGAAATTGCATCGGGATTGAATACTACAGTCACCATGCGGACTTTCCTCCATGGGAGTAATGTCTCAAACAGTTCACGCTTTGATCGTTCCCTAGAAGACCAGTAGTAGTTTCCGATGCACATCTGGGGACATTCTGTAATGTGTGGACTATCGGAGTGTTGATTGAACACAGAAATTGCATCAGGATTGAATACAACAGTCACCATGCGCACTTTCCTCCATGGGAGTAATGTCTCAAACAGTTTACGCTTTGATCGTTCCCTGGAAGACCAGTAGTAGTTTCCGATGCACATATGTGGGCATTCTGTAATGTGTGGACTATCAGAGTGTTGATGAAACACAGAAATTGCATCGGTATTGAATACAACAGTCACCATGCGCACTTTCCTCCATGGGAGTAATGTCTCAAACATTCTACGATTTTATCGTTCCCTGGAAGACCAGTAGTAGTTTCCGATGCACATCTGGAGGCATTCTGTAATCTGTGGACTATCAGAGTGTTAATGAAACACAGAAATTGCATCGGGATTGAATACTACAGTCACCATGCGGACTTTCCTCCATGGGAGTAATGTCTCAAACAGTTTACGCTTTGATCGTTCCCTGGAAGGCCAGTAGTAGTTTCCGATGCACATCTGTGGGCATTCTGTAATGTGTGGACTATCAGAGTGTTGATGAAACATAGAAACTGCATCGGGATTGAATACAACAGTCACCATGCGCACTTTACTCCATGGTTGTAATGTCTCAAACAGTCTACGCTATGATCGTTCCCTGCAAGACCAGTAGTAGTTTCCGATGCACATCTGGAGACATTCTGTAATCTGTGGACCTTCAAAGTGTTGAAGAAACACAAAAATTGCATCGGGATTGAATACAACAGTCACCATGCGCACTTTCCTCCAGGGGAGTAATGTCTCAAACAGTCTACGCTTTGATCGTTCAGTGCAAGATCAGTAGTAGTTTCCGATGCACATCTCGAGGCATTCTGTAATCTGTGGACTATCAGAGTGTTGATGAAACACAGAAATTGCATCGGGATTGAATACTACAGTCAACATGCGGACTTTCCTCCATGGGAGTAATGTCTCAAGCAGTTCACGCTTTGATCGTTCCCTGGAAGACTAGTAGTAGTTTCCGATGCACATCTGGGGACATGCTGTAATGTGTGGACTATCGGAGTGTTGATGAAACACAGAAATTGCATCAGGATTGAATACAACAGTCACCATGCGCACTTTCCTCCATGGGAGTAATGTCTCAAACAGTTTACGCTTTGATCGTACCCTGGAAGACCAGTAGTAGTTTCCGATGCACATATGTGGGCATTCTGTAATGTGTGGACTATCAGAGTGTTGATGAAACACAGAAATTGCATCGGTATTGAATACAACAGTCACCATGCGCACTTTCCTCCATGGGAGTAGTGTTTCAAACATTCTACGATTTTATCGTTCCCTGGAAGACCAGTAGTAGATTCCGATGCACATCTGGAGGCATTCTGTAATCTGTGGACTATCAGAGTGTTGATGAAACACAGAAATTGCATCGGGATTGAATACTACAGTCACCATGCGGACTTTCCTCCATGGGAGTAATGTCTCTAACAGTTTACGCTTTGATCGTTCCCTGGAAGACCAGTAGTAGTTTCCGATGCACATCTGTGGGCATTCTGTAATGTGTGGACTATCAGAGTGTTGATGGAACATAGGAACTGCATCGGGATTGAATACAACAGTCACCATGCGCACTTTACTCCATGATTGTAATGTCTCAAACAGTCTACGCTTTGATCGTTCCCTGCAAGACCAGTAGTAGTTTCCGATGCACATCAGGAGGCATTCTGTAATCTGTGGACCTTCAAAGTGTTGAAGAAACACAGAAATTGCATCGGGATTGAATACAACAGTCACCATGCGCACTTTCCTCCAGGGGAGTAATGTCTCAAACAGTCTTCGCTTTGATCGTTCAGTGCAAGATCAGTAGTAGTTTCCGATGCACATCTGGAGGCATTCTGTAATCTGTGGACTATCAGAGTGTTGATGAAACACAGAAATTGCATCGGGATTGAATACAACAGTCACCATGTGCACTTTCCTCTATGGGAGTAATGTCTCAAACAGTTTACGCTTTGATCGTTCCCTGGAAGATCAGTAGTAGTTTCCGATGCACATCTGTGGGCATTCTGTAATGTGTGGACTATCAGAGTGTTGATGAAACACAGAAACTGCATCGGGATTGAATACAACAGTCACCATGCGCACTTTCCTCCATGGGAGTAATGTCTCTAAGAGTCTACGCTTTGATCGTTCCCTGGAAGACCAGTAGTAGTTTCCGATGCACATCTGGAGGCATTCTGTAATCTATTGACTATCAGACTGTTGATGAAACACAGAAATTGCATTGGGATTGAATACAACAGTCACCATGCGCACGTTCCTCAATGGGAGTAATGTCTCAAACAGTTTACGCTTTGATCGTTCCCTGGAAGACCAGTAGTAGTTTCCAATGCTCTTTTGTGGGCATTCTGTAATGTGTGGACTATCAGAGTGTTGATGAAACACAGAAATTGCATCGGGATTGAATACAACATTCATCATGCGCATTTTCCTCCATGGTAGTATTGTCTCAAACAGTCTACGCTTTCATCGTTCCCTGCAAGATCAGTAGTAGTTTCTGATGCACATCTGGAGGCATTCTGTAATCTATGGACTATCAGAGTGTTGATGAAACACAGAAATTGCATCGGGATTGAATACAACAGTCACCATGTGCACTTTCCTCTATGGGAGTAATGTCTCAAACAGTTTACGCTTTGATCGTTCCCTGGAAGATCAGTAGTAGTTTCCGTTGCTCATCTGGGAGCATACTGTAATGTGTGGACTATCAGAGTGTTGATGAAACACAGAAATTGCATCAGGATTGAATACAACAGTCACTGTGCGCACTTTCCTCCATGGGAGTAATGTCTCAAACATTTAACGCTTTGATCGTTCCCTGGAAGACCAGTAGTAGTTTCCGATGCACATCTGTGGGCATTCTGTAATGTGTGGACTATAAGAGTGTTGATGAAACACAGAAATTGCATCGGGATTGAATACAACAGTCACCTTGCGCACTTTCCTCCATGGGAGTAATGTCTCAAACAGTCTACGCTTTGATCGTTCCCTGCAAGACCAGTAGAAGTTTCCGATGCACATCTGGAGGCATTCTGTAATCTGTGGACGTTCAAAGAGTTGATGAAACACAGAAATTGCGTCGGGATTGAGTACAACAGTCACCATGCGCACTTTCCTCCATGGGATTAATGTCTCAAACAGTCTACGCTTTTATCGTTCCCCGGAAGACCAGTAGTAGTTTCCGATGCACATCTGGAGGCATTCTGTAATCTGTGGACTATCAGAGTGTTGATGAAAAACAGAAATTGCATCGGGATCGAATACAACAGTCACCATGTGCACTTTCCTCCATGGGAGTAATGCTTCGAACGGCTTACGCTTTTATCGTTCCCTGGAAGACCAGTAGTAGTTTCCGATGCACATATGTGGGCATTCTGTAATGTGTGGACTATCAGAGTGTTGATGAAACACAGAAATTGCATCGGTATTGAATACAACAGTCACCATGCGCACTTTCCTCCATGGGAGTAATGTCTCAAACATTCTACGATTTTATCGTTCAGTGCAAGATCAGTAGTAGTTTCCGATGCACATCTGGAGGCATTCTGTAATCTGTGGACTATCAGAGTGTTGATGAAACACAGAAATTGCATCGGTATTGAATACTACAGTCACCATGCGGACTTTCCTCCATGGGAGTAATGTCTCAAACAGTTTACGCTTTGATCGTTCCCTGGAAGACCAGTAGTAGTTTCCGATGCACATCTGGGGGCATTCTGTAATGTGTGGACTATCAGAGTGTTGATGAAACATAGAAACTGCATCGGGATTGAATACAACAGTCACCATGCGCACTTTACTCCATGATTGTAATGTCTCAAACAGTCTACGCTTTTATCGTTCCCCGGAAGACCAGTAGTAGTTTCCGATGCACATCTGGAGGCATTCTGTAATCTGTGGACTATCAGAGTGTTGATGAAACACAGAAATTGCATCGGTATTGAATACTACAGTCACCATGCGGACTTTCCTCCATGGGAGTAATGTCTCAAACAGTTTACGCTTCGATCGTTCCCTGGAAGACCAGTAGTAGTTTCCGATGCACATCTGGAGGCATTCTGTAATGTGTGGACTATCAGAGTGTTGATGAAACATAGAAACTGCATCGGGATTGAATACAACAGTCACCATGCGCACTTTACTCCATGATTGTAATGTCTCAAACAGTCTACGCTTTGATCGTTCCCTGCAAGACCAGTAGTAGTTTCCGATGCACATCTGGAGGCATTCTGTAATCTGTGGACCTTCAAAGTGTTGAAGAAACACAGAAATTGCATCGGGATTGAATACAACAGTCACCATGCACACTTTCCTCCAGGGGAGTAATGTCTCAAACAGTCTACGCTTTGATCGTTCAGTGCAAGATCAGTAGTAGTTTCCGATGCACATCTGGAGGCATTCTGTAATCTGTGGACTATCAGAGTGTTGATGAAACACAGTAATTGCATCGGGATTGAATACAACAGTCACCATGTGCACTTTTCTCTATGGGAGTAATGTCTCAAACAGTTTACACTTTGATCGTTCCCTGGAAGACAAGTAGTAGTTTCCGTTGCTCATCTCGGAGCATTCTGTAATGTGTGGACTATCAGAGTGTTGATGAAACACAGAAATTGCGTCGGGATTGAATACAACAGTCACCATGCGCACTTTCCTCCATGGGAATATTGTCCCAAATAGTCTACGCTTTGATCGTTTCCTGGAGGACCAGTAGTATTGTCCGATGCACATCTGGAGGCATTCTGTAATCTGTGGAACTTCAAAGTGTTCATGAAACACAGAAATTGCAACGGGATTGAATACAACAGTCACCATGCGCACTTTCCTCCATGGGAGTAATGTCTCAATCAGTCTACGCTTTGATCGTTCCCTGGAGGACAAGTAATAGTTTCCGATACACATCTGGTATCACTCTGTAACCTGTGGACTATCAGAGTGTTGATGAAACACAGAAATTGCTTCAGGATTGAATAAAACATTCACAATGCGCACTTTCCTCCGTGGGAGTAATGTCAAAAACAGTCTACGCTTTGATCGTTCCCTGGAAGGCCAGTAGTAGTTTCCGAGGCACATCTGGAGGCATTCTGTAATCTGTGGACTTTCAGAGTGTTGATGAAACACAGAAATTGCATCGGGATTGAATACAACAGTCACAATGCGCACTTTCCTCCATGGGAGTAATGTCTCAAACAGTTTACGCTTTGATCGCTCCCTGGAAGACCAGTAGTAGTTTCCGATGCACATCTGGGGACATTCCGTAATGTGTGGACTATCAGGGTGTTGATGAAACACAGAAATTGCATCGGGATTGAATACAACAGTCACCATGCGCACTTTCCTAAATGGGAGTAATGTCTCAAATAGTCTACGCTTTGATCGTTCCTGGAGGACCAATAGTATTGTCCGATGCACCTCTGGAGGCATTCTATAATCTGTGGAACATCAAAGTGTTGATGAAACACAGAAATTGCATCGGGATTGAATACAACAGTCACCATGCGCACTTTCCTCCATGGGAGTAATGTCTCAAACAGATTAAGCTTTGATCGTTCCCTGGAAGACAAGTAGTAGTTCCGATGCACATCTGGAGGCATTCTGTAATCTATTGACTATCAGACTGTTGATGAAACACAGAAATTGCATTGGGATTGAATACAACAGTCACCATGCGCACGTTCCTCCATGGGAGTAATGTCTCAAACAGTTTACGCTTTGATCGTTCCCTGGAAGACCAGTAGTAGTTTCCAATGCACTTTTGTGGGCATTCTGTAATGTGTGGACTATCAGAGTGTTGATGAAACACAGAAATTGCATCGGGATTGAATACAACATTCATCATGCGCATTTTCCTCCATGGTAGTAATGTCTCAAACAGTCTACGCTTTGATCGTTCCCTGCAAGATCAGTAGTAGTTTCCGTTGCTCATCTGGGAGCATTCTGTAATGTGTGGACTATCAGAGTGTTGATGAAACACAGAAATTCCATCAGGATTGAATACAACAGTCACTGTGCGCACTTTCCTCCATGGGAGTAATGTCTCAAACATTTTACGCTTTGATCGTTCCCTGGAAGACCAGTAGTAGTTTCCGATGCACATCTGTGGGCATTCTGTAATGTGTGGACTATAAGAGTGTTGATGAAACACAGAAATTGCATCGGGATCGAATACAACAGTCACCATGTGCACTTTCCTCCATGGGAGTAATGCTTCGAACGGCTTACGCTTTTATCGTTCCCTGGAAGACCAGTAGTAGTTTCCGATGCACATATGTGGGCATTCTGTAATGTGTGGACTATCAGAGTGTTGATGAAACACAGAAATTGCATCGGTATTGTATATAACAGTCACCATGCGCACTTTCCTCCATGGGAGTAATGTCTCAAACATTCTACGATTTTATCGTTCCCTGGAAGACCAGTAGTAGTTTCCGATGCACATCTGGAGGCATTCTGTAATCTGTGGACTATCAGAGTGTTGATGAAACACAGAAATTGCATCGGGATTGAATACAACAGTCACCATGCGGACTTTCCTCCATGGGAGTAATGTCTCAAACAGTTTACGCTTTGATCGTTCCCTGGAAGACCAGTAGTAGTTTCCGATGCACACCTGTAGGCATTCTGTAATGTGTGGACTATCAGAGTGTTGATGAAACATAGAAACTGCATCGGGATTGAATACAACAGTCACCATGCGCACTTTACTCCATGATTGTAATGTCTCAAACAGTCTACGCTTTGATCGTTCCCTGCAAGACCAGTAGTAGTTTCCGATGCACATCTGGAGGCATTCTGTAATCTGTGGACCTTCAAAGTGTTGAAGAAACACAGAAATTGCATCGGGATTGAATACAACAGTCACCATGCGCACTTTCCTCCAGGGGAGTAATGTCTCAAACAGTCTAAGCTTTGATCGTTCAGTGCAAGATCAGTAGTAGTTTCCGATGCACATCTGGAGGCATTCTGTAATCTGTGGACTATCAGAGTGTTGATGAAACACAGTAATTGCATCGGGATTGAATACAACAGTCACCATGTGCACTTTCCTCTATGGGAGTAATGTCTCAAACAGTTTACACCTTGATCGTTCCCTGGAAGACCAGTAGTAGTTTCCGTTGCTCATCTCGGAGCATTCTGTAATGTGTGGACTATCAGAGTGTTGATGAAACACAGAAATTGCGTCGGGATTGAATACAACAGTCACCATGCGCACTTTCCTCCATGGGAATAATGTCCCAAATAGTCTACGCTTTGATCGTTTCCTGGAGGACCAGTAGTATTGTCCGATGCACATCTGGAGGCATTCTGTAATCTGTGGAACTTCAAAGTGTTCATGAAACACAGAAATTGCAACGGGATTGAATACAACAGTCACCATGCGCACTTTCCTCCATGGGAGTAATGTCTCAAACAGTCTACGCTTTGATCGTTCCCTGGAGGACAAGTAATAGTTTCCGATACACATCTGGTATCACTCTGTAACCTGTGGACTATCAGAGTGTTGATGAAACACAGAAATTGCTTCAGGATTGAATACAACATTCACCATGCGCACTTTCCTCCGTGGGAGTAATGTCACAAACAGTCTACGCTTTGATCGTTCCCTGGAAGGCCAGTAGTAGTTTCCGAGGCACATCTGGAGGCATTCTGTAATCTGTGGACTATCAGAGTGTTGATGAAACACAGAAATTGCATCGGGATTGAATACAACAGTCACCATGCGCACTTTCCTCCATGGGAGTAATGTCTCAAACAGTTTACGCTTTGATCGCTCCCTGGAAGACCAGTAGTACTTTCCGATGCACATCTGGGGACATTCCGTAATGGGTGGACTATCAGAGTGTTGATGAAACACAGAAATTGCATCGGGATTGAATACAACAGTCACCATGCGCACTTTCCTAAATGGGAGTAATGTCTCAAATAGTCTACGCTTTGATCGTTCCTGGAGGACCAATAGTATTGTCCGATGCACCTCTGGAGGCATTCTATAATCTGTGGAACATCAAAGTGTTGATGAAACACAGAAATTGCATCGGGATTGAATACAACAGTCACCATGCGCACTTTCCTCCATGGGAGTAATGTCTCAAACAGATTAAGCTTTGATCGTTCCCTGGAAGACCAGTAGTAGTTTCCGATGCACATCTGGAGGCATTCTGTAATCTGTGGACTATCAGAGTGTTGATGAAACACAGAAATTGCATCGGGATCGAATACAACAGTCACCATGTGCACTTTCCTCCTTGGGAGTAATGCTTCGAACGGCTTACGCTTTTATCGTTCCCTGGAAGACCAGTAGTAGTTTCCGATGCACATATGTGGGCATTCTGTAATGTGTGGACTATCAGAGTGTTGATGAAACATAGAAACTGCATCAGGATTGAATACAACAGTCACCATGCGCACTTTACTCCATGATTGTAATGTCTCAAACAGTCTGCGCTTTGATCGTTCCCTGCAAGACCAGTAGTAGTTTCCGATGCACATCTGGAGGCATTCTGCAATCTGTGGACCTTCAAAGTGTTGAAGAAACACAGAAATTGCATCGGGATTCAATACAACAGTCACCGTGCGCACTTTCCTCCAGGGGAGTAATGTCTCAAACAGTCTACGCTTTTAACGTTCAGTGCAAGATCAGTAGTAGTTTCCGATGCACACCTGGAGGCATTCTGTAATCTGTGGACTATCAGAGTGTTGATGAAACACAGAAATTGCAACGGGATTGAATACAACAGTCACCATGTGCACTTTCCTCTATGGGAGTAATGTCTCAAACAGTTTACGCTTTGATCGTTCCCTGGAAGACCAGTAGTAGTTTCCGTTGCTCATCTCGGAGCATTCTGTAATGTGTGGACTATCAGAGTGTTGATGAAACACAGAAATTGCGTCGGGATTGAATACAACAGTCACCATGCGCACTTTCCTCCATGGGAATAATGTCACAAATAGTCTACGCTTTGATCGTTTCCTGGAGGACCAGTAGTATTGTCCGATGCACATCTGGAGGCATTCTGTAATCTGTGGAACTTCAAAGTGTTGATGAAACACAGAAATTGCAACGGGATTGAATACAACAGTCACCATGCGCACTTTCCTCCATGGGAGTAATGTCTCAAACAGTCTACGCTTTGAACGTTCCCTGGAGGACAAGTAATAGTTTCCGATACACATCTGGTATCACTCTGTAATCTGTGGACTATCAGAGTGTTGATGAAACACAAAAATTGCTTCAGGATTGAATACAACATTCACCATGCGCACTTTCCTCCGTGGGAGTAATGTCACAAACAGTCTACGCTTTGATCGTTCCCTGGAAGGCCAGTAGTAGTTTCCGAGGCACATCTGGAGGCATTCTGTAATCTGTGGACTATCAGAGTGTTGATGAAACACAGAAATCGCATCGGGATTGAATACAACAGTCACCATGCGCACTGTCCTCCATGGGAGTAATGTCTCAAACAGTTTACGCTTTGATCGCTCCCTGGAAGACCAGTAGTAGTTTCCGATGCACATCTGGTATCATTCTGTAATCTGTGGACTATCAGAGTGTTAATGAAACAAAGAAATTTCATCGTCATTGAAAACACCAGTCACCATGCGCACTTTCCTCCATGGGAGTAATGTCTCAAACAGTTTACGCTTTGATCGTTCTGTGCAAGACCAGTAGTAGTTTCCGATGCACATCTGGAGGCATTCTGTAATCTGTGGACTATCAGAGTGTTGATGAATCACAGAAATTGCATCGGGATTGAATACAACAGTCACCATGCGCACTTTCCTCCATGGGAGTAATGTCTCTAACAGTCTACGCTTTGATCGTTCCCTGCAAGATCAGTAGTAGTTTCCGATGCACTTCTGGAGGCATTCTGAAATCTGTGGACCTTCAAAGTGTTGATGAAACACAGAAATTGCATCGGGATTGAATACAACAGTCACCATGTGCACTTAACTCCATGGGAGTAATGTCTCAAACAGTTTACGCTTTGATCGTTCCCTGGAAGACCAGTAGTAGTTTCCGATGCACATCTGTGGGCATTCTGTAGTCTGTGGACTATCAGAGTGTTGATGAAACACAGAAATTGCATCGGGATTGAATACAACAGTCACCATGTGCACTTTCCTCTATGGGAGTTATGTCTCAAACAGTTTACGCTTTAATCGTTCCCTGGAAGATCAGTAGTAGTTTCCGTTGCTCATCTGGGAGCATTCTCTAATGTGTGGACTATCAGAGTGTTGATGAAACACAGAAATTGCATCAGGATTGAATACAACAATCACTGTGCGCACTTTCCTCCATGGGAGTAATGTTTCAAACATTTAACGCTTTGATCGTTCCCTGGAAGACCAGTAGTAGTTTCCGATGCACATCTGTGGGAATTCTGTAATGTGTGGACTATCAGAGTGTTGATGAAACACAGAAATTGCATCGTGATTGAATGCAACAGTCACCATGCGCACTTTCCTAAATGGGAGTAATGTCTCAAATAGTCTAAGCTTTGATCGTTCCTGGAGGACCAATAGTATTGTCCGATGCACCTCTGTGGGCATTCTATAATCTGTGGAACTTCAAAGTGTTGATGAAACACAGAAATTGCATCGGGATTGAATACAACAGTCACCATGCGCACTTTCCTCCATGGGAGTAATGTCTCAAACAGATTAAGCTTTGATCGTTCCCTGGAAGACAAGTAGTAGTTTCCGATGCACATCTGGTATCATTCTGTAATCTGTGGACTATCAGAGTGATAATGAAACAAAGAAATTGCATCGTCATTGAAAACAACAGTCATCATGCGCACTTTCCTCCATGGGAGTAATGTCTCAAACAGTTTACGCTTTGATCGTTCTGTGCAAGACCAGTAGTAGTTTCCGATGCACATCTGGAGGCATTCTGTAATCTGTGGACTATCAGTGAGTTGATGAATCACAGAAATTGCATCGGGATTGAATACAACAGTCACCATGCGCCCTTTCCTCCATGGTGGTAATGTCTCAAACAGTCTACGCTTTGATCGTTCCCTGCAAGATCAGTAGTAGTTTCCGATGCACATCTGGAGGCATTCTGTAATCTGTGGACCTTCAAAGTGTTGATGAAACACAGAAATTGCATCGGGATTGAATACAACAGTCACCATGTGCACTTTCCACCATGGGAGTAATGTCTCAAACAGTTTACGCTTTGATCGTTCCCTGGAAGACCAGTAGTAGTTTCCGATGCACTTCTGTGGGCATCCTGTAATGTGTGGACTATCAGAGTGTTGATGAAACACAGAAATTGCATCGAGATTGAATACAACAGTCACCATGCGCACTTTCATCCATGGGAGTAATGTCTCAAACAGTCTACGCTTTGATCGTTCCCTGCAAGATCAGTAGTAGTTTCCGATGCACATCTGGAGGCATTCTGTAATCTGTGGACTATCAGAGTGTTGATGAAACACAGAAATTGCATCGGGATTGAATACAACAGTCACCATGCGCACTTTCCTCCATGGGAGTAATATCTCAAAAAGTTTGATCGTTCCCTGCGAGATCAGTAGTAGTTTCCGATGCACATCTGGAGGCATTCTGTAATCTGTGGACTATCAGAGTGTTGATGAAACACAGAAATTGCATCGGGATTGAATACAACAGTCACCATGCGCACTTTCCTCCATGGGAGTAATATCTCAAAAAGTTTACGCTTTGATCGTTCCCTGGAAGACCAGTAGTAGTTTCCGATGCACATCTGTGGGCATTCTGTAATGTGTGGACTATCAGAGTTTTGATGAAGCACAGAAACTGCATCAGGATTGAACACAACAGTCACCATGCGCACTTTCCTCCATGGGAGTAATGTCTCAAACAGTTTACGCTTTGATCGTTCTGTGCAAGACCAGTAGTAGTTTCCGATGCACATCTGGAGGCATTCTGTAATCTGTGGACTATCAGTGAGTTGATGAATCACAGAAATTGCATCGGGATTGAATACAACAGTCACCATGCGCCCTTTCCTCCATGGGAGTAATGTCTCTAACAGTCTACGCTTTGATCGTTCCCTGCAAGATCAGTAGTAGTTTCCGATGCACATCTGGAGGCATTCTGTAATCTGTGGACCTTCAAAGTGTTGATGAAACACAGAAATTGCATCGGGATTGAATACAACAGTCACCATGTGCACTTTCCACCATGGGAGTAATGTCTCAAACAGTTTACGCTTTGATCGTTCCCTGGAAGACCAGTAGTAGTTTCCGATGCACTTCTGTGGGCATTCTGTAATGTGTGGACTATCAGAGTGTTGATGAAACACAGAAATTGCATCGAGATTGAATACAACAGTCACCATGCGCACTTTCATCCATGGGAGTAATGTCTCAAACAGTCTACGCTTTGATCGTTCCCTGCAAGATCAGTAGTAGTTTCCGATGCACGTCTGGAGGCATTCTGTAATCTGTGGACTATCAGAGTGTTGATGAAACACAGAAATTGCATCGGGATTGAATACAACAGCCACCATGCGCACTTTCCTCCATGGGAGTAATATCTCAAAAAGTTTGATCGTTCCCTGCGAGATCAGTAGTAGTTTCCGATGCACATCTGGAGGCATTCTGTAATCTGTGGACTATCAGAGTGTTGATGAAACACAGAAATTGCATCGGGATTGAATACAACAGTCACCATGCGCACTTTCCTCCATGGGAGTAATATCTCAAAAAGTTTACGCTTTGATCGTTCCCTGGAAGACCAGTAGTAGTTTCCGATGCACATCTGTGGGCATTCTGTAATGTGTGGACTATCAGAGTTTTGATGAAGCACAGAAACTGCATCAGGATTGAACACAACAGTCACCATGCGCACTTTCCTCCATGGGAGTAATGTCTCAAACAGTATACGCTTTGATCGTTCCCTGCAAGACCAGTAGTAGTTTCCGATGCACATCTGGAGGCATTCTGTAATCTGTGGACCTTCAAAGAGTTGATGAAACACAGAAATTGAATCGGGATTGAATACAACAGTCACCATGCGCACTTTCCGCCATGGGAGTAATGTCTCAAACAGTCTACGCTTTTATCGTTCCCTGGAACACCAGTAGTAGTTTCCGATGCACATCTTCTGACATTCTGTAATGTGTGGACTATCAGAGTGTTGATGAAACACAGAAATTGCAACAGGATTGAATACAACAGTCACCATGCGCACTTTCCTCCATGGGAGTAATGTCTCAAACAGTTTACGCTTTGATCGTTCCCTGGAAGACCAGTAGTAGTTTCCGATGCACATCTGTGGGCATTCTGTAATGTGTGGACTATCAGAGTGTTGATGAAACACAGAAATTGCATCGGGATTGAATACAACAGTCACCATGCGCACTTTCCCAAATGGGAGTAATGTCTCAAATAGTCTACGCTTTGATCGTTCCTGGAGGACCAATAGTATTGTCCGATGCACCTCTGGAGGCATTCTATAATCTGTGGAACTTCAAAGTGTTGATGAAACACAGAAATTGCATCGGGATTGAATACAACAGTCACCATGCGCACTTTCCTCCATGGGAGTAATGTCTCAAACAGATTAAGCTTTGATCGTTCCTTGGAAGACAAGTAGTAGTTTCCGATGCACATCTGGTATCATTCTGTAATCTGTGGACTATCAGAGTGTTAATGAAACAAAGAAATTGCATCGTCATTGAAAACAATAGTCACCATGCGCACTTTCCTCCTTGGGAGTAATATCTAAAACAGTTTACGCTTTGATCGTTCTGTGCAAGACCAGTAGTAGTTTCCGATGCACATCTGGAGGCATTCTGTAATCTGTGGACTATCAGAGTGTTGATGAATCACAGAAATTGCATCGGGATTGAATACAACAGTCACCATGCGCACTTTCCTCCATGGGAGTAATGTCTCTAACAGTCTACGCTTTGATCGTTCCCTGCAAGATCAGTAGTAGTTTCCGATGCACATCTCGAGGCATTCTGTAATCTGTGGACCTTCAAAGTGTTGATGAAACACAGAAATTGCATCGGGATTGAATACAACAGTCACCATGTGCACTTTCCTCCATGGGAGTAATGTCTCAAACAGTTTACGCTTTGATCATTCCCTGGAAGACCAGTAGTAGTTTCCGATGCCCATCTGTGGGCATTCTGTAATCTGTGGACTATCAGAGTGTTGATGAAACACAGAAATTGCATCGGGATTGAATACAACAGTCACCATGTGCACTTTCCTCTATGGGAGTAATGTCTCAAACAGTTTACGCTTTGATCGTTCCCTGGAAGATCAGTAGTAGTTTCCGTTGCTCATCTGGGAGCATTCTCTAATGTGTGGACTATCAGAGTGTTGATGAAACACAGAAATTGCATCAGGATTGAATACAACAGTCACTGTGCGCACTTTCCTCCATGGGAGTAATGTCTCAAACATTTTACGCTTTGATCGTTCCCTGGAAGACCAGTAGTAGTTTCCGATGCACATCTGTGGGAATTCTGTAATGTGTGGACTATCAGAGTGTTGATGAAACACAGATATTGCATCGTGAATGAATGCAACAGTCACCATGCGCACTTTCCTAAATGGGAGTAATGTCTCAAATAGTCTAAGCTTTGATCGTTCCTGGAGGACCAATAGTATTGTCCGATGCACCTCTGGAGGCATTCTATAATCTGTGGAACTTCAAAGTGTTGATGAAACACAGAAATTGCATCGGGATTGAATACAACAGTCACCATGCGCACTTTCCTCCATGGGAGTAATGTCTCAAACAGATTAAGCTTTGATCGTTAGCTGGAAGACAAGTAGTAGTTTCCGATGCACATCTGGTATCATTCTGTAATCTGTGGACTATCAGAGTGTTAATGAAACAAAGAAATTGCATCGTCATTGAAAACAACAGTCATCATGCGCACTTTCCTCCATGGGAGTAATGTCTCAAACAGTTTACGCTTTGATCGTTCCCTGGAAGACCAGTAGTAGTTTCCGATGCACATCTGTGGGCATTCTGTAATGTGTGGACTATCAGAGTGTTGATGAAGCACAGAAACTGCATCAGGATTGAACACAACAATCACCATTCGCACTTTCCTCCATGGGAGTAATGTCTCAAACAGTATACGCTTTGATCGTTCCCTGCAAGACCAGTAGTAGTTTCCGATGCACATCTGGAGGCATTCTGTAATCTGTGGACCTTCAAAGAGTTGATGAAACACAGAAATTGAATCGGGATTGAATACAACAGTCACCATGCGCACTTTCCTCCATGGGAGTAATGTCTCAAACAGTCTACGCTTTTATCGTTCCCTGGAACACCAGTAGTAGTTTCCGATGCACATCTGGAGGCATTCTGTAATCTGTGGACTATCAGAGTGTTGATGAAACACAGAAATTGCATCGGGATTGAATCCAACAGTGACCATGCGCACTTTCCTCCATGGGAGTAATGTCTCAAACAGTCTACCCTTTGATCTTTCCCTGGAAGACAAGTAGTAGTTTCCGATGCACATCTTCTGACATTCTGTAAAGTGTGGACTATCAGAGTGTTGATGAAACACAGAAATTGCATCAGGATTGAATACAACAGTCACCATGCGCACTTTCCTCCATGGGAGTAATGTCTCAAACAGTTTACGCTTTGATCGTTCCCTGGAAGACCAGTAGTAGTTTCCGATGCACATCTGTGGGCATTCTGTAATGTGTGGACTATCAGAGTGTTGATGAAACACAGAAATTGCATCGGGATTGAATACAACAGTCACCATGCGCACTTTCCTCCATGGGAGTAATGTCTCAAACATTCTACGCTTTTATCGTTCCCTGGAACACCAGTAGTAGTTTCCGATGCACATCTGTGGGCTTTCTGTAATGTGTGGACTATCAGAGTGTTGATGAAACACAGAAACTGCATCGGGATTGAATACAAGAGTCACCATGCGCACTTTCCTCCATGGGAGTAATGTCTCTAAGAGTCTACGCTTCGATCGTTCCCTGGAAGACCAGTAGTAGTTTCCGATGCACATCTGGAGGCATTCTGTAATCTATTGACTATCAGACTGTTGATGAAGCACAGAAATTGCATTGGGATTGAATACAACAGTCACCATGCGCACTTTCCTCCATGGGAGTAATGTCTCAAACAGTTTACGCTTTGATCGTTCCCTGGAAGACCAGTAGTAGTTTCCGATGCACATCTGTGGGCATTCTGTAATGTGTGGACTATCAGAGTGTTGATGAAACACAGAAATTGCATCAGGATTGAATACAACAGTCACCATGCGCACTTTCCTCCATGGGAGTAATGTCTCAAACAGTTTACGCTTTGATCGTTCCCTGGAAGACCAGTAGTAGTTTCCGATGCACATCTGTGGGCATTCTGTAATGTGTGGACTATCAGAGTGTTGATGAAACACAGAAATTGCATCGGGATTGAATCCAGCAGTCACCATGCGCACTTTCCTCCATGGGAGTAATGTCTCAAACATTCTACGCTTTTATCGTTCCCTGGGAGACCAGTAGTAGATTGCGATGCACATCTGGAGGCATTCTGTAATCTGTGGACTATCAGAGTGTTGATGAAACACAGAAATTGCATCGGGATTGAATACTACAGTCACCATGCGGACTTTCCTCCATGGGAGTAATGCCTCAAACAGTCCACGCTTTGATCGTTCCCTGGAAGACCAGTAGTAGTTTCCGATGCACATCTGGAGGCATTCTGTAATCTGTGGACTATCAGAGTGTTGATGAATCACAGATATTGCATCGGGATTGAATACAACAGTCACCATGCGCCCTTTCCTCCATGGGAGTAATGTATCTAACAGTCTACGCTTTGATCGTTCCCTGCAAGATCAGTAGTAGTTTCCGATGCACATCTGGAGGCATTCTGTAATCTGTGGACCTTCAAAGTGTTGATGAAACACAGAAATTGCATCGGGATTGAATACAACAGTCACCATGTGCACTTTCCACCATGGGAGTAATGTCTCAAACAGTTTACGCTTTGATCGTTCCCTGGAAGACCAGTAGTAGTTTCCGATGCACTTCTGTGGGCATTCTGTAATGTGTGGACTATCAGAGTGTTGATGAAACACAGAAATTGCATCGGGATTGAATGCAACAGTCACCATGCGCACTTTCCTCCATGGGAGTAATATATCAAAAAGTTTACGCTTTGATCGTTCCCTGGAAGACCAGTAGTAGTTTCCGATGCACATCTGTGGGCATTCTGTAATGTGTGGACTATCAGAGTGTTGATGAAGCACAGAAACTGCATCAGGATTGAACACAACAATCACCATTCGCACTTTCCTCCATGGGAGTAATGTCTCAAACAGTATACGCTTTGATCGTTCCCTGCAAGACCAGTAGTAGTTTCCGATGCACATCTGGAGGCATTCTGTAATCTGTGGACCTTCAAAGAGTTGATGAAACACAGAAATTGAATCGGGATTGAATACAACAGTCACCATGCGCACTTTCCTCCATGGGAGTAATGTCTCAAACAGTCTACGCTTTTATCGTTCCCTGGAACACCAGTAGTAGTTTCCGATGCACATCTGGAGGCATTCTGTAATCTGTGGACTATCAGAGTGTTGATGAAACACAGAAATTGCATCGGGATTGAATCCAACAGTGACCATGCGCACTTTCCTCCATGGGAGTAATGTCTCAAACAGTCTACCCTTTGATCTTTCCCTGGAAGACAAGTAGTAGTTTCCGATGCACATCTTCTGACATTCTGTAAAGTGTGGACTATCAGAGTGTTGATGAAACACAGAAATTGCATCAGGATTGAATACAACAGTCACCATGCGCACTTTCCTCCATGGGAGTAATGTCTCAAACAGTTTACGCTTTGATCGTTCCCTGGAAGACCAGTAGTAGTTTCCGATGCACATCTGTGGGCATTCTGTAATGTGTGGACTATCAGAGTGTTGATGAAACACAGAAATTGCATCGGGATTGAATACAACAGTCACCATGCGCACTTTCCTCCATGGGAGTAATGTCTCAAACATTCTACGCTTTTATCGTTCCCTGGAACACCAGTAGTAGTTTCCGATGCACATCTGTGGGCTTTCTGTAATGTGTGGACTATCAGAGTGTTGATGAAACACAGAAACTGCATCGGGATTGAATACAAGAGTCACCATGCGCACTTTCCTCCATGGGAGTAATGTCTCTAAGAGTCTACGCTTCGATCGTTCCCTGGAAGACCAGTAGTAGTTTCCGATGCACATCTGGAGGCATTCTGTAATCTATTGACTATCAGACTGTTGATGAAGCACAGAAATTGCATTGGGATTGAATACAACAGTCACCATGCGCACTTTCCTCCATGGGAGTAATGTCTCAAACAGTTTACGCTTTGATCGTTCCCTGGAAGACCAGTAGTAGTTTCCGATGCACATCTGTGGGCATTCTGTAATGTGTGGACTATCAGAGTGTTGATGAAACACAGAAATTGCATCAGGATTGAATACAACAGTCACCATGCGCACTTTCCTCCATGGGAGTAATATATCAAAAAGTTTACGCTTTGATCGTTCCCTGGAAGACCAGTAGTAGTTTCCGATGCACATCTGTGGGCATTCTGTAATGTGTGGACTATCAGAGTGTTGATGAAACATAGAAACTGCATCGGGATTGAATACAACAGTCACCATGCGCACTTTACTCCATGATTGTAATGTCTCAAACAGTCTACGCATTGATCGTTCCCTGCATGACCAGTAGTAGTTTCCGATGCACATCTGGAGGCATTCTGTAATCTGTGGACCTTCAAAGTGTTGATGAAACGCAGAAACTGCATCGGGATTGAATACAACAGTCAGTATGCGCACTATCCTCTAGGGGAGTAAAGTCACAAACAGTCTATGCTTTGATCGTTCCCTGCAAGATCAGTAGTAGTTTCCGATGCACATCTGGAGGCATTCTGTAATCTGTGGACTATCAGAGTGTTGATGAAACACAGAAATTGCATCGGGATTGAATACAACAGTCACCATGCGCAGTTTCCTCCATGGTAGTAATGTCTCTAACAGTCTACGTTTTGATCGTTCCCTGGAAGACAAGTAGTAGTTTCCGATGCACATCTGTGGGCATTCTGTAATGTGTGGACTATCAGAGAGTTGATGAAACACAGAAACTGCATCGGGATTGAATACAACAGTCACCATGCGCACTTTCCTCCATGGGAGTAATGTCTCTAAGAGTCTACGCTTTGATCGTTCCCTGGAAGCCCAGTAGTAGTTTCCGATGCACATCTGGAGGCATTCTGTAATCTATTGACTATCAGACTGTTGATGAAACACAGAAATTGCATTGGGATTGAATACAACAGTCACCATGCGCACTCTCCTCCATGGGAGTAATGTCTCAAACAGTTTACGCTTTGATCGTTCCCTGCAAGATCAGTAGTAGTTTCCGATGCACATCTGGAGGCATTCTGTAATCTATGGACTATCAGAGTGTTGATGAAACACAGAAATTGCATCGGGATTGAATACAACAGTCACCATGTGCACTTTCCTACGTGGGAGTAATGTCTCAAACAGTGTACGCTTTGATCGTTCCCTGGAAGATCAGTAGTAGTTTCCGTTGCTCATCTGGGAGCATTCTGTAATGTGTGGACTATCAGAGTGTTGATGAAACACAGAAATTGCATCGGGATTGAATACAACAGTCACCATGCGCACTTTCCTCCATGGGAGTAATGTCTCAAATAGTCTACGCTTTGATCGTTCCTGGAGGACCAATAGTATTGTCCGATGCACCTCTGGAGGCATTCTATAATCTGTGGAACTTCAAAGTGTTGATGAAACACAGAAATTGCATCGGGATTGAATACAACAGTCACCATGCGCACTTTCCTCCATGGGAGTAATGTCTCAAACAGATTAAGCTTTGATCGTTCCCTGGAAGACAAGTAGTAGTTTCCGATGCACATCTGGTATCATTCTGTAATCTGTGGACTATCAGAGTGTTGATGAAACAAAGAAATTGCATCGTCATTGAAAACAACAGTCACCATGCGCACTTTCCTCCATGGGAGTAATGTCTCAAACAGTTTACGCTTTGATCGTTCTGTGCAAGACCAGTAGTAGTTTCCGATGCACATCTGGAGGCATTCTGTAATCTGTGGACTATCAGAGTGTTGATGAATCACAGAAATTGCATCGGGATTGAATACAACAGTCACCATGCGCACTTTCCTCCATGGGAGTAATGTCTCTAACATTTTACGCTTTGATCGTTCCCTGGAAGACCAGTAGTAGTTTCCGATGCACATGTGTGGGCATTCTGTAATGTGTGGACTATCAGAGTGTTGATGAAACATAGAAACTGCATCGGGATTGAATACAACAGTCACCATGCGCACTTTCCTCCATTGTTGTAATGTCTCAAACAGTCTACGCTTTGATCGTTCCCTGCAAGACCAGTAGAACATTCCGATGCACATGTGGAGGCATTCTGTAATCTGTGGGCCTTCAAAGTGTTGATGAAACACAGAAATTGCATCGGGATTGAATACAACAGTCACCATGTGCACTTTCCTCCATGGGAGTAATGTCTCAAACAGTTTACGCTTTGATCGTTCCCTGGAAGACCAGTAGTAGTTTCCGATGCACTTCTGTGGGCATTCTGTAATGTGTGGACTATCAGAGTGTTGATGAAACACAGAAATTGCATCGAGATTGAATACAACAGTCACCATGCGCACTTTCCTCCATGGGAGTAGTGTCTCAAACAGTCTACGCTTTGATCGTTCCCTGCAAGACCAGTAGTAGTTTCCGATGCACATCTGGAGGCATTCTGTAATCTGTGGACCTTCAAAGAGTTGATGAAACACAGAAATTGCGTCGGGATTGAATACAACAGTCACCATGCGCACTTTCCTCCATGGGATTAATGTCTCAAAAAAGTCTACGCTTTTATCGTTCCCTGGAAGACCAGTAGTAGTTTCCGATGCACATCTGGAGGCATTCTGTAATCTGTGGACTATCAGAGTGTTGATGAAACACAGAAATTGCATCGGGATCGAATACAACAGTCACCATGTGCACTTTCCTCCATGGGAGTAATGCTTCGAACGGTTTACGCTTTTATCGTCCCTGGAAGACCAGTAGCAGTTTCCGATGCACATCTGGGGGCATTCTGTAATCTGTGGACCTTCAAAGTGTTGTGAAACACAGAAATTGAATCGGTTTGAATACAACAGTCACCATGCGCACTTTCCTCCGTGGGAGTAATGTTTCAAACAGTCTACCTTTTGATCTTTCGATGGAAGACCAGTAGTAGTTTCCGATGCACATCTTCTGACATTCTGTAATGTGTGGACTATCAGAGTGTTGATGAAACACAGAAATTGCATCAGGATTGAATACAACAGTCACCATGCGCACTTTCCTCCATGGGAGTAATGTCTCAAACAGTTTACGCTTTGATCGTTCCCTGGAAGACCAGTAGTAGTTTCCGATGCACATCTGTGGGCATTCTGTAATGTGTGGACTATCAGAGTGTTGATGAAACACAGAAATTGCATCGGGATTGAATACAACAGTCACCAAGCGCACTTTCCTCCATGGCAGTAATGTCTCAAACATTCTACGCTTTTATCGTTCCCTGGAAGACCAGTAGTAGTTTCCGATGCGCATCTGGAGGCATTCTGTAATCTGTGGACTATCAGAGTGTTGATGAAACACAGAAATTGCATCGGGATTGAATACTACAGTCACCATGCGGACTTTCCTCCATTGGAGTAATGCCTCAAACAGTTCACGCTTTGATCGTTCCCTGGAAGACCAGTAGTAGTTTCCGATGCACATCTGGGGACATTCTGTAATGTGTGGACTATCGGAGTGTTGATGAATCACAGAAATTGCATCAGGATTGAATCCAACAGTGACCATGCGCACTTCCCTCCATGGGAGTAATGTCTCAAACAGTTTACGCTTCGATCGTTCCCTGGAAGACCAATAGTAGTTTCCGATGCACATCTGTGGGCATTCTGTAATGTGTGGACTATCAAAGTGTTGATGAAACATAGAAACTGCATCGGGATTGAATACAACAGTCACCATGCGCACTTTACTCCATGATTGTAATGTCTCAAACAGTCTACGCTTTGATCGTTCCCTGCAAGACCAGTAGTAGTTTCCGATGCACATCTGGAGGCATTCTGTAATCTGTGGACCTTCAAAGTGTTGATGAAACACAGGAATTGCATCGGGAGTGAATACAACAGTCACCATGGGCACTTTCCGCCATGGGAGTAATGTCTCAAACATTCTACGCCTTTATCGTTCCCTGGAAGACCAGTAGTAGATTCCGATGCACATCTGGAGGCATTCTGTAATCTGTGGACTATCAGAGTGTTGATGAAACACAGAAATTGCATCGGGATTGAATACTACGGTCACCATGCGGACTTTCCTCCATGGGAGAAATGTCTCAAAGAGTCCACGCTTTGATCGTTCCCTGGAAGACCAGTAGTAGTTTCCGATGCACATCTGGGGACATTCTGTAATGTGTGGACTATCGGAGTGTTGATGAATCACAGAAATTGCATCTGGATTGAATCCAACAGTGACCATGCGCACTTCCCTCCATGGGAGTAATGTCTCAAACAGTTTACGCTTTGATCGTTCCTGGAAGACCAGTAGTAGTTTCCGATGCACATCTGTGGGCATTCTGTAATGTGTGGACTATCAGAGTGTTGATGAAACATAGAAACTGCATCGGGATTGAATACGTCACCATGCGCACTTTACTCCATGATTGTAATGTCTCAAACAGTCTACGCTTTGATCGTTCCCTGCAAGACCAGTAGTAGTTTCCGATGCACATCTGGAGGCATTCTGTAATCTGTGGACCTTCAAAGTGTTGATGAAACGCAGAAATTGCATCGGGATTGAATACAACAGTCACCATGCGCACTTTCCTCCAGGGGAGTAATGTCACAAACAGTCTATGCTTTGATCGTACACTGCAAGATCAGTAGTAGTTTCCGATGCACATCTGGAGGCATTCTGTAATCTGTGGACTATCAGAGTGTTGATGAAACACAGAAATTGCATCGGGATTGAATACAACAGTCACCATGCGCAGTTTCCTCCATGGTAGTAATGTCTCAGACAGTCTACGCTTTGATCGTTCCCTGGAAGACAAGTAGTAGTTTCCGATGCACATCTGTGGGCATTCTGTAATGTGTGGACTATCAGAGTGTTGATGAAACACAGAAACTGCATCGGGATTGAATACAACAGTCACCATGCGCAGTTTCCTCCATGGTAGTAATGTCTCAAACAATCTACGCTTTGATCGTTCCCTGCAAGTTCAGTAGTAGTTTCCGATGCACATCTGGAGGCATTCTGTAATCTATGGACTATCAGAGTGTTGATGAAACACAGAAATTGCATCGGGATTGAATACAACAGTCACCATGTGCACTTTCCTCTATGGGAGTAATGTCTCAAACAGTTTACGCTTTGATCGTTCCCTGGAAGATCAGTAGTAGTTTCCGTTGCTCATCTGGGAGCATTCTGTAATGTGTGGACTATCAGAGTGTTGATGAAACACAGAAATTGCATCAGGATTGAATACAACAGTCACTGTGCGCACTTTCCTCCATGGGAGTAATGTCTCAAACATTTTACGCTTTGATCGTTCCCTGGAAGACCAGTAGTAGTTTCCGATGCACATCTGTGGGCATTCTGTAATGTGTGGACTATCAGAGTGTTGATGAAACACAGAAATTGCATCGGGATTGAATACAACAGTCACCATGCGCACTTTCCTCCATGGGAGTAATGTCTGAAATAGTCTACGCTTTGATCGTTCCTGGAGGACCAATAGTATTGTCCGATGCACCTCTGGAGGCATTCTATAATCTGTGGAACTTCAAAGTGTTGATGAAACACAGAAATTGCATCGGGATTGAATACAAAAGTCACCATGCGCACTTTCCTCCATGGGAGTAATGTCTCAAACAGATTAAGCTTTGATCGTTCCCTGGAAGACAAGTAGTAGTTTCCGATGCACATCTGGTATCATTCTGTAATCTGTGGACTATCAGAGTGTTGATGAAACAAAGAAATTGCATCGTCATTGAAAACAACAGTCATCATGCGCACTTTCCTCCATGGGAGTAATGTCTCAAACAGTTTACGCTTTGATCGTTCTGTGCAAGACCAGTAGTAGTTTCCGATGCACATCTGGAGGCATTCTGTAATCTGTGGACTATCAGAGTGTTGATGAATCACAGAAATCGCATCGGGATTGAATACAACAGTCACCATGCGCACTTTCCTCCATGGGAGTAATGTCTCTAACATTTTACGCTTTGATCGTTCCCTGGAAGACCAGTAGTAGTTTCCGATGCACATGTGTGGGCATTCTGTAATGTGTGGACTATCAGAGTGTTGATGAAACATAGAAACTGCATCGGGATTGAATACAACAGTCACCATGCGCACTTTCCTCCATTGTTGTAATGTCTCAAACAGTCTACGCTTTGATCGTTCCCTGCAAGACCAGTAGAACATTCCGATGCACATCTGGAGGCATTCTTTAATCTGTGGGCCTTCAAAGTGTTGATGAAACACAGAAATTGCATCGGGATTGAATACAACAGTCACCATGTGCACTTTCCTCCATGGGAGTAATGTCTCAAACAGTTTACGCTTTGATCGTTCCCTGGAAGACCAGTAGTAGTTTCCGATGCACTTCTGTGGGCATTCTGTAATGTGTGGACTATCAGAGTGTTGATGAAACACAGAAATTGCATCGAGATTGAATACAACAGTCACCATGCGCACTTTCCTCCATGGGAGTAGTGTCTCAAACAGTCTACACTTTGATCGTTCCCTGCAAGACCAGTAGTAGTTTCCGATGCACATCTGGAGGCATTCTGTAATCTGTGGACCTTCAAAGGGTTGATGAAACACAGAAATTGCGTCGGGATTGAATACAACAGTCACCATGCGCACTTTCCCCCATGGGATTAATGTCTCAAACAGTCTACGCTTTTATCGTTCCCTGGAAGACCAGTAGTAGTTTCCGATGCACATCTGGAGGCATTCTGTAATCTGTGGACTATCAGAGTGTTGATGAAACACAGAAATTGCATCGGGATCGAATACAACAGTCACCATGTGCACTTTCTTCCATGGGAGTAATGCTTCGAACGGTTTACGCTTTTATCGTCCCTGGAAGACCAGTAGCAGTTTCCGATACACATCTGGGGGCATTCTGTAATCTGTGGACCTTCAAAGTGTTGATGAAACACAGAAATTGAATCGGGATTGAATACAACAGTCACCATGCGCACTTTCCTCCGTGGGAGTAATGTTTCAAACAGTCTACCTTTTGATCTTTTCCTGGAAGACCAGTAGTAGTTTCCGATGCACATCGTCTGACATTCTGTAATGTGTGGACTATCAGAGTGTTGATGAAACATAGAAACTGCATCGGGATTGAATACGTCACCATGTGCACTTTACTCCATGATTGTAATGTCTCAAACAGTCTACGCTTTGATCGTTCCCTGCAAGACCAGTAGTAGTTTCCGATGCACATCTGGAGGCATTCTGTAATCTGTGGACCTTCAAAGTGTTGATGAAACGCAGAAATTGCATCGGGATTGAATACAACAGTCACCATGCGCACTTTCCTCCAGGGGAGTAATGTCACAAACAGTCTATGCTTTGATCGTTCCCTGCAAGATCAGTAGTAGTTTCCGATGCACATCTGGAGGCATTCTGTAATCTGTGGACTATCAGAGTGTTGATGAAACACAGAAATTGCATCGGGATTGAATACAACAGTCACCATGCGCAGTTTCCTCCATGGTAGTAATGTCTCAAACAGTCTACGCTTTGATCGTTCCCTGGAAGACAAGTAGTAGTTTCCGATGCACATCTGTGGGCATTCTGTAATGTGTGGACTATCAGAGTGTTGATGAAACACAGAAACTGCATCGGGATTGAATACAACAGTCACCATGCGCACTTTCCTCCATGGGAGTAATGTCTCTAAGAGTATACGCTTTGATCGTTCCCTGGAAGCCCAGTAGTAGTTTCCGATGCACATCTGGAGGCATTCTGTAATCTATTGACTATCAGACTGTTGATGAAACACAGAAATTGCATTGGGATTGAATACAACAGTCACCATGCGCACTTTCCTCCATGGGAGTAATGTCTCAAACAGTTTACGCTTTGATCGTTCCCTGGAAGAGCAGTAGTAGTTTCCAATGCACTTTTGTGGGCATTCTGTAATGTGTGGACTATCAGAGTGTTGATGTAACACAGAAATTGCATGGGGATTGAATACAACAGTCACCATGCGCATTTTCCTCCATGGTAGTAATGTCTCAAACAATCTACGCTTTGATCGTTCCCTGCAAGATCAGTAGTAGTTTCCGATGCACATCTGGAGGCATTCTGTAATCTATGGACTATCAGAGTGTTGATGAAACACAGAAATTGCATCGGGATTGATTACAACAGTCACCATGTGCACTTTCCTCTATGGGAGTAATGTCTCAAACAGTTTACGCTTTGATCGTTCCCTGGAAGATCAGTAGTAGTTTCCGTTGCTCATCTGGGAGCATTCTGTAATGTGTGGACTATCAGAGTGTTGATGAAACACAGAAATTGCATCAGGATTGAATACAACAGTCACTGTGCGCACTTTCCTCCATGGGAGTAATGTCTCAAACATTTTACGCTTTGATCGTTCCCTGGAAGACCAGTAGTAGTTTCCGATGCACATCTGTGGGCATTCTGTAATGTGTGGACTATCAGAGTGTTGATGAAACACAGAAATTGCATCGGGATTGAAAACAACAGTCACCATGCGCACTTTCCTCCATGGGAGTAATGTCTCAAATAGTCTACGCTTTGATCGTTCCTGGAGGACCAATAGTATTGTCCGATGCACCTCTGGAGGCATTCTATAATCTGTGGAACTTCAAAGTGTTGATGAAACACAGAAATTGCATCGGGATTGAATACAACAGTCACCATGCGCACTTTCCTCCATGGGAGTAATGTCTCAAACAGATTAAGCTTTGATCGTTCCCTGGAAGACAAGTAGTCGTTTCCGATGCACATCTGGTATCATTCTGTAATCTGTGGACTATCAGAGTGTTGATGAAACAAAGAAATTGCATCGTCATTGAAAACAACAGTCACCATGCGCACTTTCCTCCATGGGAGTAATGTCTCAAACAGTTTACGCTTTGATCGTTCTGTGCAAGACCAGTAGTAGTTTCCGATGCACATCTGGAGGCATTCTGTAATCTGTGGACTATCAGAGTGTTGATGAATCACAGAAATTGCATCGGGATTGAATACAACAGTCACCATGCGCACTTTCCTCCATGGGAGTAATGTCTCTAACATTTTACGCTTGGATCGTTCCCTGGAAGACCAGTAGTAGATTCCGATGCACATCTGGAGGCATTCTGTAATCTGTGGACTATCAGAGTGTTGATGAAACACAGAAATTGCATCGGGATTGAATACTACGGTCACCATGCGGACTTTCCTCCATGGGAGAAATGTCTCAAAGAGTCCACGCTTTGATCGTTCCCTGGAAGACCAGTAGTAGTTTCCGATGCACATCTGGGGACATTCTGTAATGTGTGGACTATCGGAGTGTTGATGAATCACAGAAATTGCATCTGGATTGAATCCAACAGTGACCATGCGCACTTCCCTCCATGGGAGTAATGTCTCAAACAGTTTACGCTTTGATCGTTCCTGGAAGACCAGTAGTAGTTTCCGATGCACATCTGTGGGCATTCTGTAATGTGTGGACTATCAGAGTGTTGATGAAACATAGAAACTGCATCGGGATTGAATACGTCACCATGCGCACTTTACTCCATGATTGTAATGTCTCAAACAGTCTACGCTTTGATCGTTCCCTGCAAGACCAGTAGTAGTTTCCGATGCACATCTGGAGGCATTCTGTAATCTGTGGACCTTCAAAGTGTTGATGAAACGCAGAAATTGCATCGGGATTGAATACAACAGTCACCATGCGCACTTTCCTCCAGGGGAGTAATGTCACAAACAGTCTATGCTTTGATCGTACACTGCAAGATCAGTAGTAGTTTCCGATGCACATCTGGAGGCATTCTGTAATCTGTGGACTATCAGAGTGTTGATGAAACACAGAAATTGCATCGGGATTGAATACAACAGTCACCATGCGCAGTTTCCTCCATGGTAGTAATGTCTCAGACAGTCTACGCTTTGATCGTTCCCTGGAAGACAAGTAGTAGTTTCCGATGCACATCTGTGGGCATTCTGTAATGTGTGGACTATCAGAGTGTTGATGAAACACAGAAACTGCATCGGGATTGAATACAACAGTCACCATGCGCAGTTTCCTCCATGGTAGTAATGTCTCAAACAATCTACGCTTTGATCGTTCCCTGCAAGTTCAGTAGTAGTTTCCGATGCACATCTGGAGGCATTCTGTAATCTATGGACTATCAGAGTGTTGATGAAACACAGAAATTGCATCGGGATTGAATACAACAGTCACCATGTGCACTTTCCTCTATGGGAGTAATGTCTCAAACAGTTTACGCTTTGATCGTTCCCTGGAAGATCAGTAGTAGTTTCCGTTGCTCATCTGGGAGCATTCTGTAATGTGTGGACTATCAGAGTGTTGATGAAACACAGAAATTGCATCAGGATTGAATACAACAGTCACTGTGCGCACTTTCCTCCATGGGAGTAATGTCTCAAACATTTTACGCTTTGATCGTTCCCTGGAAGACCAGTAGTAGTTTCCGATGCACATCTGTGGGCATTCTGTAATGTGTGGACTATCAGAGTGTTGATGAAACACAGAAATTGCATCGGGATTGAATACAACAGTCACCATGCGCACTTTCCTCCATGGGAGTAATGTCTGAAATAGTCTACGCTTTGATCGTTCCTGGAGGACCAATAGTATTGTCCGATGCACCTCTGGAGGCATTCTATAATCTGTGGAACTTCAAAGTGTTGATGAAACACAGAAATTGCATCGGGATTGAATACAAAAGTCACCATGCGCACTTTCCTCCATGGGAGTAATGTCTCAAACAGATTAAGCTTTGATCGTTCCCTGGAAGACAAGTAGTAGTTTCCGATGCACATCTGGTATCATTCTGTAATCTGTGGACTATCAGAGTGTTGATGAAACAAAGAAATTGCATCGTCATTGAAAACAACAGTCATCATGCGCACTTTCCTCCATGGGAGTAATGTCTCAAACAGTTTACGCTTTGATCGTTCTGTGCAAGACCAGTAGTAGTTTCCGATGCACATCTGGAGGCATTCTGTAATCTGTGGACTATCAGAGTGTTGATGAATCACAGAAATCGCATCGGGATTGAATACAACAGTCACCATGCGCACTTTCCTCCATGGGAGTAATGTCTCTAACATTTTACGCTTTGATCGTTCCCTGGAAGACCAGTAGTAGTTTCCGATGCACATGTGTGGGCATTCTGTAATGTGTGGACTATCAGAGTGTTGATGAAACATAGAAACTGCATCGGGATTGAATACAACAGTCACCATGCGCACTTTCCTCCATTGTTGTAATGTCTCAAACAGTCTACGCTTTGATCGTTCCCTGCAAGACCAGTAGAACATTCCGATGCACATCTGGAGGCATTCTTTAATCTGTGGGCCTTCAAAGTGTTGATGAAACACAGAAATTGCATCGGGATTGAATACAACAGTCACCATGTGCACTTTCCTCCATGGGAGTAATGTCTCAAACAGTTTACGCTTTGATCGTTCCCTGGAAGACCAGTAGTAGTTTCCGATGCACTTCTGTGGGCATTCTGTAATGTGTGGACTATCAGAGTGTTGATGAAACACAGAAATTGCATCGAGATTGAATACAACAGTCACCATGCGCACTTTCCTCCATGGGAGTAGTGTCTCAAACAGTCTACACTTTGATCGTTCCCTGCAAGACCAGTAGTAGTTTCCGATGCACATCTGGAGGCATTCTGTAATCTGTGGACCTTCAAAGGGTTGATGAAACACAGAAATTGCGTCGGGATTGAATACAACAGTCACCATGCGCACTTTCCCCCATGGGATTAATGTCTCAAACAGTCTACGCTTTTATCGTTCCCTGGAAGACCAGTAGTAGTTTCCGATGCACATCTGGAGGCATTCTGTAATCTGTGGACTATCAGAGTGTTGATGAAACACAGAAATTGCATCGGGATCGAATACAACAGTCACCATGTGCACTTTCTTCCATGGGAGTAATGCTTCGAACGGTTTACGCTTTTATCGTCCCTGGAAGACCAGTAGCAGTTTCCGATACACATCTGGGGGCATTCTGTAATCTGTGGACCTTCAAAGTGTTGATGAAACACAGAAATTGAATCGGGATTGAATACAACAGTCACCATGCGCACTTTCCTCCGTGGGAGTAATGTTTCAAACAGTCTACCTTTTGATCTTTTCCTGGAAGACCAGTAGTAGTTTCCGATGCACATCGTCTGACATTCTGTAATGTGTGGACTATCAGAGTGTTGATGAAACATAGAAACTGCATCGGGATTGAATACGTCACCATGTGCACTTTACTCCATGATTGTAATGTCTCAAACAGTCTACGCTTTGATCGTTCCCTGCAAGACCAGTAGTAGTTTCCGATGCACATCTGGAGGCATTCTGTAATCTGTGGACCTTCAAAGTGTTGATGAAACGCAGAAATTGCATCGGGATTGAATACAACAGTCACCATGCGCACTTTCCTCCAGGGGAGTAATGTCACAAACAGTCTATGCTTTGATCGTTCCCTGCAAGATCAGTAGTAGTTTCCGATGCACATCTGGAGGCATTCTGTAATCTGTGGACTATCAGAGTGTTGATGAAACACAGAAATTGCATCGGGATTGAATACAACAGTCACCATGCGCAGTTTCCTCCATGGTAGTAATGTCTCAAACAGTCTACGCTTTGATCGTTCCCTGGAAGACAAGTAGTAGTTTCCGATGCACATCTGTGGGCATTCTGTAATGTGTGGACTATCAGAGTGTTGATGAAACACAGAAACTGCATCGGGATTGAATACAACAGTCACCATGCGCACTTTCCTCCATGGGAGTAATGTCTCTAAGAGTATACGCTTTGATCGTTCCCTGGAAGCCCAGTAGTAGTTTCCGATGCACATCTGGAGGCATTCTGTAATCTATTGACTATCAGACTGTTGATGAAACACAGAAATTGCATTGGGATTGAATACAACAGTCACCATGCGCACTTTCCTCCATGGGAGTAATGTCTCAAACAGTTTACGCTTTGATCGTTCCCTGGAAGAGCAGTAGTAGTTTCCAATGCACTTTTGTGGGCATTCTGTAATGTGTGGACTATCAGAGTGTTGATGAAACACAGAAATTGCATGGGGATTGAATACAACAGTCACCATGCGCATTTTCCTCCATGGTAGTAATGTCTCAAACAATCTACGCTTTGATCGTTCCCTGCAAGATCAGTAGTAGTTTCCGATGCACATCTGGAGGCATTCTGTAATCTATGGACTATCAGAGTGTTGATGAAACACAGAAATTGCATCGGGATTGATTACAACAGTCACCATGTGCACTTTCCTCTATGGGAGTAATGTCTCAAACAGTTTACGCTTTGATCGTTCCCTGGAAGATCAGTAGTAGTTTCCGTTGCTCATCTGGGAGCATTCTGTAATGTGTGGACTATCAGAGTGTTGATGAAACACAGAAATTGCATCAGGATTGAATACAACAGTCACTGTGCGCACTTTCCTCCATGGGAGTAATGTCTCAAACATTTTACGCTTTGATCGTTCCCTGGAAGACCAGTAGTAGTTTCCGATGCACATCTGTGGGCATTCTGTAATGTGTGGACTATCAGAGTGTTGATGAAACACAGAAATTGCATCGGGATTGAAAACAACAGTCACCATGCGCACTTTCCTCCATGGGAGTAATGTCTCAAATAGTCTACGCTTTGATCGTTCCTGGAGGACCAATAGTATTGTCCGATGCACCTCTGGAGGCATTCTATAATCTGTGGAACTTCAAAGTGTTGATGAAACACAGAAATTGCATCGGGATTGAATACAACAGTCACCATGCGCACTTTCCTCCATGGGAGTAATGTCTCAAACAGATTAAGCTTTGATCGTTCCCTGGAAGACAAGTAGTCGTTTCCGATGCACATCTGGTATCATTCTGTAATCTGTGGACTATCAGAGTGTTGATGAAACAAAGAAATTGCATCGTCATTGAAAACAACAGTCACCATGCGCACTTTCCTCCATGGGAGTAATGTCTCAAACAGTTTACGCTTTGATCGTTCTGTGCAAGACCAGTAGTAGTTTCCGATGCACATCTGGAGGCATTCTGTAATCTGTGGACTATCAGAGTGTTGATGAATCACAGAAATTGCATCGGGATTGAATACAACAGTCACCATGCGCACTTTCCTCCATTGGAGTAATGTCTCTAACATTTTACGCTTGGATCGTTCCCTGGAAGACCAGTAGTAGTTTCCGATGCACATGTGTGGGCATTCTGTAATGTGTGGACTATCAGAGTGTTGATGAAACATAGAAACTGCATCGGGATTGAATACAACAGTCACCATGCGCACTTTCCTCCATTGTTGTAATGTCTCAAACAGTCTACGCTTTGATCGTTCCCTGCAAGACCAGTAGAACATTCCGATGCACATCTGGAGGCATTCTGTAATCTGTGGACCTTCAAAGAGTTGATGAAACACAGAAATTACGTCGGGATTGAATACAACAGTCACCATGCGCACTTTCCTCCATGGGATTAATGTCTCAAACAGTCTACGCTTTTATCGTTCCCTGGAAGACCAGTAGTAGTTTCCGATGCACATCTGTGGGCATTCTGTAATGTGTGGACTATCAGAGTGTTGATGAAACATAGAAACTGCATCGGGATTGAATACGTCACCATGCGCACTTTACTCCATGATTGTAATGTCTCAAACAGTCTACGCTTTGATCGTTCCCTGCAAGACCAGTAGTAGTTTCCTATGACATCTGGAGGCATTCTGTAATCTGTGGACCTTCAAAGTGTTGATGAAACGCAGAAATTGCATCGGGATTGAATACAACAGTCACCATGCGCACTTTCCTCCAGGGGAGTAATGTCACAAACAGTCTATGCTTTGATCGTTCCCTGCAAGATCAGTAGTAGTTTCCGATGCACATCTGGAGGCATTCTGTAATCTGTGGACTATCAGAGTGTTGATGAAACACAGAAATTGCATCGGGATTGAATACAACAGTCACCATGCGCAGTTTCCTCCATGGTAGTAATGTCTCAAACAGTCTACGCTTTGATCGTTCCCTGGAAGACAAGTAGTAGTTTCCGATGCACATCTGTGGGCATTCTGTAATGTGTGGACTATCAGAGTGTTGATGAAACACAGAAACTGCATCGGGATTGAATACAACAGTCACCATGCGCACTTTCCTCCATGGGAGTAATGTCTCTAAGAGTATACGCTTTGATCGTTCCCTGGAAGCCCAGTAGTAGTTTCCGATGCACATCTGGAGGCATTCTGTAATCTATTGACTATCAGACTGTTGATGAAACACAGAAATTGCATTGGGATTGAATACAACAGTCACCATGCGCACTTTCCTCCGTGGGAGTAATGTCTCAAACAGGTTACGCTTTGATCGTTCCCTGGAAGAGCAGTAGTAGTTTCCAATGCTCTTTTGTGGGCATTCTGTAATGTGTGGACTATCAGAGTGTTGATGAAACACAGAAATTGCATGGGGATTGAATACAACACTCACCATGCGCATTTTCCTCCATGGTAGTAATGTCTCAAACAATCTACGCTTTGATCGTTCCCTGCAAGATCAGTAGTAGTTTCCGATGCACATCTGGAGGCATTCTGTAATCTATGGACTATCAGAGTGTTGATGAAACACAAAAATTGCATCGGGATTGAATACAACAGTCACCATGTGCACTTTCCTCTATGGGAGTAATGTCTCAAACTGTTTACGCTTTGATCGTTCCCTGGAAGATCAGTAGTAGTTTCCGTTGCTCATCTGGGAGCATTCTGTAATGTGTGGACTATCAGAGTGTTGATTAAACACAGAAATTGCATCAGGATTGAATACAACAGTCACTGTGCGCACTTTCCTCCATGGGAGTAATGTCTCAAACATTTTACGCTTTGATCGTTCCCTGGAAGACCAGTAGTAGTTTCCGATGCACATCTGTGGGCATTCAGTAATGTGTGGACTATCAGAGTGTTGATGAAACACAGAAATTGCATCGGGATTGAATACAACAGTCACCATGCGCACTTTCCTCCATGGGAGTAATATCTCAAATAGTCTACGCTTTGATCGTTCCTGGAGGACCAATAGTATTGTCCGATGCACCTCTGGAGGCATTCCATAATCTGTGGAACTTCAAAGTGTTGATGAAACACAGAAATTGCATCGGGATTGAATACAACAGTCACCATGCGCACTTTCCTCCATGGGAGTAATGTCTCAAACAGATTAAGCTTTGATCGTTCCCTGGAAGACAAGTAGTAGTTTCCGATGCACATCTGGTATCATTCTGTAATCTGTGGACTATCAGAGTGTTGATGAAACAAAGAAATTGCATCGTCATTGAAAACAACAGTCACCATGCGCACTTTCCTCCATGGGAGTAATGTCTCAAACAGTTTACGCTTTGATCGTTCTGTGCAAGACCAGTAGTAGTTTCCGACGCACATCTGGAGGCATTCTGTAATCTGTGGACTATCAGAGTGTTGATGAATCACAGAAATTGCATCGGGATTGAATACAACAGTCACCATGCGCACTTTCCTCCATGGGAGTAATGTCTCTAACATTTTACGCTTTGATCGTTCCCTGGAAGACCAGTAGTAGTTTCCGATGCACATGTGTGGGCATTCTGTAATGTGTGGACTATCAGAGTGGTGATGAAACATAGAAACTGCATCGGGATTGAATACAACAGTCACCATGCGCACTTTCCTCCATTGTTGTAATGTCTCAAACAGTCTACGCTTTGATCGTTCCCTGCAAGAGTAGTAGAACATTCCGATGCACATCTGGAGGCATTCTGTAATCTGTGGGCCTTCAAAGTGTTGACGAAACACAGAAATTGCATCGGGGTTGAATACAACAGTCACCATGTGCACTTTCCTCCATGGGAGTAATGTCTCAAACAGTTTACGCTTTGATCGTTCCCTGGAAGACCAGTAGTAGTTTCAGATGCACTTCTGTGGGCATTCTGTAATGTGTGGACTATCAGAGTGTTGATGAAACACAGAAATTGCATCGAGATTGAATACAACAGTCACCATGCGCACTTTCCTCCATGGGAGTAGTGTCTCAAACAGTCTACGCTTTGATCGTTCCCTGCAAGACCAGTAGTAGTTTCCGATGCACATCTGGAGACATTCTGTAATCTGTGGACCTTCAAAGATTTGATGAAACACAGAAATTGCGTCGGGATTGAATACAACAGTCACCATGCGCACTTTCCTCCATGGGATTAATGTCTCAAACAGTCTACGCTTTTATCGTTCCCTGGAAGACCAGTAGTAGTTTCTGATGCACATCTGGAGGCATTCTGTAATCTGTGGACTATCAGAGTGTTGATGAAACACAGAAATTGCATCGGGATCGAATACAACAGTCACCATGTGCACTTTCTTCCATGGGAGTAATGCTTCGAACGGTTTACGCTTTTATCGTCCCTGGAAGACCAGTAGCAGTTTCCGATGCACATCTGGGGGCATTCTGTAATCTGTCGACCTTCAAAGTGTTGATGAAACACAGAAATTGAATCGGGATTGAATACAACAGTCACCATGCGCACTTTCCTCCGTGGGAGTAATGTTTCAAACAGTCTACCTTTTGATCTTTCCCTGGAAGACCAGTAGTAGTTTCCGATGCACATCTTCTGACATTCTGTAATGTGTCGACTATCAGAGTGTTGATGAAACACAGAAATTGCATCAGGATTGAATACAACAGTCACCATGCGCACTTTCCTCCATGGGAGTAATGTCTCAAACAGTTTACGCTTTGATCGTTCCCTGGAAGACCAGTAGTAGTTTCCGATGCACATCTGTGGGCATTCTGTAATGTGTGGACTATCAGAGTGTTGATGAAACACAGAAATTGCATCGGGATTGAATACAACAGTCACCAAGCGCACTTTCCTCCATGGGAGTAATGTCTCAAACATTCTACGCTTTTATCGTTCCCTGGAAGACCATTAGTAGATTCCGATGCACATCTGGAGGCATTCTGTAATCTGTGGACTATCAGAGTGTTGATGAAACACAGAAATTGCATCGGGATTGAATACTACAGTCACCATGCGGACTTTCCTCCATTGGAGTAATGTCTCAAACAGTTCACGCTTTGATCGTTCCCTGGAAGACCAGTAGTAGTTTCCGATGCACATCTGGGGACATTCTGTAATGTGTGGACTAACGGAGTGTTGATGAATCACAGAAATTGCATCAGGATTGAATCCAACAGTGCACTTCCCTCCATGGGAGTAATGTCTCAAACAGTTTACGCTTTGATCGTTCCCTGGAAGACCAGTAGTAGTTTCCAATGCACATCTGTGGGCATTCTGTAATGTGTGGACTATCAGAGTGTTGATGAAACATAGAAACTGCATCGGGATTGAATACAACAGTCACCATGCGCACTTTAATCCATGATTGTAATGTCTCAAACATTCTACGCTTTTATCGTTCCCTGGAAGACAAGTAGTAGATTCCGATGCACATCTGGAGGCATTCTGTAATCTGTGGACTATCAGAGTGTTGATGAAACGCAGAAATTGCATCGGGATTGAATACTACAGTCACCATGCGGACTTTCCTCCATGGGAGAAATGTCTCAAACAGTCCACGCTTTGATCGTACCCTGGAAGACCAGTAGTAGTTTCCGATGCACATCTGGGGACATTCTGTAATGTGTGGACTATCGGAGTGTTGATGAATCACAGAAATTGCATCTGGATTGAATCCAACAGTGACCATGCGCACTTCCCTCCATGGGAGTAATGTCTCAAACAGTTTACGCTTTGATCGTTCCCTGGAAGACCAGTAGTAGTTTCCGATGCACATCTGTGGGCATTCTGTAATGTGTGGACTATCAGAGTGTTGATGAAACATAGAAACTGCATCGGGATTGAATACAACAGTCACCATGCGCACTTTACTCCATGATTGCAATGTCTCAAACAGTCTACGCTGTGATCGTTCCCTGCAAGACCAGTAATAGTTTCCGATGCACATCTGGAGGCATTCTGTAATCTGTGGACCTTCAAAGTGTTGATGAAACGCAGAAATTGCATCGGGATTGAATACAACAGTCACCATGCGCACTTTCCTCCAGGGGAGTAATGTCACAAACAGTCTATGCTTTGATCGTTCCCTGCAAGATCAGTAGTAGTTTCCGATGCACATCTGGAGGCATTCTGTAATCTGTGGACTATCAGAGTGTTGATGAAACACAGAAATTGCATCGGGATTGAATACAACAGTCACCATGCGCAGTTTCCTCCATGGTAGTAATGTCTCAAACAGTCTACGCTTTGATCGTTCCCTGGAAGACAAGTAGTAGTTTCCGATGCACATCTCTGGGCATTCTGTAATGTGTGGACTATCAGAGTGTTGATGAAACACAGAAACTGCATCGGGATTGAATACAACAGTCACCATGCGCACTTTCCTCCATGGGAGTAATGTCTCTAAGAGTCTACGCTTTGATCGTTCCCTGGAAGCCCAGTAGTAGTTTCCGATGCACATCTGGAGGCATTCTGTAATCTATTGACTATCAGACTGTTGATGAAACACAGAAATTGCCTTGGGATTGAATACAACAGTCACCATGCGCACTTTCCTCCATGGGAGTAATGTCTCAAACAGTTTACGCTTTGATCGTCCCCTGGAAGAGCAGTAGTAGTTTCCAATGCACTTTTGTGGGCATTCTGTAATGTGTGGACTATCAGAGTGTTGATGAAACACAGAAGTTGCATGGGGATTGAATACAACAGTCACCATGCGCATTTTCCTCCATGGTAGTAATGTCTCAAACAATCTACGCTTTGATCGTTCCCTGCAAGATCAGTAGTAGTTTCCGATGTACATCTGGAGGCATTCTGTAATCTATGGACTATCAGAGTGTTGATGAAACACAGAAATTGCATCGGGATTGAATACAACAGTCACCATGTGCACTTTCCTCTATGGGAGTAATGTCTCAAACAGTTTACGCTTTGATCGTTCCCTGGAAGATCAGTAGTAGTTTCCGTTGCTCATCTGGGAGCATTCTGTAATGTGTGGACTATCAGAGTGTTGATGAAACACAGAAATTGCATCGGGATTGAATACAACAGTCACCATGCGCACTTTCCTCCATGGGAGTAATGTCTCAAATAGTCTACGCTTTGATCGTTCCTGGAGGACCAATAGTATTGTCCGATGCACCTCTGGAGGCATTCTATAATCTGTGGAACTTCAAAGTGTTGATGAAACACAGAAATTGCATCGGGATTGAATACAACAGTCACCATGCGCACTTTCCTCCATGGGAGTAATGTCTCAAACAGATTAAGCTTTGATCGTTCCCTGGAAGACAAGTAGTAGTTTCCGATACACATCTGGTATCATTCTGTAATCTGTGGACTATCAGAGTGTTGATGAAACAAAGAAATTGCATCGTCATTGAAAACAACAGACACCATGCGCACTTTCCTCCATGGGAGTAATGTCTCAAACAGTTTACGCTTTGATCGTTCTGTGCAAGACCAGTAGTAGTTTCCGATGCACATCTGGAGGCATTCTGTAATCTGTGGACTATCAGAGTGTTGATGAATCACAGAAATTGCATCGGGATTGAATACAAAGTCACCATGCGCACTTTCCTCCATGGGAGTAATGTCTCTAACATTTTACGCTTTGATCGTTCCCTGGAAGACCAGTAGTAGTTTCCGATGCACATGTGTGGGCATTCTGTAATGTGTGGACTATCAGAGTGTTGATGAAACATAGAAACTGCATCGGGATTGAATACAACAGTCACCATGCGCACTTTCCTCCATTGTTGTAATGTCTCAAACAGTCTACGCTTTGATCGTTCCCTGCAAGACCAGTAGAACATTCCGATGCACATCTGGAGGCATTCTGTAATCTGTGGGCCTTCAAAGTGTTGATGAAACACAGAAATTGCATCGGGATTGAATACAACAGTCACCATGTGCACTTTCCTCCATGGGAGTAATGTCTCAAACAGTTTACAATTTGATCGTTCCCTGGAAGACCAGTAGTAGTTTCCGATGCACATCTGTGGGCATTCTGTAATGTGTGGACTATCAGAGTGTTGATGAAACACAGAAATTGCATCGAGATTGAATACAACAGTCACTATGCGCACTTTCCTCCATGGGAGTAGTGTCTCAAACAGTCTACGCTTTGATCGTTCCCTGCAAGACCAGTAGTAGTTTCCGATGCACATCTGGAAGCATTCTGTAATCTGTGGACCTTCAAAGAGTTGATGAAACACAGAAATTGCGTCGGGATTGAATACAACAGTCACCATGCGCACTTTCCTCCATGGGATTAATGTCTCAAACAGTCTACGCTTTTATCGTTCCCTGGAAGACCAGTAGTAGTTTCCGATGCACATCTGGAGGCATTCTGTAATCTGTGGACTATCAGAGTGTTGATGAAACACAGAAATTGCATCGGGATCGAATACAACAGTCACTATGTGCACTTTCCTCCATGGGTGTAATGCTTCGAACGGTTTACGCTTTTATCGTCCCTGGAAGACCAGTAGCAGTTTCCGATGCACATCTGGAGGCATTCTGTAATCTGTGGACCTTCAAAGTGTTGATGAAACACAGAAATTGAATCGGGATTGAATACAACAGTCACTATGCGCACTTTCCTCCGTGGGAGTAATGTTTCAAACAGTCTACCATTTGATCTTTCCCTGGAAGGCCAGTAGTAGTTTCCGATGCACATCTTCTGACATTCTGTAATGTGTGGACTATCAGAGTGTTGATGAAACACAGAAATTGCATCAGGATTGAATACAACAGTCACCATGCGCACTTTCCTCCATGGGGGTAATGTCTCAAACAGTTTACGCTTTGATCGTTCTGTGCAAGACCAGTAGTAGTTTCCGATGCACATCTGGAGGCATTCTGTAATGTGTGGACTATCGGAGTGTTGATGAAACACAGAAATTGCATCAGGATTGAATCCAACAGTGACCACGCGCACTTCCCTCCATGGGAGTAATGTCTCAAATAGTCTACGCTTTGATCGTTCCTGGAGGACCAATAGTATTGTCCGATGCACCTCTGGAGGCATTCTATAATCTGTGGAACTTCAAAGTGTTGATGAAACACAGAAATTGCATCGGGATTGAATACAACAGTCACCATGCGCACTTTCCTCCATGGGAGTAATGTCTCAAACAGATTAAGCTTTGATCGTTCCCTGGAAGACAAGTAGTAGTTTCCGATACACATCTGGTATCATTCTGTAATCTGTGGACAATCAGAGTGTTGATGAAACAAAGAAATTGCATCGTCATTGAAAACAACAGTCACCATGCGCACTTTCCTCCATGGGAGTAATGTCTCAAACAGTTTACGCTTTGATCGTTCTGTGCAAGACCAGTAGTAGTTTCCGATGCACATCTGGAGGCATTCTGTAATCTGTGGACTATCAGAGTGTTGATGAATCACAGAAATTGCATCGGGATTGAATACAACAGTTACCATGCGCACTTTCCTCCATGGGAGTAATGTTTCTAACATTTTACGCTTTGATCGTTCCCTGGAAGACCAGTAGTAGTTTCCGATGCACATGTGTGGGCATTCTGTAATGTGTGGACTATCAGAGTGTTGATGAAACACAGAAATTTTATCGAGATTGAATACAACAGTCACCATGCGCACTTTCCTCCATGGGAGTAGTGTCTCAAACAGTCTACGCTTTGATCGTTCCCTGGAAGACCAGTAGTAGTTTCCGATGCACATCTGGAGGCATTCTGTAATCTGTGGACTATCAGAGTGTTGATGAAACACAGAAATTGCATCGGGATCGAATACAACAGTCACCATGTGCACTTTCCTCCATGGGAGTAATGCTTCGAACGGTTTACGCTTTTATCGTCATTGGAAGACCAGTAGCAGTTTCCGATGCACATCATGATGCATTCTGTAATCTGTGGACCTTCAAAGTGTTGATGAAACACAGAAATTGAATCGGGATTGAATACAACAGTCACTATGCGCACTTTCCTCCGTGGGAGTAATGTTTCAAACAGTCTACCATTTGATCTTTCCCTGGAAGACCAGTAGTAGTTTCCGATGCTCATCTTCTGACATTCTGTAATGTGTGGACTATCAGAGTGTTGATGAAACACAGAAATTGCATCAGGATTGAATACAACAGTCACCATGCGCACTTTCCTCCATGGGGGTAATGTCTCAAACAGTTTACGCTTTGATCGTTCCCTGGAAGACCAGTAGTAGTTTCCGATGCACATCTGTGGGCATTCTGTAATGTGTGGACTATCAGAGTGTTGATGAAACACAGAAATTGCATCGGGACTGAATACAACAGTCACCAAGCGCACTTTCCTCCATGGGAGTAATGTCTCAAACATTCTACGCTTTTATCGTTCCCTGGAAGACCAGTAGTAGTTTCCGATGCACATCTGGAGGCATTCTGTAATCTGTGGAATACCAGAGTGTTGATGAAACACAGAAATAGCATCGGGATTGAATACTACAGTCACCATGCGGACTTTCCTCCATTGGAGTAATGTCTCAAACAGTTCACGCTTTGATCGTTCCCTGGAAGACCAGTAGTAGTTTCCGATGCACATCTGGGGACATTCTGTAATGTGTGGACTATCGGAGTGTTGATGAATCACAGAAATTGCATCAGGATTGAATCCAACAGTGACCATGCGCACTTCCCTCCATGGGAGTAATGTCTCAAACAGTTTACGCTTTGATCGTTCCCTGGAAGACCAGTAGTAGTTTCCGATGCACATCTGTGGGCATTCTGTAATGTGTGGACTATCAGAGTGTTGATGAAACATAGAAACTGCATCGGGATTGAATACAACAGTCACCATGCGCACTTTACTCCATTATTGTAATGTCTCAAACAGTCTACGCTTTGATCGTTCCCTGCAAGACCAGTAGTAGTTTCCGATGCACATCTGGAGGCATTCTGTAATCTGTGGACCTTCAAAGTGTTGAAGACACACAGAAATTGCATCGGGATTGAATACAACATGCACCATGCGCACTTTCCTCCAGGAGAGTAATGTCTCAAACAGTCTACGCTTTGATCATTCCCTGCAACATCAGTAGTAGTTTCCGATGCACATCTGGAGGCATTCTGTAATCTGTGGACTATCAGGGTGTTGTTGAAACACAGAAATTGCATCGTGATTGAATACAACAGTCACCATGTGCACTTTCCTCTATGGGAGTAATGTCTCAAAGAGTTTACGCTTTGATCGTTCCCTGGAAGACCAGTAGTAGTTTCCGTTGCTCATCTCGGAGCATTCTGTAATGTGTGGACTATCAGAGTGTTGATGAAACACAGAAATTGCGTCGGGATTGAATACAACAGTCACCATGCGCACTTTCCTCCATGGGAATAATGTCCCAAATAGTCTACGCTTTGATCGTTTCCTGGAGAACCAGTAGTATTGTCCGATGCACATCTGGAGGCATTCTGTAATCTGTGGAACTTCAAAGTGTTGATGAAACACAGAAATTGCAACGGGATTGAATACAACAGTCACCATGCGCACTTTCCTCCATGGGAGTAATGTCTCAAACAGTCTACGCTTTGATCGTTCCCTGGAGGACAAGTAATAGTTTCCGATACACATCTGGTATCATTCTGTTATCTGTGGACCATCAGAGTGTTGATGAAACACAGAAATTGCTTCAGGATTGAAAACAACATTCACCATGCGCACTTTCCTCCGTGGGAGTAATGTCACAAACAGTCTACGCTTTGATCGTTCCCTGGAAGGCCAGTAGTAGTTTCCGAGGCACATCTGGAGGCATTGTGTGATCTGTGGACTATCAGAGTGTTGATGAAACACAGAAATTGCATCGGGATTGAATACAACAGTCACCATGCACACTTCCCTCCATGGGAGTAATGTCTCAAACAGTCTACGCTTTGATCGTTCATTGCAAGATCAGTAATAGTTTCCGATGCACATCTGGAGGCATTCTGTAATCTGTGGACTATCAGAGTGTTGATGAAACACAGAAATTGCATCGGGATTGAATACAACAGTCACCATGTGCACTTTCCTCTATGGGAGTAATGTCTCAAACTGTTAACGCTTTGATCGTTCCCTGGAAGACCAGTAGTAGTTTCCGTTGCTCATCTCGGAGCATTCTGTAATGTGTGGACTATCAGAGTGTTGATGAAACACAGAAATTGCGTCGGTATTGAATACAACAGTCACCATGTGCACTTTCCTCCATGGGAGTAATGTCTCAAATAGGCTACGCTTTGATCGTTTCCTGGAGGACCAGTAGTATTGTCCGATGCACATCTGGAGGCATTCTGTAATCTGTGGAACTTCAAAGTGTTGATGAAACACAGAAATTGCAACGGGATTGAATACAACAGTCACCATGCGCACTTTCCTCCATGGGATTAACGTCTCAAAAAGTCTACGCTTTGATCGTTCCCTGGAGGACAAGTAATAGTTTCCGATACACATCTGGTATCATTCTGTTATCTGTGGACTATCAGAGTGTTGATGAAACACAGAAATTGCTTCAGGATTGAATAAAACATTCACCATGCGCACTTTCCTCCGTGGGAGTAATGTCACAAACAGTCTACGCTGTGATCGTTCCCTGGAAGACCAGTAGTAGTTTCCGAGGCACATCTGGAGGCATTCTGTAATCAGTGGACTATCAGAGTGTTGATGAAACACAGAAATTGCATCGGGATTGAATACAACAGTCACCATGCGCACTTTCCTGCATGGGAGTAATGTCTCAAACAGTTTACGCTTTGATCGCTCCCTGGAAGACCAGTAGTAGTTTCCGATGCACATCTGGGGACATTCCGTAATGTGTTGACTATCAGAGTGTTGATGAATCACAGAAATTGCATCAGGTTTAAATCCAACAGACACCATGCGCACCTTCTTCCATGGGACTAATGTCTCAAACATTTTACGCTTTGATCGTTCCCTGGAAGACCAGTAGTAGTTTCCGATGCACATCTGGGGGCATTCTGTAATGTGTGGACTATCAGAGTGTTAATGAAACACAGAAATTGCATCGGGATTGAATACAACAGTCACAATGCGCACTTTCCTCCATGGGAGTAATGTCTCAAATAGTCTACGCTTTGATCGTTTCCTAGAGGACCAGTAGTAGCTTCCGATGCACATCTGGCGGCATTCTGTAATCTGTGGAACTTCAAAGTTTTGATGAAACACAGAAATTGCATCGGGATTGAATACAACAGTCACCATGCGCACTTTCCTCCATGGGAGTAATGTCTCAAACAGTCTACGCTTTGATCGTTCCCTGCAAGACCAGTAGTAGTTTCCGATGCACATCTGGAGGCATTCTGTAATCTGTGGACCTTCAAAGTGTTGATGAAACACAGGAATTGCATCGGGAGTGAATACAACAGTCACCAAGTACAATTTCCTCCATGGGAGTAATGTCTCAAACAATTTACGCTTTGATCGTTCCCTGGAAGACCAGTAGTAGTTTCCGAAGCACATCTGGGGCCATTCTGTAATGTGTGGACTATCCGAGTGTTGATGAAACACAGAAATTGCTTCAGGATTGAATACAACAGTCACCAAGCGCACTTTCCTCCATGGGAGTAATGTCACAAACAGTCTACGCTTTGATCGTTCCCAGGAAGGCCAGTAGTAGTTTCCGAGGCACATCTGGAGGCATTGTGTGATCTGTGGACTATCAGAGTGTTGATGAAACACAGAAATTGCATCGGGATTGAATACAACAGTCACCATGCGCACTTCCCTCCATGGGAGTAATGTCTCAAACAGTCTACGCTTTGATCGTTCCCTGCAAGATCAGTAATAGTTTCCGATGCACATCTGGAGGCATTCTGTAATCTGTGGACTATCAGAGTGTTGATAAAACACAGAAATTGCATCGGGATTGAATACAACAGTCACCATGTGCACTTTCCTCTATGGGAGTAATGTCTCAAACAGTTTACGCTTTGATCGTTCCCTGGAAGACCAGTAGTAGTTTCCGTTGCTCATCTCGGAGCGTTCTGTAATGTGTGGACTATCAGAGTGTTGATGAAACACAGAAATTGCGTCGGGATTGAATACAACAGTCACCATGCGCACTTTCCTCCATGGGAGTAATGTCTCAAATAGGCTACGCTTTGATCGTTTCCTGGAGGCCCAGTAGTATTGTCCGATGCACATCTGGAGGCATTCTGTAATCTGTGGAACTTCAAGGTGTTGATGAAACACAGAAATTGCATCGGGATTGAATACAACAGTCACCATGCGCACTTACCTCCATGGGAGTATTGTCTCAAACAGTCTACGCTTTGATCGTTCCCTGGAGGACAAGTAATAGTTTCCGATACACATCTGGTATCATTCTGTAATCTGTGGACCAGCAGAGTGTTGATGAAACAGAGAAATTGCTTCAGGATTGAATACAACAGTCACCATGCGCACTTTCCTCGATGGGAGTAGTGTCACAAACAGTCTACGCGTTTATCGTTCCCTGGAAGGTGAGTAGTAGTTTCCGAGGCACATCTGTAGGCATTCTGTTATCTGTGGACTATCAGAGTGTTGATGAAACACAGAAATTGCATCGGGATTGAATACAACAGTCACCATGCGCACTTTCCTCCATGGGAGTAATGTCTGAAACAGTTTACGCTTTGTTCGTTCCCAGGAAGATCAGTAGTAGTTTCCGTTGCACATCTGGAGGCATTCTGTAATATGTGGAGTATCAGAATGTTGATTAAACATAGTAATTACATCGGGATTGAATACAACAGTCACCATGCGCACTTTCCTCCATTTGAGTAATGTCTCAAACAGTGTACGCTTTGATCGTTCCCTGCAAGACCAGTAGTAGTTTCCGATGCCTATCTGGAGGCATTCTGTAATCTTTGGACTATCAGAGAGTTGTATAACCACAGGAATTGCATCGGGATTGAATACAACAGTCACCATGCGCACTTTAATATATGGGAGTAATGTCTCATACTGTTTACGCTTTGATCGGTCCTTGGAAGACCAGTACTAGTTTCCGATGCACATCTGGAGGCATTCTGTAATCTGTGGACTATCAGAGTGTTGATGAAACACAGAAACTGCATCGGGATTGAATACAACAGTCACCATGCGCACATTCCTCCATGGTTGTAATGTCTCAAACTGTCTCCGCTTTGATCGTTCCATGCAAGACCAGTAGTAGTTTCCGAGGCACATCTGGAGGCATTCTGTGATCTGTGGACTATCAGAGTGTTGATGAAACACAGAAATTGCATCGGGATTGAATACAACAGTCACCATGCGCACTTTCCTGCGTGGGAGTAATGTCTCAAACTGTTTACGCTTAGATCGTTCCCTGCAAGACCAGTAGTAGTTTCCGATGCACATCTGGGGACATTCTGTAATGTGTTGACTATCAGAGTGTTGATAAATCACAGAAATTGCATCAGGATTGAATCCAACAGTCACCATGCGCACTTCCCTCCATGGGAGTAATGTCTTAAACAGTTTACGCTTTGATCGTTCACTGGAACACCAGTAGCAGTTTCCGATGCACATCTGGGGGCATTCTGTAATGTGTGGACTATCAGAGTGTTAATGAAACACAGAAATTGCATCGGGATTGAATACAACAGTCACAATGCGCACTTTCCTCCATGGGAGTAATGTCTCAAATAGTCTACGCTTTGATCGTTTCCTAGAGGACCAGTAGTACCTTCCGATGCACATCTGGCGGCATTCTGTAATCTGTGGAACTTCAAAGTTTTGATGAAACACAGAAATTGCATCGGGATTGAATACAACAGTCACCATGTGCACTTTCCTACATGGGAGTAATGTCTCAAACAGTTTACGTTTTGATCGTTCCCTGGAAGACCAGTAGCAGTTTCCGTCGCACATCTGGGGCCATTCTGTAATGTGTGGACTATCAGAGTGTTGTGAAACACAGAAATTGCTTCAGGATTGAATACAACAGTCACCATGCGCACTTTCCTCCATGGGAGTAATGTCACAAACAGTCTGCGCTTTGATCGTTCCCTGGAAGGCCAGTTGTAGTTTCCGAGGCACATCTGGAGGCATTCTGTAATCTGTGGACTATCAGAGTGTTGATGAAACACAGAAATTGCATCGGGATTGAATACAACAGTCACCATGCCCACTTTCCTCCATGGGAGTAATGTCTCAAACAGTTTACGATTTGATCGTTCTCTGGGAGACCAGTAGTAGTTTCCGATGCACATCTGTGGGCATTCTGTTATGTGTGGACTATCAAAGTGTTGATGAAACACAGAAACTGCATCGGGAATGAATTCAACAGTCACCATGCCCACTTTCCTCCATGGATGTAATGTCTCAAACAGTCTACGCTTTGATCGTTCCCTACAAGACAAGTAGTAGTTTCCGATGCACATCTGGAGGCATTCTGTAATCTGTGGACGTTCAAAGTGTTGATGAAACACAGAAATTGCATCGGGCTTGAATACAACAGTCACCATGCGCACTTTCCTCCATGGGAGTAATGTCTCAAACAGTCTACGCTTTGATCTTTCCCTGGAAGACCAGTAGTAGTTTCCGATGCACATCTGGAGGCATTCCGTAATCTGTGGACTATCAGAGTGTTGATGAAACACAGAAATTGAATCGGGATTGAATACAACAGTCACCATGCGCACTTTCCTCCATGGGAGTAATGTCTCAAACAGTCCACGCTTTGATCTTTCCCTGGAAGACCAGTAGTGGTTTCCGATGCACATATTCTGACATTCTGTAATGTGTGGACTATCAGAGTGTTTATGAACCACAGAAATTGCATCAGGATTGAATACAACAGTCACCATGCGCACTTTCCTCCATGGGAGTAATGTCTCAAACAGTTTACGCTTTGATCGTTCTGTGCAAGACCAGTAGTAGTATCCGATGTACATCTGTGGGCATTCTGTCATGTGTGGACTATCAGAGTGTTGATGAAACACAGAAACTGCATCAGGGTGAATAAAACAGTCACCATGCGCACTTTCCTCCATGGGAGTAATGTCTCAAACAGTCTACGCTTTGATCGTTCCCAGCAAGGCCAGTAGTAGTTTCCGATGCACATCTGGTGGCATTCTGTAATCTGTGGTCCTTCAAAGTGTTGATGAAAGACAGGAATTGCATCGGGATTGATTACAACAGTCACCATGCGCACTTTCCTGCATGGGAGTAATGTCTCAAACTGTTTACGCTTAGATCGTTCCCTGCAAGACCAGTAGTAGTTTCCGATGCACATCTGGGGACATTCTGTAATGTGTTGACTATCAGAGTGTTGATGAATCACAGAAATTGCATCAGTGTTGAATCCAACAGGCACCATGCGCACTTCCCTCCATGGGAGTAATGTCTTAAACAGTTTACGCTTTGATCGTTCACTGGAAGACCAGTAGTAGTTTCCGATGCACTTCTGTGGGCATTCTGTAATGTGTGGACTATCAGAGTGTTGATGAAACACTGAAATTGCATCGGGATTGAATACAACAGTCACCATGCGCACTTTCCTCCATAGGAGTAATGTCTCAAACAGTCTACGCTTTGATCGTTCCCTGCAAGATCAGTAGTAGTTTCCGATGCACATCTGGCATCATTCTGTAATCTGTGGACTATCAGAGTGTTGATGAAACACAGAAATTGCATCGGGATTGAATACAACAGTCACCATGCCTACTTTAGTCCATGGGAGTAATGTCTCAAACAGTTTACGATTTGATCGTTCCCTGGGAGACCAGTAGTAGTTTCCGATGCACATCTGTTGGCATTCTGTTATGTGTGGATTATCAGAGTGTTGATGAAACACAGAAACTGCATCGGGAATGAATACAACAGTCACCATGCCCACTTTCCTCCATGGATGTAATGTCTCAAACAGTCTACGCTTTGATCGTTCCCTACAAGACAAGTAGTAGTTTCCGATGCACATCTGGAGGCATTCTGTAATCTGTGGACGTTCAAAGTGTTGATGAAACACAGAAATTGCATCGGGATTGAATACAACAGTCACCATGCGCACTTTCCTCCATGGGAGTAATGTCTCAAACAGTCTACGCTTTGATCTTTCCCTGGAAGACCAGTAGAAGTTTCCGATGTACATCTGGAGGCATTCCGTAATCTGTGGACTATCAGAGTGTTGATGAAACACAGAAATTGAATCGGGATTGAATACAACAGTCACCATGCGCACTTTCCTCCATGGGAGTTATGTCTCAAACAGTCTACGCTTTGATCTTTCACTGGAAGACCAGTAGTGGTTTCCGATGCACATATTCTGACATTCTGTAATGTGTGGATTATCAGAGTGTTTATGAACCACAGAAATTGCATCAGGATTGAATACAACAGTCACCATGCGCACTTTCCTCCATGGGAGTAATGTCTGAAACAGTGTACGCTTTGATCGTTCTGTGCAAGACCAGTAGTAGTTTCCGATGTACATCTGTGAGCATTCTGTAATGTGTGGACTATCAGAGTGTTGATGAAACACTTAAACTGCATCAGGGTGAATAAAACAGTCACCATGCGTACTTTCCTCCATGGGAGTAATGTCTCAAACAGTCTACGCTTTGATCGTTCCCAGCAAGGCCAGTAGTAGTTTCCGATGCACATCTGGAGGCATTCTGTAATCTGTGGACCTTCAAAGTGTTGATGAAAGACAGGAATTGCATCGGGATTGAATACAACAGTCACCATGCGCAATTTCCTCCATGGGAGTAATGTCACAAACAGTCTACGCTTTGATCGTTCCCTGGAAGGCCAGTAGTAGTTTCCGATGCACATCTGGAGGCATTCTGTAATCTGTGGACTATCAGAGTGTTGATGAATCACAGAAATTGCATCGGGATTGAATACAACAGTCACCATGCGCACTTTCCTCCATGGGAGTAATGTCTCAAACAGTTTAAGCTTTGATCGTTCCCTGGAAGACCAGTAGTAGTTTCCGATGCACTTCTGTGGGCATTCTGTAATGTGTGGACTATCAGAGTGTTGATGAAACACAGAAATTGCATCGGGATTGAATACAACAGTCACCATGTGCACTTTCCTCTATGGGAGTAAAGTCTCAAACAGTTTACGCTTTGATCGTTCCCTGGAAGACTAGTAGTAGTTTCCGTTGCTCATATGCGAGCATTCTGTAATGTGTGGACTATCAGTGTGTTGATGAAACACAGATATTGCATCAGGATTGAATAAAACAGTCACCATGCGCACTTTCCTCCATGGGAGTAATATCTCAAATAGTCTACGCTTTGATCGTTTCCTAGAGGACCAGTAGTAGCTTCCGATGCACATCTGGCGGCATTCTGTAATCTGTGGAACTTCAAAGTGTTGATGATACACAGAAATTGCATCGGGATTGAATACAACAGTCACCATGCGCACTTTCCTCCATGGGAGTAATGTCTCAAACAGTCTACGCTTTGATCGTTCCCTGCAAGACCAGCAGTAGTTTCCGATGCACATCTGGAGGCATTCTGTAATCTGTGGACCTTTAAAGTGTTGATGAAACACAGGAAGTGCATCGGGATTGAATACAACTGTCACCATGCGCAATTTCCTCCATGGGAGTATTGTCTCAAACAGTTTACGCTTTGATCGTTCCCTGGAAGACCAGTAGTAGTTTCCGACGCACATCTGGGGCCATTGTGTAATGTGTGGACTATCAGAGAGTTGATGAAACACATAAATTGCTTCAGGATTGAATACAACAGTCACCAAGCGCACTTTCCTCCATGGGAGTAATGTCACAAACAGTCTACGCTTTGATCGTTCCCTGGAAGGCCAGTAGTAGTTTCCGAGACACATCTGGAGGCATTGTGTGATCTGTGGACTATCAGAGTGTTGATGAAACACAGAAGTTGCATCGGGATTGAATACAACAGTCACCATGCGCACTTTCCTCCATGGGAGTAATGTCTCAAACAGTTTACGCTTTGATCGTTCTGTGCAAGACCAGTAGTAGTTTCCGATGTACATCTGTGGGCATTCTGTAATGTGTGGACTATCAGAGTGTTGATGAAACACAGAAACTGCATCAGGGTGAATAAAACAGTCACCATGCGCACTTTCCTCCATGGGAGTAATGTCTCAAACAGTCTACGCTTTGATCGTTCCCAGCAAGGCCAGTAGTAGTTTCCGATGCACATCTGGTGGCATTCTGTAATCTGTGGACCTTCAAAGTGTTGATGAAAGACAGGAATTGCATCGGGATTGATTACAACAGTCACCATGCGCACTTTCCTGCATGGGAGTAATGTCTCAAACTGTTTACGCTTAGATCGTTCCCTGCAAGACCAGTAGTAGTTTCCGATGCACATCTGGGGACATTCTGTAATGTGTTGACTATCAGAGTGTTGATGAATCACAGAAATTGCATCAGTGTTGAATCCAACAGGCACCATGCGCACTTCCCTCCATGGGAGTAATGTCTTAAACAGTTTACGCTTTGATCGTTCACTGGAAGACCAGTAGTAGTTTCCGATGCACTTCTGTGGGCATTCTGTAATGTGTGGACTATCAGAGTGTTGATGAAACACTGAAATTGCATCGGGATTGAATACAACAGTCACCATGCGCACTTTCCTCCATAGGAGTAATGTCTCAAACAGTCTACGCTTTGATCGTTCCCTGCAAGATCAGTAGTAGTTTCCGATGCACATCTGGCATCATTCTGTAATCTGTGGACTATCAGAGTGTTGATGAAACACAGAAATTGCATCGGGATTGAATACAACAGTCACCATGCCTACTTTAGTCCATGGGAGTAATGTCTCAAACAGTTTACGATTTGATCGTTACCTGGGAGACCAGTAGTAGTTTCCGATGCACATCTGTTGGCATTCTGTTATGTGTGGATTATCAGAGTGTTGATGAAACACAGAAACTGCATCGGGAATGAATACAACAGTCACCATGCCCACTTTCCTCCATGGATGTAATGTCTCAAACAGTCTACGCTTTGATCGTTCCCTACAAGACAAGTAGTAGTTTCCGATGCACATCTGGAGGCATTCTGTAATCTGTGGACGTTCAAAGTGTTGATGAAACACAGAAATTGCATCGGGATTGAATACAACAGTCACCATGCGCACTTTCCTCCATGGGAGTAATGTCTCAAACAGTCTACGCTTTGATCTTTCCCTGGAAGACCAGTAGAAGTTTCCGATGTACATCTGGAGGCATTCCGTAATCTGTGGACTATCAGAGTGTTGATGAAACACAGAAATTGAATCGGGATTGAATACAACAGTCACCATGCGCACTTTCCTCCATGGGAGTAATGTCTCAAACAGTCTACGCTTTGATCTTTCACTGGAAGACCAGTAGTGGTTTCCGATGCACATATTCTGACATTCTGTAATGTGTGGATTATCAGAGTGTTTATGAACCACAGAAATTGCATCAGGATTGAATACAACAGTCACCATGCGCACTTTCCTCCATGGGAGTAATGTCTGAAACAGTGTACGCTTTGATCGTTCTGTGCAAGACCAGTAGTAGTTTCCGATGTACATCTGTGAGCATTCTGTAATGTGTGGACTATCAGAGTGTTGATGAAACACTTAAACTGCATCAGGGTGAATAAAACAGTCACCATGCGTACTTTCCTCCATGGGAGTAATGTCTCAAACAGTCTACGCTTTGATCGTTCCCAGCAAGGCCAGTAGTAGTTTCCGATGCACATCTGGAGGCATTCTGTAATCTGTGGACTTTCAAAGTGTTGATGAAAGACAGGAATTGCATCGGGATTGAATACAACAGTCACCATGCGCAATTTCCTCCATGGGAGTAATGTCACAAACAGTCTACGCTTTGATCGTTCCCTGGAAGGCCAGTAGTAGTTTCCGATGCACATCTGGAGGCATTCTGTAATCTGTGGACTATCAGAGTGTTGATGAATCACAGAAATTGCATCGGGATTGAATACAACAGTCACCATGCGCACTTTCCTCCATGGGAGTAATGTCTCAAACAGTTTAAGCTTTGATCGTTCCCTGGAAGACCAGTAGTAGTTTCCGATGCACTTCTGTGGGCATTCTGTAATGTGTGGACTATCAGAGTGTTGATGAAACACAGAAATTGCATCGGGATTGAATACAACAGTCACCATGTGCACTTTCCTCTATGGGAGTAATGTCTCAAACAGTTTACGCTTTGATCGTTCCCTGGAAGACTAGTAGTAGTTTCCGTTGCTCATATGCGAGCATTCTGTAATGTGTGGACTATCAGTGTGTTGATGAAACACAGATATTGCATCAGGATTGAATAAAACAGTCACCATGCGCACTTTCCTCCATGGGAGTAATATCTCAAATAGTCTACGCTTTGATCGTTTCCTAGAGGACCAGTAGTAACTTCCGATGCACATCTGGCGGCATTCTGTAATCTGTGGAACTTCAAAGTGTTGATGATACACAGAAATTGCATCGGGATTGAATACAACAGTCACCATGCGCACTTTCCTCCATGGGAGTAATGTCTCAAACAGTCTACGCTTTGATCGTTCCCTGCAAGACCAGCAGTAGTTTCCGATGCACATCTGGAGGCATTCTGTAATCTGTGGACCTTTAAAGTGTTGATGAAACACAGGAAGTGCATCGGGATTGAATACAACTGTCACCATGCGCAATTTCCTCCATGGGAGTATTGTCTCAAACAGTTTACGCTTTGATCGTTCCCTGGAAGACCAGTAGTAGTTTCCGACGCACATCTGGGGCCATTGTGTAATGTGTGGACTATCAGAGAGTTGATGAAACACATAAATTGCTTCAGGATTGAATACAACAGTCACCAAGCGCACTTTCCTCCATGGGAGTAATGTCACAAACAGTCTACGCTTTGATCGTTCCCTGGAAGGCCAGTAGTAGTTTCCGAGACACATCTGGAGGCATTGTGTGATCTGTGGACTATCAGAGTGTTGATGAAACACAGAAGTTGCATCGGGATTGAATACAACAGTCACCATGCGCACTTTCCTCCATGGGAGTAATGTCTCAAACAGTCTACGCTTTGATCGCTCCCTGCAAGATCAGTAGTAGTTTCCGATGCACATCTGGGGGCATTCTGTAATCTGTGGACTATCAGAGTGTTGATGAAACACAGAAATTGCATCGGGATTGAATACAACAGTCACCATGTGCACTTTCCTCTATGGGAGTAATGTCTCAAACAGTTTACGCTTTGATCGTTCCCAGGAAGACCAGTAGTAGTTTCCGTTGCTCATCTCGGAGCATTCTGTAATGTGTGGACTATCAGAGTGTTGATGAAACACAGAAATTGCGTCGGGATTGAATACAACAGTCACCATGCGTACTTTCCTCCAAGGGAATAATGTCCCAAATAGGCTACGCTTTGACCGTTTCCTGGAGGACCAGTAGTATTGTCCGATGCACATCTGGAGGCATTCTGTAATCTGTGGAACTTCAAAGTGTTGATGAAACACAGAAATTGAATCGGGATTGAATACAACAGTCACCATGCGCACTTTCCTGCATGGAAGTAATGTCTCAAACAGTCTACGCTTTGTTCGTTCCCTGGAGGACAAGTAATAGTTTCCGATACACATCTGGTATCATTCTGTAATCTGTGGACCATCAGAGTGTTGATGAAACACAGAAATTGCTTCAGGATTGAATACAACAGTCACCATGTGCACTTTCCTCCATGGGAGTAATGTCTCAAACAGTTTACGCTTTGATCGCTCCCTGGAACACCAGTATAGTTTCCGATGCACATCTGGGGACATTCCGTAATGTGTTGACTATCAGAGTGTTGATGATTCACAGAAATTGCATCAGGATTAAATCCAACAGTCACCATGCGCACTTTCCTCCATGGGAGTAATGTCTCAAACAGTCTACGCTTTGATCGTTCCCAGCAAGACCAGTAGTAGTTTCCGATGCACATCTGGAGGCATTCTGTAATCTGTGGACTTTCAAAGTGTTGATGAAACACAGGAATTGCATCGGGAGTGAATACAACAGTCAAAATGTACAATTTCCTCCATGGGAGTAATGTCTCAAACAGTTTACGCTTTGATCGTTCCCTGGAAGACAAGTAGTAGTTTCCGAAGCACATCTGGGGCCATTCTGTAATGTGTGGACTATCCGAGTGTTGATGAAACACAGAAATTGCTTCAGGATTGAATACAACAGTCACCAAGCGCACTTTCCTCCATGGGAGTAATGTCACAAACAGCCTACGCTTTGATCGTTCCCTGGAAGGCCAGTAGTAGTTTCCGTGGCACATCTGGAGGCATTGTGTGATCTGTGGACTATCAGAGTATTGATGAAACACAGAAATTGGATCGGGATTGAATACAACAGTCACCATGCGCACTTCCCTCCATGGGAGTAATGTCTCAAACAGTCTACGCTTTGATCGTTCCCTGCAAGATCAGTAATAGTTTCCGATGCACATCTGGAGGCATTCTGTAATCTGTGGACTGTCAGAGTGTTGATAAAACACAGAAATTGCATCGGGATTGAATACAACAGTCACCATGCGCAATTTCCTCCATGGGAGTAATGTCACAAACAGTCTACGCTTTCATCGTTCCCTGGAAGGCCAGTAGTAGTTTCCGATGCACATCTGGAGGCATTCTGTAATCTGTGAACTATCAGAGTGTTGATGAAACACAGAAGTTGCATCGGGATTGAATACAACAGTCACCATGCGCACTTTCCTCCATGGGAGTAATGTCTCAGACAGTCTACGCTTTGATCGTTCCCTGCAAGACCAGCAGTAGTTTCCGATGCACATCTGGAGGCATTCTGTAATCTGTGGACCTTCAAAGTGTTGATGAAACACAGGAAGTGCATCGGGATTGAATACAACTGTCACCATGCGCAATTTCCTCCATGGGAGTATTGTCTCAAACAGTTTACGCTTTGATCGTTCCCTGGAAGACCAGTAGTAGTTTCCGACGCACATCTGGGGCCATTCTGTAATGTGTAGACTATCAGAGAGTTGATGAAACACATAAATTGCTTCAGGATTGAATACAACAGTCACCAAGCGCACTTTCCTCCATGGGAGTAATGTCACAAACAGTCTACGCTTTGATCGTTCCCTGGAAGGCCAGTAGTAGTTTCCGAGACACATCTGGAGGCATTGTGTGATCTGTGGACTATCAGAGTGTTGATGAAACACAGAAGTTGCATCGGGATTGAATACAACAGTCACCATGCGCACTTTCCTCCATGGGAGTAATGTCTCAAACAGTCTACGCTTTGATCGCTCCCTGCAAGATCAGTAGTAGTTTCCGATGCACATCTGGGGGCATTCTGTAATCTGTGGACTATCAGAGTGTTGATGAAACACAGAAATTGCATCGGGATTGAATACAACAGTCACCATGTGCACTTTCCTCTATGGGAGTAATGTCTCAAACAGTTTACGCTTTGATCGTTCCCTGGAGGACAAGTAATAGTTTCCGATACACATCTGGTATCATTCTGTAATCTGTGGACCATCAGAGTGTTGATGAAACACAGAAATTGCTTCAGGATTGAATACAACAGTCACCATGTGCACTTTCCTCCATGGGAGTAATGTCTCAAACAGTTTACGCTTTGATCGCTCCCTGGAAGACCAGTATAGTTTCCGATGCACATCTGGGGACATTCCGTAATGTGTTGACTATCAGAGTGTTGATGATTCAAAGAAATTGCATCAGGATTAAATCCAACAGTCACCATGCGCACTTTCCTCCATGGGAGTAATGTCTCAAACAGTCTACGCTTTGATCGTTCCCAGCAAGACCAGTAGTAGTTTCCGATGCACATCTGGAGGCATTCTGTAATCTGTGGACTTTCAAAGTGTTGATGAAACACAGGAATTGCATCGGGAGTGAATACAACAGTCAAAATGTACAATTTCCTCCATGGGAGTAATGTCTCAAACAGTTTACGCTTTGATCGTGCCCTGGAAGACAAGTAGTAGTTTCCGAAGCACATCTGGGGCCATTCTGTAATGTGTGGACTATCCGAGTGTTGATGAAACACAGAAATTGCTTCAGGATTGAATACAACAGTCACCAAGCGCACTTTCCTCCATGGGAGTAATGTCACAAACAGCCTACGCTTTGATCGTTCCCTGGAAGGCCAGTAGTAGTTTCCGTGGCACATCTGGAGGCATTGTGTGATCTGTGGACTATCAGAGTATTGATGAAACACAGAAATTGGATCGGGATTGAATACAACAGTCACCATGCGCAATTCCCTCCATGGGAGTAATGTCTCAAACAGTCTACGCTTTGATCGTTCCCTGCAAGATCAGTAATAGTTTCCGATGCACATCTGGAGGCATTCTGTAATCTGTGGACTGTCAGAGTGTTGATAAAACACAGAAATTGCATCGGGATTGAATACAACAGTCACCATGCGCAATTTCCTCCATGGGAGTAATGTCACAAACAGTCTACGGTTTCATCGTTCCCTGGAAGGCCAGTAGTAGTTTCCGATGCACATCTGGAGGCATTCTGTAATCTGTGGACTATCAGAGTGTTGATGAATCACAGAAATTGCATCGGGATTGAATACAACAGTCACCATGCGCACTTTCCTCCATGGGAGTAATGTCTCAAACAGTTTAAGCTTTGATCGTTCCCTGGAAGACCAGTAGTAGTTTCCGATGCACCTCTGTGGGCATTCTGTAATGTGTGGACTATCAGAGTGTTGATGAAACACAGAAATTGCATCGGGATTGAATACAACAGTCACCATGTGCACTTTCCTCTATGGGAGTAATGTCTCAAACAGTTTACGCTTTGATCGTTCCCTGGAAGACTAGTAGTAGTTTCCGTTGCTCATCTGCGAGCATTCTGTAATGTGTGGACTATCAGTGTGTTGATGAAACACAGATATTGCATCAGGATTGAATAAAACAGTCACCATGCGCACTTTCCTCCATGGGAGTAATATCTCAAATAGTCTACGCTTTGATCGTTTCCTAGAGGACCAGTAGTAGCTTCCGATGCACATCTGGCGGCATTCTGTAATCTGTGGAACTTCAAAGTGTTGATGATACACAGAAATTGCATCGGGATTGAATACAACAGTCACCATGCGCACTTTCCTCCATGGGAGTAATGTCTCAAACAGTCTACGCTTTGATCGTTCCCTGCAAGACCAGCAGTAGTTTCCGATGCACATCTGGAGGCATTCTGTAATCTGTGGACCTTCAAAGTGTTGATGAAACACAGGAAGTGCATCGGGATTGAATACAACTGTCACCATGCGCAATTTCCTCCATGGGAGTATTGTCTCAAACAGTATATGCTTTGATCGTTCCCTGGAAGACCAGTAGTAGTTTCCGACGCACATCTGGGGCCATTCTGTAATGTGTGGACTATCAGAGAGTTGATGAAACACATAAATTGCTTCAGGATTGAATACAACAGTCACCAAGCGCACTTTCCTCCATGGGAGTAATGTCACAAACAGTCTACGCTTTGATCGTTCCCTGGAAGGCCAGTAGTAGTTTCCGAGAAGCATCTGGAGGCATTGTGTGATCTGTGGACTATCAGAGTGTTGATGAAACACAGAAGTTGCATCGGGATTGAATACAACAGTCACCATGCGCACTTTCCTCCATGGGAGTAATGTCTCAAACAGTCTACGCTTTGATCGCTCCCTGCAAGATCAGTAGTAGTTTCCGATGCACATCTGGGGGCATTCTGTAATCTGTGGACTATCAGAGTGTTGATGAAACACAGAAATTGCATCGGGATTGAATACAACAGTCACCATGTGCACTTTCCTCTATGGGAGTAATGTCTCAAACAGTTTACGCTTTGATCGTTCCCTGGAAGACCAGTAGTAGTTTCCGTTGCTCATCTCGGAGCATTCTGTAATGTGTGGACTATCAGAGTGTTGATGAAACACAGAAATTGCGTCGGGATTGAATACAACAGTCACCATGCGTACTTTCCTCCAAGGGAATAATGTCCCAAATAGGCTACGCTTTGACCGTTTCCTGGAGGACCAGTAGTATTGTCCGATTCACATCTGGAGGCATTCTGTAATCTGTGGAACTTCAAAGTGTTGATGAAACACAGAAATTGAATCGGGATTGAATACAACAGTCACCATGCGCACTTTCCTCCATGGAAATAATGTCTCAAACAGGCTACGCTTTGTTCGTTCCCTGGAGGACAAGTAATAGTTTCCGATACACATCTGGTATCATTCTGTAATCTGTGGACCGTCAGAGTGTTGATGAAACACAGAAATTGCTTCAGGATTGAATACAACAGTCACCATGTGCACTTTCCTCCATGGGAGTAATGTCTCAAACAGTTTACGCTTTGATCGCTCCCTGGAAGACCAGTATAGTTTCCGATGCACATCTGGGGACATTCCGTAATGTGTTGACTATCAGAGTGTTGATGATTCACAGAAATTGCATCAGGATTAAATCCAACAGTCACCATGCGCACTTTCCTCCATGGGAGTAATGTCTCAAACAGTCTACGCTTTGATCGTTCCCAGCAAGACCAGTAGTAGTTTCCGATGCACATCTGGAGGCATTCTGTAATCTGTGGACCTTCAAAGTGTTGATGAAACACAGGAATTGCATCGGGAGTGAATACAACAGTCAAAATGTACAATTTCCTCCATGGGAGTAATGTCTCAAACAGTTTACGCTTTGATCGTTCCCTGGAAGACAAGTAGTAGTTTCCGAAGCACATCTGGGGCCATTCTGTAATGTGTGGACTATCCGAGTGTTGATGAAACACAGAAATTGCTTCAGGATTGAATACAACCGTCACCAAGCGCACTTTCCTCCATGGGAGTAATGTCACAAACAGCCTACGCTTTGATCGTTCCCTGGAAGGCCAGTAGTAGTTTCCGAGGCACATCTGGAGGCATTGTGTGATCTGTGGACCATCAGAGTATTGATGAAACACAGACATTGGATCGGGATAGAATACAACAGTCACCATGCGCACTTCCCTCCATGGGAGTAATGTCTCAAACAGTCTACGCTTTGATCGTTCCCTGCAAGATCAGTAATAGTTTCCGATGCACATCTGGAGGCATTCTGTAATCTGTGGACTGTCAGAGTGTTGATAAAACACAGAAATTCCATCGGGATTGAATACAACAGTCACCATGTGCCCTTTCCTCTATGGGAGTAATGTCTCAAACAGTTTACGCATTGATCGTTCCCTGGAAGACCAGTAGTAGTTTCCGTTGCTCATCTCGGAGCATTTTGTAATGTGTGGACTATCAGAGTGTTGATGAAACACAGAAATTGCGTCGGGATTGAATACAACAGTCACCATGCGCACTTTCCTCCATGGGAGTAATGTCTCAAATAGGCTACGCTTTGATCGTTTCCTGGAGGACCAGTAGTATTGTCCGATGCACATCTGGAGGCATTCTGTAATCTGTGGAACTTCAAGATGTTGATGAAACACAGAAATTGCATCGGGATTGAATACAACAGTCACCATGCGCACTTTCCTCCATGGGAGTAATGTCTCAAACAGTCTACGCTTTGATCGTTCCCTGGAGGACAAGTAATAGTTTCCGATACACATCTGGTATCATTCTGTAATCTGTGGACTATCAGAGTGTTGATGAAACAGAGAAATTGCTTCAGGATTGAATACAACTGTAACCATGCGCACTTTCCTCGATGGGAGTAGTGTCACAAACAGTCTACGCTTTGTACCTTCCCTGGAAGGTGAGTAGTAGTTTCCGAGGCACATCTGTAGGCATTCTGTTATCTGTGGACTATCAGAGTGTTGATGAAACACAGAAATTGCATCGGGATTGAATACAACAGTCACCATGCGCACTTTAATATATGGGAGTAATGTCTCATACAGTTTACGCTTTGATCGGTCCTTGGAAGACCAGTACTAGTTTCCGATGCACATCTGGAGGCATTCTGTAATCTGTGGACTATCAGAGTGTTGATGAAACAGAGAAACTGCATCGGGATAGAATAAAACAGTCACCATGCGCACATTCCTCCATGGTTGTAATGTCTCAAACTGTCTACGCTTTGATCGTTCCCTGCAAGACCAGTAGTAGTTTCCGAGGCACATCTGGAGGCACTCTGTGATCTGTGGACTATCAGAGTGTTGATGAAACACAGAAATTGCATCGGGATTGAATACAACAGTCACCATGCGCACTTTCCTCAATGGGAGTAATGTCTCAAACAGTCTACGCTTTGATCTTTCCTGGAAGACCAGTAGTAGTTTCCGATGCACATCTGGAGGCATTCCGTAATCTGTGGACTATCAGAATGTTGATGAAACACAGAAATTGAATCGGGATTGAATACAACAGCCACCATGCGCACTTTCCTCCATGGGAGTAATGTCTCAAACATTCTACGCTTTGATCTAACCCTGGAAGACCAGTAGTGGTTTCCGATGCACATATTCTGACATTCTGTAATGTGTGGACTATCAGAGTGTTTATGAACCACAGAAATTGCATCAGGATTGAATACAACAGTCACCATGCGCACTTTCCTCCATGGGAGTAATGTCTCAAACAGTTTACGCTTTGAGCGTTCTGTGCAAGACCAGTAGTAGTTTCCGATGTACATCTGTGGGCATTCTGTAATGTGTGGACTATCAGTGTTGATGAAACACAGAAACTGCATCAGGGTGAATAAAACAGTCACCATGCGCACTTTCCTCCATGGGAGTAATGTCTCAAACAGTCTACGCTTTGATCGTTCCCAGCAAGGCCAGTAGTAGTTTCCGATGCACACCTGGAGGCATTCTGTAATCTGTGGACCTTCAAAGTGTTGATGAAAGACAGGAATTGCATCGGGATTGAATACAACAGTCACCATGCGCAATTACCTCCATTGGAGTAAGGTCACAAACAGTCTACGCTTTGGTCGTTCCCTGGAAGACCAGTAGTAGTTTCCGTTGCTCATCTGGGAGCATTCTGTAATGTGTGGACTATCAGAGTGTTGATGAAACACAGATATTGCATCAGGATTTAATACAACAGTCAAATGCGCACTTTCCTCCATGGGAGTAATGTCTCAAACATTTTACACTTTGATCGTTCCCTGGAAGACCAGTAGTAGTTTCCGATGCACATCTGGGGGCATTCTGTAATGTGTGGACTATCAGAGTGTTGATGAAACACAGAAATTGCATCGGGATTGAATACAGCAGTCACCATGCGCACTTTCCTATATGGGAGTAATGTCTCAAATAGTCTACGCTTTGATCGTTTCGTGGAGGACCAGTGGTATTGTCCGATGCACATCTGGAGGCATTCTGTAATCTGTGGAACTTCAAAGTGTTGATGAAACACAGAAATTGCATCGGGATTGAATACAACAGTCACCATGCGCACTTTCCTCCATGGGAGTAATGTCTCAAACAGTCTACGCTTTGATCGTTCCCTGGAAGACATGCAGTAGTTTCCGATGCACATCTGGTATCATTCTGTAATCTGTGGACTATCAGAGTGTTGATGAAACACAGAATTTGCATCGGGATTGAATACAACAGTCACCATGCGCACTTTCCTCCATGGGAGTAATGTCTCAAACAGTTTACGCTTTGATCATTCCCTAAAAGTTCAGTGGTAGTTTTTGATGCACATTTGGGGCATTCAGTAATGTGGGGACTATCAGAGTGTTGATGAAACACAAAAATAGCATCAGGATTGAATACAACAGACACCATGAGCACTTTCCTCCATGGCAGTAATGTCTCAAACAGTTTACGCTTTGATCGTTCCCTGCAAGACCAGTAGTAGTTTCCGATGCACATCTGGAGGCAATCTGTAATCTGTGGACCTTCAAAGTGTTGATGAAACACAGGAATTGCATCGGGATTGAATACAACAGTCACCATGCGCAATTTCCTCCATGGGAGTAATGTCTCAAACAGTTTACGCTTTGATCGTTCCCTGCAAGACCAGTAGTAGTTTCCGATGCACATCTGGGGACATGCTGTAATGTGTTGACTATCAGAGTGTTGATGAATCACAGAAATTGCATCAGGATTGAATCCAACAGTCACCATGCGCACTTCCCTCCATGGGTGTAATGTCTCAAACAGTTTACGCTTTGATCGTTCCCTGCAAGACCAGTAGTAGTTTCCAACGCACATCTGTGGGCATTCTGTAATGTGTGGACTATCAGAGTGCTGATGAAACACAGAAACTGCAGCGGGATCGAATACAACAGTCACCATGCGCACTTTCCTCCATGGGAATAATATCTCAAACAGTTTACGCTTTGATCGTTCCCTGGAAGACCAGTAGTAGTTTCCGATGCACATCTGTGGGCATTCTGTAATGTGTGGACTATCAGAGTGTTGATGAAACACAGAAATTGCATCGGGATTGAATACAACAGTCACCATGCGCACTTTCCTCCATGGTTGTAATGTCTCAAACAGTCTACGCTTTGATCGTTCCCTGCAAGACCAGTAGTAGATTCCGATGCACATCTGGAGGCATTCTGTAATCTTCAGACTATCAGAGTGTTAATGAAACACAGAAATTGCATCGAGATTGAATACAACAGTCACCATGTGCACTTTCCTCCATGGGAGTAATATCTCAAACAGTTTACGCTTTGATCGTTCCCTGGAAGACCAGTAGTAGTTTCCGTTGCTCATCTGGGAGCATTCTGTAATGTGTGGACTATCAGAGTGTTGATGAAACACAGAAATTTCATCAGGAATGAATACAACAGTCACCATGCGCACTTTCCTCCATGGTAGTAATGTCTCATACAGTTTACGCTTTGATCGTTCCCTGGAAGACCAGTAGTAGTTTCTGACGCACATCTGGGGCCATCCTGTAATGTGTGGACTATCAGAGTGTTGATGAAACACAGAAATTGCATCGGGATTGAATAGAACAGTCACCATGCGCACTTTCCTCCATTGGAGTAATGTCTCAAACAGTCTACGCTTTGATCGTTTCCTGCAAGACCAGTAGTAGTTTCCGATGCACATCTTCTGACATTCTGTAATGTGTGGACTATCAGAGTGTTGAGGAAACACAGAAATTGCATCGGGATTGAATACAACAGTGACCATGCGCACTTTCCTCCATGGGAGTAATATCTCAAACAGTTTATGCTTTGATCGTTCCCTGCAAGACCAGTAGTAGTTTCCGATGCACATCTGGGGACATTCTGTAATGTGTTGACTATCAGAGTGTTGATGAATCACAGAAATTGCATCAGGATTGAATCCAACAGTCACCATGCGCACTTCCCTCCATGGGTGTAATGTCTCAAACAGTTTTCGCTTTGATCGTTCCCTGCAAGACCAGTAGTAGTTTCCGATGCACATCTGTGGGCATTCTGTAATGTGTGGACTATCAGAGTGCTGATGAAACACAGAAACTGCAGCGGGATTGAATACAACAGTCACCATGCGCACTTTCCTTCATGGGAGTAATGTCTCAAACAGTCTACGATTTGATCGTTCCCTGCAAGACTAGTAGTAGTTTCCGATGCACATCTGGAGGCATTCTGTAATCTGTGGACCTTCAAAGTGTTGATGAAACACAGAAATTGCATCGGGATTGAATACAACAGTCACCATGCGCACTTTCCTCCATGGGAATAATATCTCAAACAGTTTACGCTTTGATCGTTCCCTGGAAGACCAGTAGTAGTTTCCGATGCACGTCTGTGGGCATTCTGTAATGTGTGGACTATCAGAATGTTGATGAAACACAGAAATTGCATCGGGATTGAATACAACAGTCACCATGCGCACTCTCCTCCATGGTTGTAATGTCTCAAACAGTCTACGCTTTGATCGCTCCCTGCAAGATCAGTAGTAGTTTCCGATGCACATCTGGGGGCATTCTGTAATCTGTGGACTATCAGAGTGTTGATGAAACACAGAAATTGCATCGGGATTGAATACAACAGTCACCATGTGCACTTTCCTCTATGGGAGTAATGTCTCAAACAGTTTACGCTTTGATCGTTCCCTGGAAGACCAGTAGTAGTTTCCGTTGCTCATCTCGGAGCATTCTGTAATGTGTGGACTATCAGAGTGTTGATGAAACACAGAAATTGCGTCGGGATTGAATACAACAGTCACCATGCGTACTTTCCTCCAAGGGAATAATGTCCCAAATAGGCTACGCTTTGACCGTTTCCTGGAGGACCAGTAGTATTGTCCGATGCACATCTGGAGGCATTCTGTAATCTGTGGAACTTCAAAGTGTTGATGAAACACAGAAATTGAATCGGGATTGAATACAACAGTCACCATGCGCACTTTCCTCCATGGAAGTAATGTCTCAAACAGGCTACGCTTTGTTCGTTCCCTGGAGGACAAGTAATAGTTTCCGATACACATCTGGTATCATTCTGTAATCTGTGGACCGTCAGAGTGTTGATGAAACACAGAAATTGCTTCAGGATTAAATACAACAGTCACCATGTGCACTTTCCTCCATGGGAGTAATGTCTCAAACAGTTTACGCTTTGATCGCTCCCTGGAAGACCAGTATAGTTTCCGATGCACATCTGGGGACATTCCGTAATGTGTTGACTATCAGAGTGTTGATGATTCACAGAAATTGCATCAGGATTAAATCCAACAGTCACCATGCGCACTTTCCTCCATGGGAGTAATGTCTCAAACAGTCTACGCTTTGATCGTTCCCAGCAAGACCAGTAGTAGTTTCCGATGCACATCTGGAGGCATTCTGTAATCTGTGGACCTTCAAAGTGTTGATGAAACACAGGAATTGCATCGGGAGTGAATACAACAGTCAAAATGTACAATTTCCTCCATGGGAGTAATGTCTCAAACAGTGTACGCTTTGATCGTTCCCTGGAAGACAAGTAGTAGTTTCCGAAGCACATCTGGGGCCATTCTGTAATGTGTGGACTATCCGAGTGTTGATGAAACACAGAAATTGCTTCAGGATTGAATACAACCGTCACCAAGCGCACTTTCCTCCATGGGAGTAATGTCACAAACAGCCTACGCTTTGATCGTTCCCTGGAAGGCCAGTAGTAGTTTCCGAGGCACATCTGGAGGCATTGTGTGATCTGTGGACCATCAGAGTATTGATGAAACACAGACATTGGATCGGGATAGAATACAACAGTCACCATGCGCACTTCCCTCCATGGGAGTAATGTCTCAAACAGTCTACGCTTTGATCGTTCCCTGCAAGATCAGTAATAGTTTCCGATGCACATCTGGAGGCATTCTGTAATCTGTGGACTGTCAGAGTGTTGATAAAACACAGAAATTCCATCGGGATTGAATACAACAGTCACCATGTGCCCTTTCCTCTATGGGAGTAATGTCTCAAACAGTTTACGCATTGATCGTTCCCTGGAAGACCAGTAGTAGTTTCCGTTGCTCATCTCGGAGCATTTTGTAATGTGTGGACTATCAGAGTGTTGATGAAACACAGAAATTGCGTCGGGATTGAATACAACAGTCACCATGCGCACTTTCCTCCATGGGAGTAATGTCTCAAATAGGCTACGCTTTGATCGTTTCCTGGAGGACCAGTAGTATTGTCCGATGCACATCTGGAGGCATTCTGTAATCTGTGGAACTTCAAGGTGTTGATGAAACACAGAAATTGCATCGGGATTGAATACAACAGTCACCATGCGCACTTTCCTCCATGGGAGTAATGTCTCAAACAGTCTACGCTTTGATCGTTCCCTGGAGGACAAGTAATAGTTTCCGATACACATCTGGTATCATTCTGTAATCTGTGGACTATCAGAGTGTTGATGAAACAGAGAAATTGCTTCAGGATTGAATACAACTGTCACCATGCGCACTTTCCTCGATGGGAGTAGTGTCACAAACAGTCTACGCTTTGTACCTTCCCTGGAAGGTGAGTAGTAGTTTCCGAGGCACATCTGTAGGCATTCTGTTATCTGTGGACTATCAGAGTGTTGATGAAACACTGAAATTGCATCGGGATTGAATACAACAGTCACCATGCGCACTTTAATATATGGGAGTAATGTCTCATACAGTTTACGCTTTGATCGGTCCTTGGAAGACCAGTACTAGTTTCCGATGCACATCTGGAGGCATTCTGTAATCTGTGGACTATCAGAGTGTTGATGAAACAGAGAAACTGCATCGGGATAGAATAAAACAGTCACCATGCGCACATTCCTCCATGGTTGTAATGTCTCAAACTGTCTACGCTTTGATCGTTCCCTGCAAGACCAGTAGTAGTTTCCGAGGCACATCTGGAGGCACTCTGTGATCTGTGGACTATCAGAGTGTTGATGAAACACAGAAATTGCATCGGGATTGAATACAACAGTCACCATGCGCACTTTCCTCAATGGGAGTAATGTCTCAAACAGTCTACGCTTTGATCTTTCCTGGAAGACCAGTAGTAGTTTCCGATGCACATCTGGAGGCATTCCGTAATCTGTGGACTATCAGAATGTTGATGAAACACAGAAATTGAATCGGGATTGAATACAACAGCCACCATGCGCACTTCCCTCCATGGGAGTAATGTCTCAAACTGTCTACGCTTTGATCGTTCCCTGCAAGACCAGTAGTAGTTTCCGAGGCACATCTGGAGGCACTCTGTGATCTGTGGACTATCAGAGTGTTGATGAAACACAGAAATTGCATCGGGATTGAATACAACAGTCACCATGCGCACTTTCCTCAATGGGAGTAATGTCTCAAACATTCTACGCTTTGATCTAACCCTGGAAGACCAGTAGTGGTTTCCGATGCACATATTCTGACATTCTGTAATGTGTGGACTATCAGAGTGTTTATGAACCACAGAAATTGCATCAGGATTGAATACAACAGTCACCATGCGCACTTTCCTCCATGGGAGTAATGTCTCAAACATTTTACACTTTGATCGTTCCCTGGAAGACCAGTAGTAGTTTCCGATGCACATTTGGGGCATTCAGTAATGTGGGGACTATCAGAGTGTTGATGAAACACAAAAATAGCATCAGGATTGAATACAACAGACACCATGAGCACTTTCCTCCATGGCAGTAATGTCTCAAACAGTTTACGCTTTGATCGTTCCCTGCAAGACCAGTAGTAGTTTCCGATGCACATCTGGAGGCAATCTGTAATCTGTGGACCTTCAAAGTGTTGATGAAACACAGGAATTGCATCGGGATTGAATACAACAGTCACCATGCGCAATTTCCTCCATGGGAGTAATGTCTCAAACAGTTTACGCTTTGATCGTTCCCTGGAAGACAAGTAGTAGTTTCCGACGCACATCTGGGGCATTCTGTAATGTGTGGACTATCAGAGTGTTGATGAAACACAGAAATTGCTTCAGGATTGAATACAACAGTCACCATGCGCACTTTCCTCCATGGGAGTAATGTCTCAAACAGTCTACGCTTTGATCGTTCCCTGCAAGGCCAGTAGTAGTTTCTGAGGCACATCTGGATTCATTCTGTGATCTGTGGACTATGAGAGTGTTGATGAAACTCAGAAATGTCTTCGGGATTGAATACAACAGTGACCATGCGCACTTTCCTCCATGGGAGTAATATGTCAAACAGTTTACGCTTTGATCGTTCCCTGCAAGACCAGTAGTAGTTTCCGATGCACATCTGGGGACATGCTGTAATGTGTTGACTATCAGAGTGTTGATGAATCACAGAAATTGCATCAGGATTGAATCCAACAGTCACCATGCGCACTTCCCTCCATGGGTGTAATGTCTCAAACAGTTTACGCTTTGATCGTTCCCTGCAAGACCAGTAGTAGTTTCCAACGCACATCTGTGGGCATTCTGTAATGTGTGGACTATCAGAGTGCTGATGAAACACAGAAACTGCAGCGGGATCGAATACAACAGTCACCATGCGCACTTTCCTCCATGGGAGTAATGTCTCAAACAGTCTACGTTTTGATCGTTCCCTGCAAGACCAGTAGTAGTTTCCGATGCACATCTGGAGGCATTCTGTAATCTGTGGACCTTCAAAGTGTTGATGAAACACAGAAATTGCATCGGGATTGAATACAACAGTCACCATGCGCACTTTCCTCCATGGGAATAATATCTCAAACAGTTTACGCTTTGATCGTTCCCTGGAAGACCAGTAGTAGTTTCCGATGCACATCTGTGGGCATTCTGTAATGTGTGGACTATCAGAGTGTTGATGAAACACAGAAATTGCATCGGGATTGAATACAACAGTCACCATGCGCACTTTCCTCCATGGTTGTAATGTCTCAAACAGTCTACGCTTTGATCGTTCCCTGCAAGACCAGTAGTAGATTCCGATGCACATCTGGAGGCATTCTGTAATCTTCAGACTATCAGAGTGTTAATGAAACACAGAAATTGCATCGAGATTGAATACAACAGTCACCATGTGCACTTTCCTCCATGGGAGTAATATCTCAAACAGTTTACGCTTTGATCGTTCCCTGGAAGACCAGTAGTAGTTTCCGTTGCTCATCTGGGAGTTTCTGTAATGTGTGGACTATCAGAGTGTTGATGAAACACAGAAATTTCATCAGGAATGAATACAACAGTCACCATGCGCACTTTCCTCCATGGTAGTAATGTCTCATACAGTTTACGCTTTGATCGTTCCCTGGAAGACCAGTAGTAGTTTCTGACGCACATCTGGGGCCATCCTGTAATGTGTGGACTATCAGAGTGTTGATGAAACACAGAAATTGCATCGGGATTGAATAGAACAGTCACCATGCGCACTTTCCTCCATTGGAGTAATGTCTCAAACAGTCTACGCTTTGATCGTTTCCTGCAAGACCAGTAGTAGTTTCCGATGCACATCTTCTGACATTCTGTAATGTGTGGACTATCAGAGTGTTGAGGAAACACAGAAATTGCATCGGGATTGAATACAACAGTGACCATGCGCACTTTCCTCCATGGGAGTAATATCTCAAACAGTTTATGCTTTGATCGTTCCCTGCAAGACCAGTAGTAGTTTCCGATGCACATCTGGGGACATTCTGTAATGTGTTGACTATCAGAGTGTTGATGAATCACAGAAATTGCATCAGGATTGAATCCAACAGTCACCATGCGCACTTCCCTCCATGGGTGTAATGTCTCAAACAGTTTACGCTTTGATCGTTCCCTGCAAGACCAGTAGTAGTTTCCGATGCACATCTGTGGGCATTCTGTAATGTGTGGACTATCAGAGTGCTGATGAAACACAGAAACTGCAGCGGGATTGAATACAACAGTCACCATGCGCACTTTCCTTCATGGGAGTAATGTCTCAAACAGTCTACGATTTGATCGTTCCCTGCAAGACTAGTAGTAGTTTCCGATGCACATCTGGAGGCATTCTGTAATCTGTGGACCTTCAAAGTGTTGATGAAACACAGAAATTGCATCGGGATTGAATACAACAGTCACCATGCGCACTTTCCTCCATGGGAATAATATCTCAAACAGTTTACGCTTTGATCGTTCCCTGGAAGACCAGTAGTAGTTTCCGATGCACGTCTGTGGGCATTCTGTAATGTGTGGACTATCAGAGTGTTGATGAAACACAGAAATTGCATCGGGATTGAATACAACAGTCACCATGCGCACTCTCCTCCATGGTTGTAATGTCTCAAACAGTCTACGCTTTGATCGTTCCCTGCAAGACCAGTAGTAGATTCCGATGCACATCTGGAGGAATTCTGTAATCTGTAGACTATCAGAGTGTTAATGAAACACAGAAATTGCATCGAGATTGAATACAACAGTCACCATGTGCACTTTCCTCCGTGGGAGTAATATCTCAAACAGTTTGCGCTTTGATCGTTCCCTGGAAGAAGAGTAGTAGTTTCCGATGCACATCTGTGGGCATTCTGTAATGTGTGGTCTATCAGAGTGTTGATGAAACACAGAAATTTCATCAGGAATGAATACAACAGTCACCATGCGCACTTTGCTCCATGGTAGTAATGTCTCATACAGTTTACGCTTTGATCGTTCCCTGGAAGACCAGTAGTAGTTTCTGATGCACATCTGGGGCCATTCTGTAGTGTGTGGACTATCAGAGTGTTGATGAAACACAGAAATTGCATCGGGATTGAATAGAACAGTCACCATGCCCACTTTCCTCCATGGGAGTTATGTCTCAAACAGTCTACGCTTTGATCGTTTCCTGCAAGACCAGTAGTAGTTTCCGATGCACATCTTCTGACATTCTGTAATGTGTGGACTATCAGAGTGTTGATGAAACACAGAAATTGCATCGGGATTGAATACAACACTCACCATGCGCACTTTCCTCCTTGGGAAGAATGTCTCAAACAGTCTACGCTTTGATCGTTCCCTGGAAGACCTGTAGTAGTTTCCGATGCGCATCTCTAAGCATTCTGTAATGTGTGGACTATCAGAGTGTAATGAAACACAGAAATTGAATCGGGATCGAGTACAAGACTCACAATGCGCACTTTCCTCCATGGGAGTTATATCTCAAACAGTGTACGCTTTGATCGTTCCCTGGAAGACCAGTAGTAGTTTCCGATGCACATCTTCTGACATTCTGTAACGTGTGGACTATCAGAGTGTTGATGAAACACAGAAATTGCATCAGGATTGAATACAACAGTCAAATGCGCACTTTCCTCCATGGGAGTAATGTCTCAAACAGTTTACGCTTTAATCGTTCCCTGGAAGACCTGTAGTAGTTTCCGATGCACATCTCTAGGCATTCTGTAATGTGTGGACTATCAGAGTGTAATGGAACACAGAAATTGCATCGGTATTGAATACAACAGTCACCATGCGCACTTTCCTCCATGGGAGTAATGTCTCAAACAGTCTACGCTTTGATCGTTCCCTGCAAGACCAGTAGTAGTTTCCGAGGCACATCTGGATTCATTCTGTGATCTGTGGACTATCAGAGTGTTGATCAAACACAGAAATTGCATCGGGATTGAATACAACAGTGACCATGCGCACTTTCCTCCATGGGAGTAATATCTCAAACAGTTTACGATTTGATCGTTCCCTGCAAGACCAGTAGTAGTTTCCTATGCACATCTGGGGACATTCTGTAATGTGTTGACTATCAGAGTGTTGATGAATCACAGAAATTGCATCAGGATTGAATCCAACAGTCACCATACGCACTTCCCTCCATGGGCGTATTGTATCAAACAGTTTACGCTTTGATCGTTCCTTGGAAGACCAGTAGTAGTTTCCGATGCACATCTGTGGGCATTCTGTGATGTGTGGACTATCAGAGTGTTGATGAAACACAGAAACTGCATCGTAATTGAATACAACAGTCACCATGCACACTTTCCTCCATGGGAATAATGTCTCAAACAGTTTACGCTTTGATCGTTCCCTGGAAGACCAGTAGTAGTTTCCGATGCACATCTGTGGGCATTCTGTAATGTGTGGACTGTCAGAGTGTTGATGAAACACAGAATTTGCATCGGGATTGAATACAACAGTCACCATGCGCACTTTCCTCCATGGGAGTAATGTCTCAAACAGTCTACGCTTTGATCGTTCCCTGCAAGACCAGTAGTAGTTTCCGATGCACATCAGGAGGCACTGTGTAATCTGTGGACTATCAGAGTGTTAATGAAACACAGAAATTGCATCGAGATTGAATACAACAGTCACCATGTGCACTTTCCTCCATGAGAGTAATATCTCAAACAGTTTACGCTTTGATCGTTCCCTGGAAGACAAGTAGTAGTTTCCGTTGCTCATCTGGGAGCATTCTGTAATGTGTGGACTATCAGCGTGTTGATGAAACACAGATATTGCATCAGGATTGAATACAACAGTCACCATGCGCACTTTCCTCCATGGGAGTAATGTCTCAAACATTTTACGCTTTGATCGTTCCCTGGAAGACCAGTAGTAGTTTCCGATGCACATCTGGGGGCATTCGGTAATGTGTGGACCATCAGAGTGTTGATGAAACACAGAAATTGCATCAGGATTGAATACAACAGTCACCATGCGCACTTTCCTCCATGGTAGTAATGTCACAAACAGTTTACACTTTGATCGTTCCCTGGAAGACCAGTAGTAGTTTCTGATGCACATCTGGGGCCATTCTGTAATGTGTGGACTATCAGAGTGTTGATGAAACACAGAAATTGCATCGGGATGGAATAGAACAGTCACCATGCCCACTTTCCTCCATGGGAGTAATGTCTCAAACAGTCTACGCTTTGATCGTTTCCCGCAAGACCAGTAGTAGTTTCCGATGCACATCTTCTGACATTCTGTAATGTGTGGACTATCAGAGTGTTGATGAAACACAGAAATTGCATCGGGATTGAATCCAACACTCACCATGCGCACTTTTCTCAATGGGAATAATGTCTCAAACAGTCTACGCTTTGATCGTTCCCTGGAAGACCAGTAGTAGTTTTCGATGCACATCTCGAGGCTTTCTGTAATCTGTGGACTATCAGAGTGTTGATGAAACACAGAAATTGAATCGGGATCGAATACAAGAGTCACAATGCGCACATTCCTCCATGGGAGTTATATCTCAAACAGTCTACTCTTTGATCGTTCCCTGGAAGACAAGTAGTAGTTCCCAATGCACATCTGGTACCATTCTGTAATGTGTGGACTATCAGAGTGTTGATGAAACACAGAAATTGCATCTGGATTGTATACAACAGTCACTATGCGCACTTTCCTCCATGGGAGTAATGTCTCAAACAGTCTACGCTTTTACCGTTCCCTGCAAGACCAGTAGTAGTTTCCGATGCCCATCTGGAGGCATTCTGTAATCGGTGGACCTTCGAAGTGTTGATGAAACACAGAAATTGCCTCGGGATTGAATACAACAGTCATCATGCGCATTTTCCTCCATAGGAGTAGTGTCTCAAACAGTATACGGTTAGATCGTCCCCAGGAAGACCAGTAGTAGTTTCCGAAGCACATCTGGAGGCATTCTGTAATCTGTAAACTATCAGAGTGTTGTTCAAACACAGAAATTGTATCGGGATTGAATACAACAGTCATCATGCGCACTTTCCTCCATGGGAATAATGTCTCAAACAGTTTACGCTTTTATCGTTCAATGCAAGACTAGTAGTAGTTTCCGATGCACATGTTGGGGCATTCTGTAATCTTTGGACCTTCAAAGTGTTTAATAAACACAGAAATTGCATCGGGATTCAATACAACAATCACCATGCGCACTTTCCTCCATGGGAGTAATGTCTCTAACAGTCTACGCTTTGATCGTTCCCTGCAAGACCAGTAGTAGTTTCCGATACACATCTGGAGATATTCTGTAATCTGTGGACCTTCAAAGTGTTGATGAAATACTGGAATTGCCGCTGGGTTGAATACAACAGTAACCATGCACACTTTCCTCCATGGGAGTAATGTCCCAAACAGTCTACGCTTTGATCGTTCCCCGGAAGACCAGTAGTAGTTTCCGATACACATCTGGAGGCATTCTTTAATCAGTGGACTATCAGAGTGTTGATGAAACACAGAAATTGCATCAGGATTGAATACAACACTCACCATGCGCACTTTAGTCCATGGGGTAATGTCTCAAACATTTTACGCTTTGATCGTTCCCTGGAAGACCAGTAGTAGTTTCCGATGCACATCTCGAGGCTTTCTGTAATCTGTGGACTATCAGAGTGTTGATGAAACACAGAAATTGAATCGGGATCGAATACAAGAGTCACAATGCGCACTTTCCTCCATGGGAGTTATATCTCAAACAGTCTACGCTTTGATCGTTCCCTGGAAGACAAGTAGTAGTTCCCAATGCACATCTGGTGCCATTCTGTAATGTGTGGACTATCAGAGTGTTGATGAAACACAGAAATTGCATCTGGATTGTATACAACAGTCACTATGCGCACTTTCTTCCATGGGAGTAATATCTCAAACAGTCTACGCTTTTACCGTTCCCTGCAAGACCAGTAGTAGTTTCCGATGCCCATCTGGAGGCATTCTGTAATCGGTGGACCTTCGAAGTGTTAATGAAACACAGAAATTGCCTCGGGATTGAATACAACAGTCATCATGCGCATTTTCCTCCATAGGAGTAATGTCTCAAACAGTCTACGGTTTGATCGTCCCCAGGAAGACCATTAGTAGTTTCCGATGCACATCTGGAGGCATTTTGTAATCTGTAAACTACCAGAGTGTTGTTCAAACACAGATATTGTGTCGGGATTGAATAAACAGTCATCATGCGCACTTTCCTCCATGGGAGTAATGTCTCAAACAGTTTACGCTTTTATCGTTCAATGGAAGACTAGTAGTAGTTTCCGATGCACATGTTGGGGCATTCTGTAATGTGTGGACTATCAGAGTGTTGATGAAACACAGGAATTGCATCAGGATTGAATACAACAGTCACCATGCGCACTTTCCTCCATGGGAGTAATGTCTCAAAGAGTTTACGCTTTGATCGTTCCCTGGAAAACCAGTAGTAGTTTCCGATGCACATCTGTGGGAATTCGGTGATGTGTGGACTATCAGAGTGTTAATGAAACACAGAAATTGCATCGGCATTGAATACAACAGTCACCATGCGCACTTTCAATCATGGGAGTAATGTCTCAAAGAGTCTACGCTTTGATCGTTCCCTGCAAGACTAGTAGTAGTTTCCGATGCTCATCTTGAGGCATTCTGTAATCTGTGGACCTTCAAGGTGTTGATGAAACACAGAAATTGCATCGGGATTCAATACAACAGACTCCATTTGTCCTTTCCTCCATGGGAGTAATGTCTCAAACAGTCTACGCTTTGTTCGTTCCCTGCAAGACCAGTAATAGTTTCCGATGCACATCAGGAGGCATTCTGTAATCTTTGGACCTTCAAAGTGTTGAATAAACACAGAAATTGCATCGGGATTGAATACAACAAACACCATGCACACTTTCCTTCATGGGAGAAATGTCTCAAACAGTTTACGCTTTGATCGTTCCCTGGAAGGCCAGTAGTAGTTTCCGACGCACATCTGGAGGCATTCTGTAATGTGTGGACTAGCAGAGTGTTGATGAAACACAGAAATTGCATCAGGATTGAATACAACACTCACCATGCGCACTTTCCTCCATGGGGTAATGTCACAAACAGTCTACGCTTTGATCGTTCCCTGCAAGACCAGTAGTAGTTTCCGATGCACATCTGGAGATATTCTGTAATGTGTGGACTATCAGAGTGTTGATGAAACACAGAAATTGCATCAGGATTGAATACAACAGTCACCATGCGCACTTTCCTCCATGGGAGTAATGTCTCAAACAGTCTACGCTTTGATCTTTCCCTGGAAGACCAGTAGTAGTTTCCGATGCACATCTTCTGACATTCTGTAATGTGTGGACTATCAGAGTGTTGATGAAACACAGAGATTGCATCAGGATTGAATAAAACAGTCACCATGCACATTTACCTCCATGGGAATAATGTCTCAAACAGTTTACGCTTTCATCGTTCCCTGGAAGACCAGTAGAGTTTCCGATGCACATCTGTGGGCATTCTGTAATGTGTGGACTATCAGAGTGTTGATGAAACACAGAAATTGCATCGGGATTGAATACAACAGTCACCATGCGCACTTTCCTCCATGGGAGTAATGTCTCAAACAGTTTACGCTTTGATCGTTCCCTGCAAGACCAGTAGTAGTTTCCGATGCACATCAGGAGGCATTCTGTAATCTGTGGACTATCAGAGTGTTAATGAAACACAGAAATTGCATCGAGATTGAATACAACAGTCACCATGTGCACTTTCCTCCATGGGAGTAATGTCTCAAACATTTTACGCTTTGATCGTTCACTGGAAGACCAGTAGTAGTTTCCGATTGACATCTGGGGGCATTCTGTAATGTGTGGACCATCAGAGTGTTGATGAAACACAGAAATTGCATCAGGATTGAATACAACAGTCACCATGCGCACTTTCCTCCATGGTAGTAATGTCTCAAACAGTCTACGCTTTGATCGTTTCCTGCAAGCCCAGTAGTAGTTTCCGATGCACATCTTCTGACTTTCTGTAATGTGTGGACTATCAGAGTGTTGATGAAACACAGAAATTGCATCGGGATTGAATACAACACTCACCATGCGCACTTTCCTCCATGGGAATAATGTCTCAAACAGTCTACGCTTTCATCGTTCCCTGGAAGACCAGTAGTAGTTTTCGATGCACATCTCGAGGCTTTCTGTAATCTGTGGAATATCAGAGTGTTGATGAAACACAGAAATTGAATCGGGATCGAATACAACAGTCACCATGCGCACTTTCCTCCATGGTAGTAATGTCTCAAACAGTCTACGCTTTTACCGTTCCCTGCAAGACCAGTAGCAGTTTCCGATGCCCATCTGGAGGCATTCTGTAATCGGTGGACCTTTGAAGTGTTGATGAAACACAGACATTGCCTCGGGATTGGATACAACAGTCATCATGCGCATTTTCCTACATTGGAGTAATGTCTCAAACAGTCTACGGTTTGATCGTCCCCAGGAAGACCAGTAGTAGTTTCCGATCCACATCTATAGGCATTCTGTAATCTGTAAACTATCAGAGTGTTGTTCAAACACAGATATTGTATCGGGATTGAATACAACAGTCATCATGCGCACTTTCCTCCATGGGAGTAATGTCTCAAACAGTTTACGCTTTTATCGTTCAATGGACGACTAGTAGTAGTTTCCGATGCATATGTTGGGGCATTCTGTAATGTGTGGACTATCAGAGTGTTGATGAAACACAGAAATTGCATCAGGATTGAATACAACAGTCACCATGCGCACTTTCCTCCATGGGAGTAATGTCTCAATGAGTTTACGCTTTGATCGTTCCCTGGAATACCAGTAGTAGTTTCCGATGCACATCTGTGGGAATTCGGTGATGTGTGGACTATCAGAGTGTTAATGAAACACAGAAATTGCATCGGCATTGAATACAACAGTCACCATGCGCACTTTAAATCATGGGAGTAATGTCTCAAAGAGTCTACTCTTTGATCGTTCCCTGTTAGACTAGTAGTAGTTTCCGATGCTCATCTGGAGGCATTCTGTAATCTGTGGACCTTCAAGGTGTTGATGAAACACAGAAATTGCATCGGGATTCAATACAACAGACTCCATGTGCACCTTCCTCCATGGGAGTAATGTCTCAAACAGTGTACGCTTTGTTCGTTCCCTGCAAGACCAGTAATAGTTTCCGATGCACATCAGGAGGCATTCTGTAATCTTTGGACCTTCAAAGTGTTGAATAAACATAGAAATTGCATCGGGATTCAATACAACAATCACCATGCGCACTTTCCTCCATGGGAGTAATGTCTCTAACAGTCTACGCTTTGATCGTTCCCTGCAAGACCAGTAGTAGTTTCCGATGCACATCTGGAGGCATTCTGTAATCTGTGGACTATCAGAGTGTTGATGAAACACAGAAATTGCATCGGGATCGAATACAACAGTCACCATGTGCACTTTCCTCCATGGGAGTAAAGCTTCGAACGGTTTACGCTTTTATCGTCCCTGGAAGACCAGTAGCAGTTTCCGATGCACATCTGGGGGCATTCTGTAATCTGTGGACCTTCAAAGTGTTGTGAAACACAGAAATTGAATCGGGATTGAATACAACAGACACCATGCACACTTTCCTTCATGGGAGAAATGTCTCAAACAGTTTACGCTTTGATCGTTCCCTGGAAGGCCAGTAGTAGTTTCCGACGCACATCTGGCGGCATTCTGTAATGTGTGGACTAGCAGAGTGTTGATGAAACACAGAAATTGCATCAGGATTGAATACAACACTCACCATGCGCACTTTCCTCCATGGGGTAATGTCACAAACAGTCTACGCTTTGATCGTTCCCTGCAAGACCAGTAGTAGTTTCCGATGCACATCTGGAGATATTCTGTAATGTGTGGACTATCAGAGTGTTGATGAAACACAGAAATTGCATCAGGATTGAATACAACAGTCACCATGCGCACTTTCCTCCATGGGAGTAATGTCTCAAACAGTCTACGCTTTGATCTTTCCTTGGAAGACCAGTAGTAGTTTCCGATGCACATCTTCTGACATTCTGTAATGTGTGGACTATCAGAGTGTTGATGAAACACAGAGATTGCATCAGGATTGAATAAAACAGTCACCATGCACATTTTCCTCCATGGGAATAATGTCTCAAACAGTTTACGCTTTCATCGTTCCCTGGAAGACCAGTAGAGTTTCCGATGCACATCTGTGGGCATTCTGTAATGTGTGGACTATCAGAGTGTTGATGAAACACAGAAATTGCATCGGGATTGAATACAACAGTCACCATGCGCACTTTCCTCCATGGGAGTAATGTCTCAAACAGTTTACGCTTTGATCGTTCCCTGCAAGACCAGTAGTAGTTTCCGATGCACATCAGGAGGCATTCTGTAATCTGTGGACTATCAGAGTGTTAATGAAACACAGAAATTGCATCGAGATTGAATACAACAGTCACCATGTGCACTTTCCTCCATGGGAGTAATGTCTCAAACAGTTTACGCTTTGATCGTTCCCTGGAAGACCAGTAGTAGTTTCCGTTGCTCATCTGGGAGCATTCTGTAATGTGTGGACTATCAGCGTGTTGATGAAACACAGAAATTGCATCAGGATTTAATACAACAGTCACCATGCGCACTTTCCTCCATGGGAGTAATGTCTCAAACATTTTACGCTTTGATCGTTCACTGGAAGACCAGTAGTAGTTTCCGATTCACATCTGGTGGCATTCTGTAATGTGTGGACCATCGGAGTGTTGATGAAACACAGAAATTGCATCAGGATTGAATACAACAGTCACCATGCGCACTTTCCTCCATGGTAGTAATGTCTGAAACAGTCTACGCTTTGATCGTTTCCTGCAAGCCCAGTAGTAGTTTCCGATGCACATCTTCTGACTTTCTGTAATGTGTGGAATATCAGAGTGTTGATGAAACACAGAAATTGAATCGGGATCGAATACAACAGTCACTATGCGCACTTTCCTCCATGATAGTTATATCTCAAACAGTCTACGATTTGATCGTTCCCTGGAAGACTAGTAGTAGTTCCCAATGCACATCTGGTGCCATTCTGTAATGTGTGGACTATCAGAGTGTTGATGAAACACAGATATTGCATCTGGATTGTATACAACAGTCACTATGCGCACTTTCCTCCATGGGAGTAATGTCTCAAACAGTCTACGCTTTTACCGTTCCCTGCAAGACCAGTAGCAGTTTCCGATGCCCATCTGGAGGCATTCTGTAATCGGTGGACCTTTGAAGTGTTGATGAAACACAGACATTGCCTCGGGATTGGATACAACAGTCATCATGCGCATTTTCCTACATTGGAGTAATGTCTCAAACAGTCTACGGTTTGATCGTCCCCAGGAAGACCAGTAGTAGTTTCCGATCCACATCTATAGGCATTCTGTAATCTGTAAACTATCAGAGTGTTGTTCAAACACAGATATTGTATCGGGATTGAATACAACAGTCATCATGCGCACTTTCCTCCATGGGAGTAATGTCTCAAACAGTTTACGCTTTTATCGTTCAATGGACGACTAGTAGTAGTTTCCGATGCACATGTTGGGGCATTCTGTAATGTGTGGACTATCAGAGTGTTGATGAAACACAGATATTGCATCAGGATTGAATACAACAGTCACCATGCGCACTTTCCTCCATGGGAGTAATGTCTCAAAGAGTTTACGCTTTGATCGTTCCCTGGAATACCAGTAGTAGTTTCCGATGCACATCTGTGGGAATTCGGTGATGTGTGGACTATCAGAGTGTTAATGAAACACAGAAATTGCATCGGCATTGAATACAACAGTCACCATGCGCACTTTAAATCATGGGAGTAATGTCTCAAAGAGTCTACTCTTTGATCGTTCCCTGTTAGACTAGTAGTAGTTTCCGATGCTCATCTGGAGGCATTCTGTAATCTGTGGACCTTCAAGGTGTTGATGAAACACAGAAATTGCATCGGGATTCAATACAACAGACTCCATGTGCACCTTCCTCCATGGGAGTAATGTCTCAAACAGTGTACGCTTTGTTCGTTCCCTGCAATACCAGTAATAGTTTCCGATGCACATCAGGAGGCATTCTGTAATCTTTGGACCTTCAAAGTGTTGAATAAACACAGAAATTGCATCGGGATTCAATACAACAATCACCATGCGCACTTTCCTCCATGGGAGTAATGTCTCTAACAGTCTACGCTTTGATCGTTCCCTGCAAGACCAGTAGTAGTTTTCGATGCACATCTGGAGATATTCTGTAATCTGTGGACCTTCAAAGTGTTGATGAAACACTGGAATTGCCGCTGGGTTGAATTCAACAGTAACCATGCACACTTTCCTCCATGGGAGTAATGTCTCAAAGAGTCTACGCTTTGATCGTTAACCGGAAGACCAGTAGTAGTTTCCGATGCACATCTGGGGGCATTCTGTAATCAGTGGACTATCAGAGTGTTGATGAAACACCGAAATTGCATCAGAATTGAATACAACACTCACCATGCGCACATTCCTCCATGGAAGTAATGTCTCAAACAGTCTACGATCTGATCGTTTCCTGCAAGACCAGTAGTAGTTTCCGATGCACAACTTCTGACATTCTGTAATGTGTGGACTATCAGAGTGTTGATGAGACACAGAAATTGCATCAGGATTGAATACAACAGTCAAATGCGCACTTTCCTCCATGGGAGTAATGTCTCAAACAGTTTACGCTTTAATCGTTCCCTGGAAGACCTGTAGTAGTTTCTGATGCACATCTGGAGGCATTCTGTAATGTGTGGACTATCAGAGTGTTGATGATACACAGAAATTGCATCGGGATTGAATACAACAGTCACAATTCACACTTTCCTCCATGGGTGTAATGTCTCAAACAGTCTACGCTTTGATCGTTTCCTGGAGGACCAGTAGTATTTTCCAATGCACATCTGGAGGCATTCTGTAATCTGTGGACCTTCAAGGTGTTGATGAAACACAGAAATTACATCGGGTTTGAATACAACAGTCACCATGCGCACTTTCCTCCGTGGGAGTAATGTCTCAAACAGTCTACTCTTTGATCGTTCCCTGGAAGACAAGTAGTAGTTTACAATGCACATCTGGTGCCATTCTGTAATGTGTGGACTATCAGAGTGTTGATGAAACACAGAAAGTGCATCGGGATTGAAGACAACAGTCACCATGCGCACTTTCCTCCATGGGTGTAATGTCTCTAACAGTTTACGCTTTCATCGTTCCCTGGAAGACCAGTAGTAGTTTCCGATGCACATCTGGGGGCATTCTGTAATGGGAGGACTATCAGAGTGTTGATGAAACACCGAAAATGCATCAGGATTGAATACAACACTCACCATGCGCACTTTCCTCCATGGACGTAATGTCTCAAACAGTCTACGCTTTTATCGTTCCCTGGAAGACCAGTAGTAGTTTCCGATGCACATCTGGAGGCATTCTGTTATCTGTGGACTATCAGAGTGTTGATGAAGCACAGAAATTGCATCGGGATTGAATACAACAGTCACCAAGTGCACTTTCCTTCATGGGTGTAATGCCTCGAACGGTTTACGCTTTGATTGTTCCCTGGAAGACCAGTAGCAGTTTCCGATGCACATCTGGGGGCATTCTGTAATCTGTGGACCTTCAAAGTGATGATGAAACACAGAAATTGATTCGGGATTGAATACAACAGTCACCATGCGCACTTTCCTCCATGGGAGTAATGTCTCAAACAATCTACGCTTTGATCTTTCCCTGGAAGACCAGTAGTAGTTTCCGATGCACATCTTCTGACATTCTGTAATGTGTGGACTATCAGAGTGTTGATGAAACACAGAAATTGCATCAGGATTGAATACAACAGTCATCATGCGCACTTTTCTCCATGGGAATAATGTCTCAAACAGTTTACGCTTTGATCGTTCCCTGGAAGACCAGTAGTAGTTTCCGATACACATCTGTGGGCATTCTGTAATGTGTGGACTATCAGAGTGTTGATGAAACACAGAAATTGCATCGGGATTGAATACAACAGTCATCATGCGCATTTTCCTCAATAGGAGTAATGTCTCAAACAGTCTACGCTTTGATCGTTTCTGGAGGACCAGTAGTATTTTCGATGCACATCTGGAGGCATTCTGTAATCTGTGGACCTTCAAGGTGTTGATGAAACTTAGAAATTGCATCGGGATTGAATACAACAGTCACCATGCGCACATTCCTCAATGGGAGTAATGTCTCAAACAGTCTACGCTTTGACCGTTCCCTACAAGACCAGTAGTAGTTTCCGATGCCCATCTGGAGGCATTCTGTAATCGGTGGACATTGAGAGTGTTGATGAAACACAGAAATTGCCTCTGGATTGAATACAACAGTCATCATGCGCATTTTCCTCAATAGGAGTAATGTCCCAAACAGTCTACGGTTTGATCGTCCCCTGGAAGACCAGTAGTAGTTTCCGATGCACATCTGGAGGCATTCTGTAATCTGAAAACTATCAGAGTATTGGGCAAACACAGAAATTGCATCGGGATTGAATACGACAGTCATCATGCGCACTTTCTTCCATGGGAGTAATGTCTCAAACAGTTTATGCTTTGATCGTTCAATGGAAGACTAGTAGTAGTTTCCGATGCACATGTTGGGGCATTCTGTAATGTGTGGACTATCAGAGTGTTGATGAAACACAGATATTGCATCAGGATTGAATACAACAGTCACCATGCGTACTTTCCTCCATGGGAGTAATGTTTCAAAGAGTTTACGCTTTGATCGTTCCCTGGAAGACCAGTAGTAGTTTCCGATGCACAACTGTGGGCATTCTGTGATGTGTGGACTATCAGAGTGTTAATGAAACACAGAAACTGCAGCGGGATTGAATACAACAGTCACCATGCGCACTTTAATCCATGGGAGTAATGTCTCAAACAGTCTACGCTTTGATCGTTCCCTGCAAGACTAGTAGTAGTTTCCGATGCCCATCTGGAGGCATTCTGTAATCTGTTTACTTTCATGGTGTTGATGAAACACAGAAATTGCATCGGGATTCAATACAACAGACTCCATTCGCAATTTTCTCCATGGGAGTAATGTCTCAAACAGTCTACGCTTTGTTCGTTCCCTGCAAGACCAGCAGTAGTTTGCGATGCACATCTGGAGGCATTCTGTAATCTTTGGACCTTCAAAGTGTTGAATAAAAACAGAAATTGCATCGGGATTCAATACAATCACCATGCGCACTTTCCTTCATGGGAGTAATGTCTCTAACAGTCTACGCTTTGATCGTTTCCTGCAGGACCAGTAGTATTTTCCGATGCACATCTGGAGGCATTCTGTAATGTGTGGACTATCAGAGTGTTGATGAATCACAGAAACTGCATCAGGATTGAATAAAACAGTCACCATGCGCACTTTCCTCCATGGTAGTAATGTCTCGAACAGTTTACGCTTTGATCGTTCCCTGGAAGACCAGTAGCAGTTTCTGATGCACATCTGGGGCCATTCTGTAATGTGTGGACTATCAGAGTGTTGATGAAACACAGAAATTGCATCGGGATTGAATACAACACTCACCATGCGCACTTTCCTCCATAGGAGTAATATCTCAAACAGTCTACGCTTTGATCGTTCCCTGGAAGACCAGTAGTAGTTTTCGATGCACATCTGGAGGCTTTCTGTAATCTGTGGACTATCAGAGTGTTGATGAAACACAGAAATTGCATCGGGATTGAATACAACACTCACCATGCGCACTTTCCTCCATAGGAGTAATATCTCAAACAGTCTACGCTTTGATCGTTCCCTGGAAGACCAGTAGTAGTTTTCGATGCACATCTGGAGGCTTTCTGTAATCTGTGGACTATCAGAGTGTTGATGAAACACAGAAATTGAATCGGGATCGAATACAAGAGTCACCATGGGCACTTTCCTCCATGGGAGTTATATCTCAAACAGTCTACGCTTTGATCGTTCCCTGGAAGACCAGTAGTAGTTTCCGATGCACATCTTCTGACATTCTGTAATGTGTGGACTATCAGAGTGTTGATGAAACACAGAAATTGCATCTGGATTGAATACAACAGTCAAATGCGCACTTTCCTCCATGGGAGTAATGTCTCACACAGTTTACGCTTTTAATCGTTCCCTGGAAGACCTGTAGTAGTTTCCGATGCACATCTGGAGGCATTCTGCAATGTGTGGACTATCAGAGTGTTGATGAAACACAGAAATTGCATCGGGATTGAATACAACAGTCACAATTCGCACTTTCCTCCATGGGTGTAATGTCTCAAACAGTCTACGCTTTGATCGTTTCCTGGAGGACCAGTAGTATTTTCCGATGCACATCTGGAGGCATTCTGTAATCTGTGGACCTTCAAGGTGTTGATGAAACACACAAATTGCATCGCGATTGAATACAACAGTCACCATGCGCACTTTCCTCCATGGGAGTAATGTCTCAAACAGGCTACTCTTTGATCGTTCCCTGGAAGACAAGTAGTAGTTTCCAATGCACATCTGGTACCATTCTGAAAAGTGTGGACTATCAGAGTGTTGGTGAAACACAGAATTCTCATCTGGATTGTATACAACAGTCACCATGCGCACTTTCCTCCATGGGAGTAAGGTCTCAAACAGTCTACGCTTTGACCGTTCCCTACAAGACCAGTAGTAGTTTTACGATGCCCATCTGGAGGCATTCTGTAGTCGGTGGACCTTCAAAGTGTTGATGAAACAAAGAAATTGCCACGGGATTGAATACAACAGTCATCATGCGCATTATCCTCCATAGGAGTAATGTCTCAAACACTCTACGGTTTGATCGTCCCCTGGAAGACCAGTAGTAGTTTCCGATGCACATCTGGAGGCATTCTGTAATCTGAAAACTATCAGAGTGTTGTTCAGACACAGAAATTGCAAAGTGATTGATTACAACAGTCATCATGCGCACTTTCCTCCATGGGAGTAATGTCTCACACAATTTACGCTTTGATCGTTCAATGGAAGACTAGTAGTAGTTTCCGATGCACATGTTGGGGCATTCTGTAATGTGTGGACTATCAGAGTGTTGATGAAACACAGAAATTGCATCAGGATTGAATACAACAGTCACCATGCGCACTTTGCTCCATGGGAGTAATGTCTCAAAGAGTTTGCGCTTTGATCGTTCCCTGGAATACCTGTAGTAGTTCCAATGCACATCTGTGGGCATTCTGTGATGTGTGGACTACCAGAGTGTTAATGAAACACAGAAATTGCATCGGGATTGAATACAACAGTCACCATGTGCACTTTAATCCATGGGGGTAATGTCTCAAACAGCCTACGCTTTGATCGTTCCCTGCAAGACCAGTAGTAGTTTCCGATGCACATTTGGAGATATTCTGTAATCTGTGGTCCTTCAAAGTGTTGATGAAACACAGGAATTGCCGCTGGATTGAATACAACAGTAACCATGCGCAATTTCCTCCTTGGGAGTAATGTCTCAAACAGTCTACGCTTTGATCGTTCCCTGGAAGAAAAGTAGTAGTTTCTAATGCACATCTGGGGCCATTCTGTAATGTGCGGACTATCAGAGTTGTGATGAAACACAGAAATTGCATCGGGATTGAATAGAACAGTCACCATGCGCATTTTGCTCCATGGGAGTAATGTCTCATCGTTTCCTGCAAGACCAGTAGTAGTTTCCGATGCACATCTTATGACATTCTGTAATGTGTGGACTATCAGAGTGTTGATAAAACATAGAAATTGCCTCGGGATTGAATACAACAGTCATCATGCGCATTTTCCTCCATAGGAGTAATGTCTAAAACAGTCTACGGTTTGATCGTCCCCTGGAACACCAGTAGTAGTTTCCGATGCACATCTGGAGGCATTCTGTAATCTGAAAACTATCAGAGTGTTGTTAAAACACAGAAATTGCATCGGGATTTCCTCCATGGGAGTAATGTCTCAAACAGTTTACGCTCTGATCGTTCAATGGAAGACTAGTAGTAGTTTCCGATGTACATGTTGGGACATTCTGTAATGTGTGGACTATCAGAGTGTTGATGAAACACAGAAATATGCATCGGGATTAAATGCAACAGTCACAATTCGCAATTTCCTCCATGGGTGTAATGTCTCAAACAGTCTACGGTTTGATCGTTCCCTGCAAGACCAGTAGTTGTTTCCGATGCACATCTGGAGATATTCTGTAATCTGTGGACCTTCAAAGTGTTGATGAAACACAGGAATTGCCGCTGGATTGAATTCAACAGTAACCATGCGCAATTTACTCCATGGGAGTAATGTCTCAAACAGTTTACGCTTTAATCGTTCCCTGGAAGACCTGTAGTAGTTTCCGATGCACATCTGGAGGCATTCTGTAATGTGTGGACTATCAGAGTGTTGATGAAACACAGAAATTGCATCGGGATTGAATACAACACTCACCATGCGCACTTTCCTCCATAGGAGTAATATCTCAAACAGTCTACGCTTTGATCGTTCCCTGGAAGACCAGTAGTAGTTTTCGATTCACATCTGGAGGCATTCTGTAATCTGTGGACTATCAGAGTGTTGATGAAACACAGAAATTGAATCGGGATCGAATACAAGAGTCACCATGGGCACTTTCCTCCATGGGAGTTATATCTCAAACAGTCTACGCTTTGATCGTTCCCTGCAAGACCAGTAGTAGTTTCCGATGCACATCTTCTGACATTCTGTAATGTGTGGACTATCAGAGTGTTGATGAAACACAGAAATTGCATCTGGATTGAATACAACAGTCAAATGCGCACTTTCCTCCATGGGAGTAATGTCTCACACAGTTTACGCTTTTACTCGTTCCCTGGAAGACCTGTAGTAGTTTCCGATGCACATCTGGAGGCATTCTGCAGTGTGTGGACTATCAGAGTGTTGATGAAACACAGAAATTGCATCGGGATTGAATACAACAGTCACAATTCGCACTTTCCTCCATGGGTGTAATGTCTCAAACAGTCTACGCTTTGATCGTTTCCTGGAGGACCAGTAGTATTTTCCGATGCACATCTGGAGGCATTCTGTAATCTGTGGACCTTCAAGGTGTTGATGAAACACACAAATTGCATCGCGATTGAATACAACAGTCACCATGCGCACTTTCCTCCATGGGAGTAATGTCTCAAACAGGCTACTCTTTGATCGTTCCCTGGAAGACAAGTAGTAGTTTCCAATGCACATCTTTTACCATTCTGAAATGTGTGGACTATCAGAGTGTTGGTGAAACACAGAATTCTCATCTGGATTGTATACAACAGTCACCATGCGCACTTTCCTCCATGGGAGTAATGTCTCAAACAGTCTACGCTTTGACCGTTCCCTACAAGACCAGTAGTAGTTTTACGATGCCCATCTGGAGGCATTCTGTAATCGGTGGACCTTCAAAGTGTTGATGAAACAAAGAAATTGCCTCGGGATTGAATACAACAGTCATCATGCGCATTATCCTCCATAGGAGTAATGTCTCAAACACTCTACGGTTTGATCGTCCCCTGGAAGACCAGTAGTAGTTTCCGATGCACATCTGGAGGCATTCTGTAATCTGAAAACTATCAGAGTGTTGTTCAGACACAGAAATTGCAAAGTGATTGATTACAACAGTGATCATGCGCACTTTCCTCCATGGGCGTAATGTCTCACAAAGTTTACGCTTTGATCGTTCAATGGAAGACTAGTAGTAGTTTCCGATGCACATGTTGGGGCATTCTGTAATGTGTGGACTATCAGAGTGTTGATGAAACACAGAAATTGCATCAGGATTGAATACAACAGTCACCATGCGCACTTTGCTCCATGGGAGTAATGTCTCAAAGGGTTTGCGCTTTGATCGTTCCCTGGAATACCTGTAGTAGTTCCAATGCACATCTGTGGGCATTCTGTGATGTGTGGACTACCAGAGTGTTAATGAAACACAGAAATTGCATCGGGATTGAATACAACAGTCATCATGCGCACTTTCCTCCATGCGAGTAATGTCTCAAACAGTTTACGCTTTGATCGTTCAACGGAAGACTAGTAGTAGTTTCCGATGCACATGTTGGGGCATTCTGTAATGTGTGGACTATCAGAGTGTTGATGAAACACAGAAATTGCATCAGGACTGAATACAACAGTCACCATGCGCACTTTCCTCCATGGGAGTAATGTCTCAAAGAGTTTACGCTTTGATCGTTCCCTGGAAGACCAGTAGTAGTTTCCGATGCACATCTGTGGGCATTCTGTGATGTGTGGACTATCAGAGTGTTAATGAAACACAAAAATTGCATCGGGATTGAATACAACAGTCACCATGCGCACTTTAATCCATGGGAGTAATGTCTCAATCAGCCTACGCATTGATCGTTCCCTGCAAGACCAGTAGTAGTTTCCGATGCACATCTAGAGGCATTCTGTAATCTGTGGACCTTCAAAGCGTTGATGAAACACAGAAAATGTATCGGGATTGAATACAACAGTCACCATGCGCACTTTCCTAGATGCGAGTAATGTCTCAAACAGTCTGCGATTTGATCGTTCCCTGGAAGACAAGTAGTAGTTTCCGATGCACATCTGGTGTCATTCTGTAATCTGTAGACTATCAGAGTGTTGATGAAACAAAGAAATTGCATCGGGATTGAATACAACAGTCACCATGCGCACTTTACTCCATGGGAGTCATGCCACAAACAGTTTACGCTTTGATCGTACCCTGGAAGACCAGTAGTAGTTTCCGATGCACATCTGGGGGCATTCTGTAGTGAGTGGACTATCAGAGTGTTGATGAAACACCGAAATTGCATCAGGATTGAATACAACACACACCATGCGCACTTTCCTCCATGGGAGTAATGTCTAAAACAGTCTACGCTTTTATCGTTCCCTGGAAGACCAGTAGTAGTTTCTGATGCACATCGTCTGACATTGTGTAATGTGTGGACTATCAGAGTGTTGATGAAACACAGAAATAGCATCAGGATTGAATACAACAGTCACCATGCGCACTTTCCTCCATGGGAATAATGTCTCAAACAGTTTACGCTTTTGATCGTTTCCTGGAAGACCAGTAGTAGTTTCCGATGGACATCTGTGGGCATTCTGTAATATGTGGACTATCAGAGTGTTGATGAAACACAGAAATTGCATCGGGATTGAATACAACAGTCACCAAGTGCACTTTACTTCATGGGAGTAATGCCTCGAACGGTTTACGCTTTGATCGTTCCCTGGAAGACCAGTAGCAGTTTCCGATGCAAATCTGGGGGCATTCTGTAATCTGTGGACCTTCAAAGTGTTGATGAAACACATAAATTGAATCGGGATTGAATACAACAGTCACCATGCGCACTTTCCTCCATAGGGTAAATGTCTCAAACAGTCTACGCTTTGATCTTTCCCTGGAAGACCAGTAGTAGTTTCCGATGCACATCTTCTGACATTCTGTAATGTGTGGACTATCAGAGTGTTGATGAAACACAGAAATTGCATCAGGATTGAATACAACAGTCACCATGCGCACTTTCCTCCATGGGAATAATGTCTCAAACAGTTTACGCATTTGATCGTTTCCTGGAAGACCAGTAGTAGTTTCCGATGCACATCTGTGGGCTTTCTGTAATATGTGGACTATCAGAGTATTGATGAAACACAGAAATTGCATCGGGATTGGATACAACAGTCATCATGCGCATTTTCCTCCATAGGAGTAATGTCTCAAACAGTCTACGCTCTTATCGTTCCCTGCAAGACCAGTAGTAGTTTCCGAAGCACATCTGGAGGCATTCTGTAATCTGTGGACTATCAGAGTGTTGATGAAACACAGAAATTGCATCGAGATTGAATACAACAGTCACCATGTGCACTTTTCTCCATGGGAATAATATCTGAAACAGTTTACGCTTTGATCGTTCCCTGGAAGACCAGTAGTAGTTTCCGTTGCTCATCTGGGAGCATTCTGTAATGTGTGGACTATCAGAGTGTTGATGAAACACAGAAATTGCATCAGGATTGAATACAAAAGTCACCATGCACACTTTCCTCCATGGGAGGAATGTCTCAAACATTTTACGCTTTGATCGTTCCCTGGAAGACCAGTAGTAGTTTCCGATGCACATCTGGGGGCATTCTGTAATGTGTGTACTATCAGAGTGTTGATGAATCACAGAAATTGCATCAGGATTGAATACAACTGTCACCATGCGCAATTTCCTCTATGGGAATAATGTCTCAAACAGTTTACGCTTTTGATCGTTCCCTGGAAGACCAGCAGTAGTTTTCGATGCACATCTGTGGGCATGCTGTAATGTGTGGACTATCAGAGTGTTGATGAAACACAGATATTGCATCGGGATTGGATACAACAGTCATCATGCGCATTTTCCTCCATAGGAGTAATGTCTCAAACAGTCTACGCTTTTATCGTTCCCTGGAAGACCAGTAGTAGTTTCCGATGCACATCTGGAGGCATTCTGTTATCTGTGGACTATCAGAGTGTTGATGAAACACAGAAATTGCATCGGGATTGAATACAACAGTCACCAAGTGCACTTTCCTTCATGGGAGTAATGCCTCGAACGGTTTACGCTTTGATCGTTCCCTGGAAGACCAGTAGCAGTTTCCGATGCACATCTGGGGGCATTCTGTAATCTGTGGACCTTCAAAGTGTTGATGAAACACAGAAATTGAATCGGGATTGAATACAACAGTCACCATGCGCACTTTCCTCCATGGGAGTAATGTCTCAAACAGTCTACGATTTGATCTTTCTCTGGAAGACCAGTAGTAGTTTCCGATGCACAATTTCTGACATTCTGTAATGTGTGGACTATCAGAGTGTTGATGAAACACAGAAATTGCATCAGGATTGAATACAACAGTCATTATGCGCACTTTCCTCCATGGGAATAATGTCTCAAACAGTTTACGCTTTTGATCGTTCCCTGGAAGACTAGTAGTAGTTTCTGATGCACATGTTGTGGCATTCTGTAATGTGTGGACTATCAGGGTGTTGATGAACACAGAAATTGCATCAGGATTGAATACAACAGTCACCATGCGCACTTTCCTCCATGGGAGTAATGTCTCAAAGAGTTTACGCTTTGATCGTTCCCTGGAAGACCAGTATTAGTTTCCGATGCACATCTGTGGGCATTCTGTGATGTGTGGACTATCAGAGTGTTAATGAAACACAAAAATTGCATCGGGATTGAATACAACAGTCACCATGCGCACTTTAATCCATGGGAGTAATGTCTCAATCAGCCTACGCTTTGATCGTTCCCTGCAAGACCAGTAGTAGTTTCCGATGCACATCTGGAGGCATTCTGTAATCTGCGGACCTACAAAGCGTTGATGAAACACAGAAAATGTGTCGGGATTGAATACAACAGTCACCATGCGCACTTTACTCCATGGGAGTCATGCCTCAAACAGTTTACGCTTTGATCGTACCCTGGAAGACCAGTAGTAGTTTCCGATGCACATCTGGGGGCATTCTGTAATGAGTGGACCAACAGAGTGTTGATGAAACACCGAAATTGCATCAGGATTGAATACAACACACACCATGCGCATTTTCCTCCATTGAAGTAATGTCTCAAACAGTCTACGATTTGATCGTTCCCTGCAAGACCAGTACTAGTTTCCGAAGCACATCTGGAGGCATTCTGTTATCTGTGGACTATCAGAGTGTTGATGAAACACAGAAATTGCATCGGGATTGAATACAACAGTCACCAAGTGCACTTTCCTTCATGGGAGTAATGCCTCGAACGGTTTACGCTTTGATCGTTCCCTGGAAGACCAGTAGCAATTTCCGATGCACATCTGGGGGCATTCTGTAATCTGTGGACCTTCAAAGTGTTGATGAAACACAGAAATTGAATCGGGATTGAATACAACAGTCACCATGCGCACTTTCCTCCATGGGAGTAATGTCTCAAACAGTCTACGCTTTGATCTTTCCCTGGAAGACCAGTAGTAGTTTCCGATGCACATCTTCTGACATTCTGTAATATGTGGACTATCAGAGTGTTGATGAAACACAGAAATTGCATCAGGATTGAATACAACAGTCACCATGCGCACTTTCCTCCATGGGAATAATGTCTCAAACAGTTTACGCTTTTGATCGTTCCCTGGAAGACCAGTAGTAGTTTCCGATGCACATCTGTGGGCATTCTGTAATGTGTGGACTATCAGAGTGTTGATAAAACACAGAAATTGCATCGGGATTGGATACAACATTCATCATGCGCATTTTCCTCCATAGGAGTAATGTCTCAAACAGTCTACGCTTTGATCCTTCCCTGCAAGACCAGTAGTAGTTTCCGATGCACATCTGGAGGCGTTCTGTAATCTGTGGACTATCAGATTGTTGATGACATACAGAAATTGCATCGGGATTGAATACAACAGTCACCATGCGCACTTTCCTCCATGGGAGTAATGTCTCAAACAGTTTACGCTTTGATCGTTCACTGGAAGACCAGTAGTAGTTTCCGATGTACATCTGGGGACATTCTGTAATGTGTGGACTATCAGAGTGTTGATGAAACACAGAAATTGCATCGGGATTGAATACAACAGTCACCATGCGCACTTTCCTCAATGGGAGTAATGTCTCAAACAGTCTACTCTTTGATTGTTCCCTGCAAGACCAGTAGTAGTTTCCGATGCACATCTGTGGGCATTCTGTAATGTGTGGACCTTCAAAGTGTTGATGAAACACAGAAATTGAATATTGATTGAATACAACAGTCACCATGCGCAGTTTCCTCCATGGGAGTGATGTCTCAAACAGTCTACGCTTTGATCTTTCCCTGGAAGACCAGTAGAAGTTTCCGATGCACATCTTCTGGCATTCTGTAATGTGTGGACTATGAGAGTGTTGATGAAACACAGAAATTGCATCGGGATTGGATACAACAGTCATCATTCGCAATTTCCTACATAGGAGTAATGTCTCAAACAGTCTACGCTTTTATCGTTCCCTGGAAGACCAGTATTAGTTTCCGATGCACATCTAGAGGCATTCTGTTATCTGTGGACTATCAGAGTGGTGATGAAACACAGAAATTGCATCGGGATTGGATACAACAGTCACCAAGTGCACTTTCCTTCATGGGAGTAATGCCTCGAACGGTTTACGCTTTGATCGTTCCCTGGAAGACCAGTAGCAGTTTCCGATGCACATCTGGGGGCATTCTGTAATCTGTGGACCTTCAAAGTGTTGATGAAACACAGAAATTGAATCGGGATTGAATACAACAGTCACCATGCGCAGTTTCCTCCATGGGAGTAATGTCTCAAACAGTCTACGCTTTGATCTTCCCCTGGAAGACCAGTAGTAGTTTCCGATGCACATCTTCTGATATTCTGTAATGTGTGGACTATCAGAGTGTTGATGAAACACAGAAATTGCATCGGGATTGGATACAACAGTCATCATGTGCATTTTCCTCCATAGGAGTAGTGTCTCAAACAGTCTACGCTTTTATCGTTCCCTGGAAGACCAGTAGTAGTTTCCGATGCACATCTGGAGGCATTCTGTTATCTGTGGACTATCAGAGTGTTGATGAAACACATAAATTGCATCGGGATTGAATACAACAGTCACCAAGTGCACTTTTCTTCATGGGAGTAATGCCTCGAACGGTTTACGCTTTGATCGTTCCCTGGAAGACCAGTAGCAGTTTCCGATGCACATCTGGGGGCATTCTGTAATCTGTGGACATTCAAAGTGTTGATGAAACACAGAAATTGAATCGGGATTGAATACAACAGTCACCATGGGCACTTTCCTCCATGGGAGTAATGTCTTAAACAGTCTACGCTTTGATCTTTCCCTGGAAGACCAGTAGTAGTTTCCGATGCACATCTTCTGACATTCTGTAATGTGTGGACTATCAGAGTGTTGATGAAACACAGAAATTGCATCAGGATTGAATACAACAGTCACCATGCGCACTTTCCTCCATGGGAATAATGTCTCAAACAGTTTACGCTTTTGATCGTTCCCTGGAAGACCAGTAGTAGTTTCCGATGCACATCTGCAGGCATTCTGTAATGTGTGGACTATCAGAGTGTTGATGAAACACAGAAATTGCATCGGGATTGGATACAACAGTCATCATGCGCATTTTCCTCCATAGGAGTAATGTCTCAAACAGTCTACGCTTTGATCGTTCCCTGCAAGACCAGTAGTAGTTTCCGATGCACATCTGGAGGCATTCTGTAATCTGTGGACTATCAGAGTGTTGATGAAACACAGAAATTGCATCGAGATTGAATACAACAGTCACCATGTGCACTATCCTCCATGGGAGTAATATCTCAAACAGTTCACGCTTTGATCGTTCCCTGGAAGACCAGTAGTAGTTTCCGATGCACATCTGGGGGCATTCTGTAATGTGTGGACTATCAGAGTATTGATGAATCACAGAAATTGCATCAGGATTGAATACAACAGTCACCATGCGCACTTCCCTCCATGGTAGTATTGTCTCAAACAGTTTACGCTTTGATCGTTCCCTGGAAGACCAGTAGTAGTTTCTGATGCACATCTGTTTCCATTCTGTAATGTGCGGACTATCAGAGTGTTGATGAAACACAGAAATTGCATCAGGATTGAATACAACAGTCACCATGCGCACTTTCCTCCATGGGAGTAATGTCTCAAACATTTTACGCTTGATCGTTCCCTGGAAGACCAGTAGTAGTTTCCGATGCACATCTGGGGGCATTCTGTAATGTGTGGACTATCAGAGTGTTGATGATTCACAGAAATTGCATCAGGATTGAATACAACAGTCACCATGCGCACTTTCCTCCATTGTAGTAATGTCTCGAACAGTTTACGCTTTGATCGTTCCCTGGAAGACCAGTAGTAGTTTCTGATGCACATCTGTTTCCATTCTGTCATGTGCGGACTATCAGAGTGTTGATGAAACACAGAAATTGAATCGGGATTGAATAGAACAGTCTTCATGCGCACATTCCTCCATGGGAGTAATGTCTCAAACAGTCTACGCTTTGATAGTTTCCTGCACGACCAGTAGTAGTTTCCGATGCACATCTTCTGACATTCTGTAATGTGTGGACTATCAGAGTGTTGATGAAACACAGAAATTGCATCGGGATTGAATACAACACTCACCATGCGCACTTTCCTCCATGGGAGTAATGTCTCAAACAGTCTACGCTTTGATCGTTCCGTGGAAGGCCAGTAGTAGTTTTCGATGCACATCTGGAGGCATTCTGTAATACGTGGACTATCAGAGTGTTGATGAAACACAGAAATTGCATCGGGATTGAATACAACACTCACCATGCTCACTTTCCTCCATGGGAGTAATGCCTCGAACGGTTTACGCTTTGATCGTTCCCTGGAAGACAAGTAGTAGTTTCCGATGCACATCTGGGTGCATTCTGTAATCTGTGGACCTTCAAAGTGTTGATGAAACAAAGATAATGAATCGGGATTGAATACAACAGTCACCATGCGCACTTTCCTCCATGGGAGTTATATCTCAAACAGCCTACGCTTTGATCGTACCCTGGAAGACAAGTAGTAGTTTCCGATGCACATCTTCTGACATTCTGTAATGTGTGGACTATCAGAGTGTTGATGAAACACAGAAATTGCATCAGGATTGAATTCAACAGTCAAATGCACACTTTCCTCCATGGGAGTAATGTCTCAAACAGTTTACGCTTTAATCGTTCCCTGGAAGACCTGTAGAAGTTTCCGATGCACATCTGGAGGCATTCTGTAATGTGTGGACTATCAGAGTGTTGATGAAACACAGAAATTGCATCGGGATGGAATACAACAGTCACAATTCGCACTTTCCTCCATGGGTGTAATGTCTCAAACAGTCTACGCTTTTGATAGTTTCCTGGAGGACCTGTAGTATTTTCCGATGCACATCTGGAGGCATTCTGTAATCTGTGGACCTTCAAGGTGTTGATGAAACACAGAAATTGCCTCGGGATTGAATACAACAGTCACCATGCGCACTTTCCTCCATAGGAGTAATGTCCCAAACAGTCTACGGTTTGATCGTCCCCTGGAAGACCAGTAGTAGTTTCCGATGCACATCTGGAGGCATTCTGTAATCTGAAAACTATCAGAGTATTGTTCAAACACAGAAATTGCATCGGGATTGAATACAACAGTCATCATGCGCACTTTCCTCTATGGGAGTAATGTCTCAAACAGTTTACGTTTTGATCGTTCAATGGAAGACTAGTAGTAGTTTCCGATGCACATGTTGGGGCATTCTGTAATGTGTGGACTATCACAGTGTTGATGAAACACAGTAATTGCATCAGGATTGAATACAACAGTCACCATGCGCACTTTCCTCCATGGGAGTAATGTTTCAAAGAGTTTACGCTTTGATCGTTCCCTGGAAGACCAGTAGTAGTTTCCGATGCACATCTGTGGGCATTCTGTGATGTGTGGACTATCAGAGTGTTAATGAAACACAGAAATTGCATCGGGATTGAATACAACAGTCACCATGCGCACTTTAATCCATGGGAGTAATGTCTCAAACAGTCTACGCTTTGATCGTTCCCTGCAAGACTAGTAGTAGTTTCCGATGCTCATCTGGAGGCATTCTGTAATCTGTGGACCTTCAAAGTGTTGATGAAACACAGATATTGCATCGGGATTCAATACAACAGTCACCATGTGCTTTTTCCTCAATGGGAGTAATGTCTCTAACAGTCTACGCTTTGATCGTTCCCTGCAAGACCAGTAGTAGTTTCCGATGAACATCTGGAGACATTCTGTAATCTGTGGACCTTGAAAGTGTTGATGAAACACAGGAATTGCCGCTGGATTGAATACAACAGTAACCATGCGCAATTTCCTCCATGGGAGTAATGTCTCAAACAGTGTACGATTTGATCGTTCCCTGGAAGACCAGTAGTAGCTTCCGATGGACATCTGGAGGCATTCTGTAATCTGTGGACTATCAGAGTGTTGATGAAACACAGAAATTGCATAGGGATTGAATACAACAGACACCATGCACACTTTCCTCCATTGGAGTAATGTCTCAAACAGTTTACGCTTTGATCGTTCCCTGGAAGACCAGTAGTAGTTTCCGATGTACATCTGGGGACATTTTGTAATGTGTGGACTATCAGAGTGTTGATGAAACACAGAAATTGCATCGGGATTGAATACAACAGTCACCATGCGCACTTTCCTAGATGCGAGTAATGTCTCAAACAGTCTACGCTTTGATCGTTCCCTGGAAGACAAGTAGTAGTTTCCGATGCACATCTGGTGTCATTCTGTAATCTGTAGACTATCAGAGTGTTGATGAAACACAGAAATTGCATCGGGATTGAATACAACAGTCACCATGCGCACTTTACTCCATGGGAGTCATGCCTCAAAGAGTTTACGCTTGGATCGTACCCTGGAAGACCAGTAGTAGTTTCCGATGCACATCTGGGGGCATTCTGTAATGAGTGGACTATCAGAGTCTTGATGAAACACCGAAATTGCATCAGGATTGAATACGACACTCACCATGCGCACTTTCCTCCATGGAAGTAATGTCTCAAACAGTCTACGATTTGATCGTTCCCTGCAAGACCAGTACTAGTTTCCGATGCACATCTGGAGGCATTCTGTAATCTGTGGACCTTCAATGTGTTGGTGAAACCCAGAAATTGCCGCGGGATTGAATACAACAGTCACCATGCGCACTATCCTCCATGGGAGTAATGTCTCAAACAGTCTACGCTTTGAACTTTTCCTGGAGGACCAGTAGTAGTTTCCGATGCACATCTAGAGGCATTCTGTAATCTGTGGACTTTTAAAGTGTTGATGAAACACAGAAATTGAATCGGGATTTAATACAACAGTCACTATGCGCACTATCCTCCATGGGAGTAATGTCTCAAAGAGTCTACGATTTGATCGTTCCCTGCAAGACCAGTAGTAGTTTCCGATGCACATCTGGAGGCATTCTGTAATCTGTGGACCTTCAAAGTGTTGGTCAAACACAGAAATTGCCGCGGGATTGAATACAACAGTTACCATGCGTACTTTCCTCCATGGGAGTAATGTCTCAATCAGTCTACGCTTTGATCGTTCCCTGGAAGACCAGTAGTAGTTTCCGATGCACATCTGGGGGCATTCTGTAATGTGTGAACTATCAGAGTGTTGATGAAACACAGAAATTGCATCAGGATTGAATACAACAGACACCATGCGCACTTTCCTCCATGGGAGTAATGTCTCAAACAGTGTACGATTTGATCGTTCCCTGCAAGACCAGTAGTAGCTTTCGATGCACATCTGGGTACATTCTGTAATGTGTGGACTATCAGAGTGTTGATGAAACACAGAAACTGCATCAGGATTGAATACAAGAGTCACCATGACCACTTTCCTCCATGGGAGTAATGTCTCAAACAGTTTACGCTTTGATCGTTCCCTGGAAGGCCAGTAGTAGTTTCCGATGCACATCTGGGGGCTTTCTGTAATGAGTGGACAATCAGAGTGTTAATGAAACACCGAAATTGCATCAGGATTGAATACAACACTCGTCATGCGCACTTTCCTCCATGGAAGTAATGTCTCAAACCGTCTACGATTTGATCGTTCCCTGCAAGACCAGTACTAGTTTCCGATGCACATCTGGAGGCATTCTGTAATCTGTGGACCTTCAAAGTGTTGGTGAAACACAGAAATTGCCGCGGGATTGAATACAACAGTCACCATGCTCACTATCCTCCATGGGAGTAATGTCTCAAACAGTCTACGCTTTGATCGTTTCCTGGAGGACCAGTAGTAGTTTCCGATGCACATCTGGAGGCATTCTGTAATCTTTGGACCTTCAAAGTGTTGATGAAACACAGATATTGCATCGGGATTCAATACAACAGTCACCATGTGCTTTTTCCTCAATGATAATAATGTCTCTATCAGTCTACGCTTTGATCGTTCCCTGCAAGACCAGTAGTAGTTTCCGATGCACATCTGGAGGCATTCTGTTATCTGTGGACTTTCAAAGTGTTGATGAAACACTGAAATTGAAGCCGGATTGAATACAACAGTCACCATGCGCACTTTCCTCCATGGGAGTAATGTCTCAAACAGTCTAGGCTTTGATCGTTCCCTGGAAGACCAGTAGTAGTTTCCGATGCACATCTGGAGGCATTCTGTAATCAGTGGACTATCAGAGTGTTGATGAAACACAGAAATTGCATCAGGATTGAATACAACAGACACCATGCGCACTTTCCTCCATGGGAGTAATGTCTCAAACAGTGTACGATTTGATCGTTCCCTGCAAGACCAGTAGTAGCTTTCGATGCACATCTGGGTACATTCTGTAATGTGTGGACTATCAGAGTGTTGATGAAACACAGAAACTGCATCAGGATTGAATACAAGAGTCACCATGACCACTTTCCTCCATGGGAGTAATGTCTCAAACAGTTTACGCTTTGATCGTTCCCTGGAAGGCCAGTAGTAGTTTCCGATGCACATCTGGGGGCTTTCTGTAATGAGTGGACAATCAGAGTGTTAATGAAACACCGAAATTGCATCAGGATTGAATACAACACTCGTCATGCGCACTTTCCTCCATGGAAGTAATGTCTCAAACCGTCTACGATTTGATCGTTCCCTGCAAGACCAGTACTAGTTTCCGATGCACATCTGGAGGCATTCTGTAATCTGTGGACCTTCAAAGTGTTGGTGAAACACAGAAATTGCCGCGGGATTGAATACAACAGTCACCATGCTCACTATCCTCCATGGGAGTAATGTCTCAAACAGTCTACGCTTTGATCGTTTCCTGGAGGACCAGTAGTAGTTTCCAATGCACATCTAGGGGCATTGGGTAATCTGTTGACATTCAAAGTGTTGATGAAACACAGAAATTGAATCGGGATTGAATACAACAGTCACTATGCGCACTATCCTCCATGGGAGTAATGTCTCAAACAGTGTACGATTTGATCGTTCCCTGCAAGACCAGTAGTAGTTTCCGATGCACATCTGGAGGCATTCTGTAATCTGTGGACCTTCAAAGTGTTGGTGAAACACAGAGATTGCCGCGGGATTGAATACAACAGTTACCATGCGCACTTTCCTCCATGGGAGTAATGTCTCAATCAGTCTACGCTTTGATCGTTCCCTAGAAGACCAGTAGTAGTTTCCGATGCACATCTGGGGGCATTCTGTAATGTGTGAACTATCAGAGTGTTGTTGAAACACAGAAATTGCGTCAGGATTTAATACAACAGTCACCATGCGCACTTTCGTCCATGGGAGTAATGTCTCAAACAGTGTACGGTTTGATCGTTTCCTGCACGACCAGTAGTAGTTTCCGATGCACATCTGGAGGCATTCTGTAATCTTTGGACCTTCAAAGTGTTGAAGAAACACAGATATTGCATCGGGATTCAATACAACAGTCACCATGTGCTTTTTCCTCAATGGGAGTAATGTCTCTAACAGTCTACGCTTTGATCGTTCCCTGCAAGACCAGTAGTAGTTTCCGATGCACATCTGGAGGCATTCTGTAATCTGTGGACCTTCAAAGGGTTGATGAAACACAGAAATTGCATCGGGATTGAATACAACAGTCACCATGTGCACTTTCTTCCATGGGAGTAATGTCTCAAACAGTCTACGCATTGATCGTTACCTGCCAGACCAGTAGTAGTTTGCGATACACATCTGGAGGCATTCTGTAATCTGTGGACCTTCAAAGTGTTAATGAAACACAGAAATTGCATCGGGATTGAATACAACAGTCACCATGCGCACTTTCCTCATTGGGAGTAATGTCTCAAACAGTCTACGCTTTGATCGTTTCCTGAAGGACCAGTAGTATTTTCCGATGCACATCTGGAGGCATTCTATAATCTGTGGACCTTCAAGGTGTTGATGAAACACAGAAACTGCATCGGGATTGAATACAACAGTCATCATGCGCATTATCCTCCATGGGAGTAATGTCTCAAACAGTCTACGCTTTGATCGTTCCATGGAAGACAAGTAGTAATTTCCGATGCACATATGGGGGCATTCTGTAATGTGTGGACTATCAGAGTGTTGATGAAACACAGAAATTGCATCGGGATTGAATACAACAGACACCATGCGCACTTTCATCCATGGGAGTAATGTCTCAAACAGTCTACGCTTTGATCGATCCGTGCAAGACCAGTAGTAGTTTCCGATGAACATCTGGAGGCAATCTGTAATATGTGGACATTCAAAGTGTTGATGAAACACAGAAATTGCCTCGGGTTTGAATACAACAGTCACCATGCGCACTTTCCTTTATGGGAGTATTGTCTCAAACAGTCTGCGGTTTGATCGATTCCTGGAAGACCAGTAGTAGTTCCCGATGCACATCTGGAGGCATTCTGTAATCTTTGGACCTTCAAAGTGTTGATGAAACACAGAAATTGCATCGGGATTCAATACAACAGTCACCATGCGCACTTTCCTCCATGGGAGTAATGTTTCTAACAGTCTACGCTTTGATCGTTCCCTGCAATACCAGTAGTAGTTTCCGATGCACATCTGGAGGCATTTTGTAATCTGTGGACCTTCCAAGTGTTGATGAAACACAGGAATTGCCGCGGGATTGAATACAACAGTCACCATGCGCACTTTCCTCCATTGGAGTAATGTCTCAAACAGTCTACGATTTGATCGTTCCCTGGAAGACCAGTAGTAGTGTCCGGTGGACATCTGGAGGCATTCTGTAATCTGTGGACTATCAGAGTGTTGATGAAACACAGAACTTGCCTCGGGATTGAATACAACAGACACCATGCGCACTCTCCTCCATGGGAGTAATGTCTCTAACAGTCTACGCTTTGATCGTTCATTGCAATACCAGTAGTAGTTTCCGATGCACATCTGGAGGCATTCTCTAATCTGTGGACCTTCAAAGTGTTGATGAAACACAGGAATTGCCGCGGGATTGAATACAACAGTCACCATGCGCACTTTCTTCCATGGGAGTAATGTCTCAAAGAGTTTACTCTTTGATCGTTCCCTGGAAGACCAGTAGTAGTTTCCAATGCAAATCTGGTGGCATTCTGTAATGTCTGGCTATGAGAGTGTTGATGAAACACAGAAATTGCATCAGGATTGAATACAACAGTCACCATGCGCACTTTCCTCCATGGGAGTAATGTCACAAAGCGTTTAGGCTTTGTTCGTTCCCTGGAAGACCAGTAGTAGTTCCGATGAACATCTGTGGGCATTCTGTGATGTGTGGACTATCAGAGTGTTAATTAAACACAGAAATTGCATCGGGATTGAATACAACAGTCACCATGCGCACTTTAATCCATGGGAGTAATGTCTCAAACAGCCTAAGCTTTGATCGTTCCCTGCAAGACCAGTAGTAGTTTCCGATGCACATCTGGAGATATTCTGTAATCTGTGGACCTTCAAAGTGTTGATGAAACGCAGGAGTTGCCGCTGGATTGAATACAACAGTAACCATGCGCACTTTCCTCCATGGGAGTAATGTCTCAAACAGTCTAGGCTTTGATCGTTCCCTGGAAGACCAGTAGTAGTTTCCGATGCACATCTGGAGGCATTCTGTAATCAGTGGACTATCAGAGTGTTGATGAAACACAGAAATTGCATCGGGATTGAATACAACAGACACCATGCGCACTTTCCTCCATGGGAGTATTGTCTCAAACAGATTAAGCTTTGATCGTTCCCTGGAAGACCAGTAGTAGTTTCCGACGCACATCTGGTTGCATTCTGTAATGTGTGGACTATCAGAGTGTTGATGAAACACAGAAACTGCATCAGGATTGAATACAAGAGTCACCATGCGCACTTTCCTCCATGGGAATAATGTCTCAAACAGTTTACGCTTTGATCGTTCCCTCCAAGACCAGTAGTAGCTTTCGATGCACATCTGGGGACATTCTGTAATGTGTGGACTATCAGAGTGTTGATGAAACACAGAAACTGCATCAGGATTGAATACAAGAGTCACCATGCGCACTTTCCTCCATGGGAGTAATGTCTCAAACAGTTTACGCTTTGATCGTTCCCTGGAAGGCCAGTAGTAGTCTCCGATGCACATCTGGGGGCATTCAGTAATGAGTGGACTATCAGAGTGTTAATGAAACACCGAAATTGCATCAGGATTGAATACAACAATCGTCATGCGCACTTTCCTCCATGGAAGTAATGTCTCAAACAGTCTACGATTTGATCGTTCCCTGCAAGACCAGTACTAGTTTCCGATGCACATCTGGAGGCATTCTGTAATCTGTGGACCTTCAAAGTGTTGGTAAAACACAGAAATTGCCGCGGGATTGAATACAACAGTCACCATGGTCACTATCCTCCATGGGAGTAATGTCTCAAAAAGTCTACGCTTTGATCGTTTCCTGGAGGACCAGTAGTAGTTTCCAATGCACATCTAGAGGCATTCTGTAATCTGTGGACTTTCAAAGTGTTGATGAAACACAGAAATTGAATCGGGATTGAATACAACAGTCACTATGCGCACTATCCTCCATGGGAGTAATGTCTCAAACAGTCTACGATTTGATCGTTCTCTGCAAGACCAGTAGTAGTGTCCGGTGGACATCTGGAGGCATTCTGTAATCTGTGGACTATCAGAGTGTTGATGAAACACAGAACTTGCCTCGGGATTGAATACAACAGACACCATGCGCACTCTCCTCCATGGGAGTAATGTCTCTAACAGTCTACGCTTTGATCGTTCATTGCAATACCAGTAGTAGTTTCCGATGCACATCTGGAGGCATTCTCTAATCTGTGGACCTTCAAAGTGTTGATGAAACACAGGAATTGCCGCGGGATTGAATACAACAGTCACCATGCGCACTTTCTTCCATGGGAGTAATGTCTCAAAGAGTTTACTCTTTGATCGTTCCCTGGAAGACCAGTAGTAGTTTCCAATGCAAATCTGGTGGCATTCTGTAATGTCTGGCTATGAGAGTGTTGATGAAACACAGAAATTGCATCAGGATTGAATACAACAGTCACCATGCGCACTTTCCTCCATGGGAGTAATGTCACAAAGCGTTTAGGCTTTGTTCGTTCCCTGGAAGACCAGTAGTAGTTCCGATGAACATCTGTGGGCATTCTGTGATGTGTGGACTATCAGAGTGTTAATTAAACACAGAAATTGCATCGGGATTGAATACAACAGTCACCATGCGCACTTTAATCCATGGGAGTAATGTCTCAAACAGCCTAAGCTTTGATCGTTCCCTGCAAGACCAGTAGTAGTTTCCGATGCACATCTGGAGATATTCTGTAATCTGTGGACCTTCAAAGTGTTGATGAAACGCAGGAGTTGCCGCTGGATTGAATACAACAGTAACCATGCGCACTTTCCTCCATGGGAGTAATGTCTCAAACAGTCTAGGCTTTGATCGTTCCCTGGAAGACCAGTAGTAGTTTCCGATGCACATCTGGAGGCATTCTGTAATCAGTGGACTATCAGAGTGTTGATGAAACACAGAAATTGCATCGGGATTGAATACAACAGACACCATGCGCACTTTCCTCCATGGGAGTATTGTCTCAAACAGATTAAGCTTTGATCGTTCCCTGGAAGACCAGTAGTAGTTTCCGACGCACATCTGGTTGCATTCTGTAATGTGTGGACTATCAGAGTGTTGATGAAACACAGAAACTGCATCAGGATTGAATACAAGAGTCACCATGCGCACTTTCCTCCATGGGAATAATGTCTCAAACAGTTTACGCTTTGATCGTTCCCTCCAAGACCAGTAGTAGCTTTCGATGCACATCTGGGGACATTCTGTAATGTGTGGACTATCAGAGTGTTGATGAAACACAGAAACTGCATCAGGATTGAATACAAGAGTCACCATGCGCACTTTCCTCCATGGGAGTAATGTCTCAAACAGTTTACGCTTTGATCGTTCCCTGGAAGGCCAGTAGTAGTCTCCGATGCACATCTGGGGGCATTCAGTAATGAGTGGACTATCAGAGTGTTAATGAAACACCGAAATTGCATCAGGATTGAATACAACAATCGTCATGCGCACTTTCCTCCATGGAAGTAATGTCTCAAACAGTCTACGATTTGATCGTTCCCTGCAAGACCAGTACTAGTTTCCGATGCACATCTGGAGGCATTCTGTAATCTGTGGACCTTCAAAGTGTTGGTAAAACACAGAAATTGCCGCGGGATTGAATACAACAGTCACCATGGTCACTATCCTCCATGGGAGTAATGTCTCAAAAAGTCTACGCTTTGATCGTTTCCTGGAGGACCAGTAGTAGTTTCCAATGCACATCTAGAGGCATTCTGTAATCTGTGGACTTTCAAAGTGTTGATGAAACACAGAAATTGAATCGGGATTGAATACAACAGTCACTATGCGCACTATCCTCCATGGGAGTAATGTCTCAAACAGTCTACGATTTGATCGTTCTCTGCAAGACCAGTAGTAGTGTCCGGTGGACATCTGGAGGCATTCTGTAATCTGTGGACTATCAGAGTGTTGATGAAACACAGAACTTGCCTCGGGATTGAATACAAAAGACACCATGCGCACTCTCCTCCATGGGAGTAATGTCTCTAACAGTCTACGCTTTGATCGTTCCCTGCAATACCAGTAGTAGTTTCCGATGCACATCTGGAGGCATTCTCTAATCTGTGGACCTTCAAAGTGTTGATGAAACACAGGAATTGCCGCGGGATTGAATACAACAGTCACCATGCGCACTTTCTTCCATGGGAGTAATGTCTCAAAGAGTTTACTCTTTGATCGTTCCCTGGAAGACCAGTAGTAGTTTCCAATGCACATCTGGTGGCATTCTGTAATGTCTGGCTATGAGAGTGTTGATGAAACACAGAAATTGCATCAGGATTGAATACAACAGTCACCATTCGCACTTTCCTCCATGGGAGTAATGTCTCAAAGAGTTTAGGCTTTGTTCGTTCCCTGGAAGACCAGTAGTAGTTCCGATGAACATCTGTGGGCATTCTGTGATGTGTGGACTATCAGAGTGTTAATTAAACACAGAAATTGCATCGGGATTGAATACAACAGTCACCATGCGCACTTTAATCCATGGGAGTAATGTCTCAAACAGCCTAAGCTTTGATCGTTCCCAGCAAGACCAGTAGTAGTTTCCGATGCACATCTGGAGATATTCTGTAATCTGTGGACCTTCAAAGTGTTGATGAAACGCAGGAGTTGCCGCTGGATTGAATACAACAGTAACCATGTGCACTTTCCTCCATGGGAGTAATGTCTCAAACAGTCTAGGCTTTGATCGTTCCCTGGAAGACCAGTAGTAGTTTCCGATGCACATCTGGAGGCATTCTGTAATCAGTGGACTATCAGAGTGTTGATGAAACACAGAAATTGCATCGGGATTGAATACAACAGACACCATGCGCACTTTCCTCCATGGGAGTATTGTCTCAAACAGATTAAGCTTTGATCGTTCCCTGGAAGACCAGTAGTAGTTTCCGACGCACATCTGGTTGCATTCTGTAATGTGTGGACTATCAGAGTGTTGATGAAACACAGAAACTGCATCAGGATTGAATACAAGAGTCACCATGCGCACTTTCCTCCATGGGAATAATGTCTCAAACAGTTTACGCTTTGATCGTTCCCTCCACGACCAGTAGTAGCTTTCGATGCACATCTGGGGACATTCTGTAATGTGTGGACTATCAGAGTGTTGATGAAACACAGAAATTGCATCAGGATTGAATACAACAATCGTCATGCGCACTTTCCTCCATGGAAGTAATGTCACAAACAGTCAACGATTTGATCGTTCCCTGCAAGACCAGTACTAGTTTCCGATGCACATCTGGAGGCATTCTGTAATCTGTGGACCTTCAAAGTGTTGGTAAAACACAGAAATTGCCGCGGGATTGAATACAACAGTCACTATGCGCACTATCTTCCATGGGAGTAATGTCTCAAACAGTCTACGATTTGATCGTTCCCTGCAAGACCAGTAGTAGTTTCCGATGCACATCTGGGGGCATTCTGTAATGTGTGAACTATCAGAGTGTTGATGAAACACAGAAATTGCGTCAGGATTTAATACAACAGTCACCATGCGCACTTTCGTCCATGGGAGTAATGTCTCAAACAGTGTATGGTTTGATCGTTTCCTGGACGACCAGTAGTAGTTTCCGATGCACATCTGGAGGCATTCTGTAATCTTTGGACCTTCAAAGTGTTGATGAAACACAGATATTGCATCGGGATTCAATACAACAGTCACCATGTGCTTTTTCCTCAATGGGAGTAATGTCTCAAACAGTGTACGCTTTGATCGTTCCCTGCAAGACCAGTAGTAGTTTCCGATGCACATCTGGAGGCATTCTGTAATCTGTGGACCTTCAAAGTGTTGATGAAACACAGGAATTCCATCCGGATTGAATACAACAGTCACCATGAGCACTTTCCTCCACGGGAGTATTGTCAAACAATCTAGGCTTTGATCGTTCCCTGGAAGACCAGTAGTAGTTTCTGATGCACATCTGGAGGCATTCTGTAATCAGTGGACTATCAGAGTGTTGATGAAACACAGAAATTGCATCAGGATTGAATACAACAGTCACCATGCGCACTTTCCTCCATGGGAATAATGTCTCAAACAGTTTACGCTTTGATCGTTCCCTCCAAGACCAGTTGTAGCTTCCGATGCACATCTGGGTACATTCTGTAATCTGTGGACTATCAGAGTGTTGATGAAACACAGAAACTGCATCAGGATTGAATACAAGAGTCACCATGCGCTCTTTCCTCCATGGGAGTAATGTCTCAAACAGTTTACGCTTTGATCGTTCCCTGGAAGGCCAGTAGTAGTTTCCGACGCGCATCTGGTGTCATTCTGTAATCTGTGGACTACCAGAGTGTTGATGAAACACAGATATTGCATCGGGATTGAATACAACAGTCACCATGCGCACTTTCCTCCATGGGGTAATGTCTCAAACAGTGTACGCTTTGATCGTTCCCTGCAAGACCAGTAGTAGTTTCCGAAGCACATCTGGAGGCATTCTGTAATCTGTGGACCTTCAAAGGGTTGATGAAACACAGAAATTGCATCGGGATTGAATACAACAGTCACCATGCGCACTTTCCTCCATGGGAGTAATGTCTCAAACAGTCTACGCTTTGATCGTTCTCTGCAAGACCAGTAGTAGTTTCCGAAGCACATCTGGAGGCATTCTGTAATCTGTGGACCTTCAAAGGGATGATGAAACACAGAAATTGCATCGGGATTGAATACAACAGTCACCATGCGCACTTTCCTCATTGGGAGTAATGTCTCAAACAGTCTACGCTTTGATCGTTTCCTGGAGGACCAGTAGTTTTTTCCGATGCACATCTGGAGGCATTCTGTAATCTGTGGACCTTCAAGGTGTTGATGAAACACAGAAATTGCATCGGGATTGAATACAACAGTCACCATGCGCACTTTCCTCCATGGGGGTAATGTCTCAAACAGTCTACGCTTTGATCGTTCCCTGCAAGACCAGTAGTAGTTTCCGATGCACATCTGGAGGCATTCTGTAATCTGTGGACCTTCAAAGTGTTGATGAAACACAGATATTGCCTCGGGATTGAATACAACAGTCATCATGCGCATTATCCTCCATGGGAGTAATGTCTCAAACAGTCTACGCTTTGATCGTTCCATGGAAGACAAGTAGTAATTTCCGATGCACATATGGGGGCATTCTGTAATGTGTGGACTATCAGAGTGTTGATGAAACACAGAAATTGCATCGGGATTGAATACAACAGACACCATGCGCACTTTCATCCATGGGAGTAATGTCTCAAACAGTCTACGCTTTGATCGATCCCTGCAAGACCAGTAGTAGTTTCCGATGAACATCTGGAAGCAATCTGTAATCTGTGGACATTCAAAGGGTTGATGAAACACAGAAATTGCCTCGGGTTTGAATACAACAGTCACCATGCGCACTTTCCTCCATGGGAGTATTGTCTCAAACAGTCTGCGATTTGATCGTTTCCTGGAAGACCAGTAGTAGTGTCCGGTGGACATCTGGAGGCATTCTGTAATCTGTGGACTATCAGAGTGTTGTTGAAACACAGAAATTGCGTCAGGATTTAATACAACAGTCACCATGCGCACTTTCGTCCATGGGAGTAATGTCTCAAACAGTGTACGGTTTGAACGTTTCCTGCACGACCAGTAGTAGTTTCCGATGCACATCTGGAGGCATTCTGTAATCTTTGGACCTTCAAAGTGTTGATGAAACACAGATATTGCATCCGGATTCAATACAACAGTCACCATGTGCTTTTTCCTCAATGGGAGTAATGTCTCTAACAGTCTACGCTTTGATCGTTCCCTGCAAGACCAGTAGTAGTTTCCGATGCACATCTGGAGGCATTCTGTAATCTGTGGACCTTCAAAGTGTTGATGAAACACAGGAATTGCGACGGTATTGAATACAACAGTCACCATGCGCACTTTCCTCCATGGGAGTAATGTCACAAACAGTCTACGTTTTGAACGTTCACTGGAAGACCAGTAGTATTTTCCGATGCACATCTGGAGGCATTCTGTAATCTGTGGACTATCAGAGTGTTGATGAAACACAGAAATTGCATCAGGATTGAATACAACAGTCACCATGCGCACTTTCCTCCATGGGAATAATGTCTCAAACAGTTTACGCTTTGATCGTTCCCTCCAAGACCAGTCGTAGCTTCCGATGCATATCTGGGGACATTCTGTAATGTGTGGACTATCAGAGTGTTGATGAAACACAGAAACTGCATCAGGATTGAATACAAGAGTCACCATGCGCTCTTTCCTCCATGGGAGTAATGTCTCAAAGAGTTTACGCTTTGATCGTTCCCTGGAAGACCAGTAGTAGTTTCCGACGCACATCTGGGGGCATTCTGTAATGGGCGGACTATCAGAGTGTTGATGAAACACTGAAATTGCGACGGTATTGAATACAACAGTCACCATGCGCACTTTCCTCCATGGGAGTAATGTCACAAACAGTCTACGTTTTGAACGTTCACTGGAAGACCAGTAGTAGTTTCCGATGCACATCTGGAGGCATTCTGTAATCAGTGGACTATCAGAGTGTTGATGAAACACAGAAATTGCATCGGGATTGAATACAACAGACACCATGCGCACTTTCCTCCATGGGAGTAATGTCTCAAACAGATTAAGCTTTGATCGTTCCCTGGAAGACCAGTAGTAGTTTCCGACGCACATCTGGGGGCATTCTGTAATGGGCGGACTATCAGAGTGTTGATGAAACACTGAAATTGCGACGGTATTGAATACAACAGTCACCATGCGCACTTTCCTCCATGGGAGTAATGTCACAAACAGTCTACGTTTTGAACGTTCACTGGAAGACCAGTAGTAGTTTCCGATGCACATCTCGAGGCATTCTGTAATCTGTGGACTATCAGAGTGTTGATGAAACACAGAAATTGCATCAGGATTGAATACAACAGTCACCATGCGCACTTTCCTCCATGGGAATAGTGTCTCAAACAGTTTACGCTTTGATCGTTCCCTCCAAGACCAGTCGTAGCTTCCGATGCATATCTGGGGACATTCTGTAATGTGTGGACTATCAGAGTGTTGATGAAACACAGAAACTGCATCAGGATTGAATACAAGAGTCACCATGCGCTCTTTCCTCCATGGGAGTAATGTCTCAAAGAGTTTACGCTTTGATCGTTCCCTGGAAGACCAGTAGTAGTTTCCGACGCACATCTGGGGGCATTCTGTAATGGGCGGACTATCAGAGTGTTGATGAAACACTGAAATTGCGACGGTATTGAATACAACAGTCACCATGCGCACTTTCCTCCATGGGAGTAATGTCACAAACAGTCTACGTTTTGAACGTTCACTGGAAGACCAGTAGTAGTTTCCGATGCACATCTGGAGGCATTCTGTAATCAGTGGACTATCAGAGTGTTGATGAAACACAGAAATTGCATCGGGATTGAATACAACAGACACCATGCGCACTTTCCTCCATGGGAGTAATGTCTCAAACAGATTAAGCTTTGATCGTTCCCTGGAAGACCAGTAGTAGTTTCCGACGCACATCTGGGGGCATTCTGTAATGGGCGGACTATCAGAGTGTTGATGAAACACTGAAATTGCGACGGTATTGAATACAACAGTCACCATGCGCACTTTCCTCCATGGGAGTAATGTCACAAACAGTCTACGTTTTGAACGTTCACTGGAAGACCAGTAGTAGTTTCCGATGCACATCTGGAGGCATTCTGTAATCAGTGGACTATCAGAGTGTTGATGAAACACAGAAATTGCATCGGGATTGAATACAACAGACACCATGCGCACTTTCCTCCATGGGAGTAATGTCTCAAACAGATTAAGCTTTGATCGTTCCCTGGAAGACCAGTAGTAGTTCCCGATGCACATCTGGAGGCATTCTGTAATCTTTGGACCTTCAAAGTGTTGATGAAACACAGAAATTGAATCGGGATTCAATACAACAGTCACCATGCGCACATTCCTCCATGGGAGTAATGTCTCTAACAGTCTACGATTTGATCGTTCCCTGGAAGACCAGTAGTAGTGTCCGGTGGACATCTGGAGGCATTCTGTAATCTGTGGACTATCAGAGTGTTGTTGAAACACAGAAATTGCGTCAGGATTTAATACAACAGTCACCATGCGCACTTTCGTCCATGGGAGTAATGTCTCAAACAGTGTACGGTTTGAACGTTTCCTGCACGACCAGTAGTAGTTTCCGATGCACATCTGGAGGCATTCTGTAATCTTTGGACCTTCAAAGTGTTGATGAAACACAGATATTGCATCCGGATTCAATACAACAGTCACCATGTGCTTTTTCCTCAATGGGAGTAATGTCTCTAACAGTCTACGCTTTGATCGTTCCCTGCAAGACCAGTAGTAGTTTCCGATGCACATCTGGAGGCATTCTGTAATCTGTGGACCTTCAAAGTGTTGATGAAACACAGGAATTGCGACGGTATTGAATACAACAGTCACCATGCGCACTTTCCTCCATGGGAGTAATGTCACAAACAGTCTACGTTTTGAACGTTCACTGGAAGACCAGTAGTATTTTCCGATGCACATCTGGAGGCATTCTGTAATCTGTGGACTATCAGAGTGTTGATGAAACACAGAAATTGCATCAGGATTGAATACAACAGTCACCATGCGCACTTTCCTCCATGGGAATAATGTCTCAAACAGTTTACGCTTTGATCGTTCCCTCCAAGACCAGTCGTAGCTTCCGATGCATATCTGGGGACATTCTGTAATGTGTGGACTATCAGAGTGTTGATGAAACACAGAAACTGCATCAGGATTGAATACAAGAGTCACCATGCGCTCTTTCCTCCATGGGAGTAATGTCTCAAAGAGTTTACGCTTTGATCGTTCCCTGGAAGACCAGTAGTAGTTTCCGACGCACATCTGGGGGCATTCTGTAATGGGCGGACTATCAGAGTGTTGATGAAACACTGAAATTGCGACGGTATTGAATACAACAGTCACCATGCGCACTTTCCTCCATGGGAGTAATGTCACAAACAGTCTACGTTTTGAACGTTCACTGGAAGACCAGTAGTAGTTTCCGATGCACATCTGGAGGCATTCTGTAATCAGTGGACTATCAGAGTGTTGATGAAACACAGAAATTGCATCGGGATTGAATACAACAGACACCATGCGCACTTTCCTCCATGGGAGTAATGTCTCAAACAGATTAAGCTTTGATCGTTCCCTGGAAGACCAGTAGTAGTTTCCGACGCACATCTGGGGGCATTCTGTAATGGGCGGACTATCAGAGTGTTGATGAAACACTGAAATTGCGACGGTATTGAATACAACAGTCACCATGCGCACTTTCCTCCATGGGAGTAATGTCACAAACAGTCTACGTTTTGAACGTTCACTGGAAGACCAGTAGTAGTTTCCGATGCACATCTCGAGGCATTCTGTAATCTGTGGACTATCAGAGTGTTGATGAAACACAGAAATTGCATCAGGATTGAATACAACAGTCACCATGCGCACTTTCCTCCATGGGAATAATGTCTCAAACAGTTTACGCTTTGATCGTTCCCTCCAAGACCAGTTGTAGTTTCCGATGCATATCTGGGGACATTCTGTAATGTGTGGACTATCAGAGTGTTGATGAAACACAGAAACTGCATCAGGATTGAATACAAGAGTCACCATGCGCTCTTTCCTCCATGGGAGTAATGTCTCAAACAGTTTACGCTTTGATCGTTCCCTGGAAGACCAGTAGTAGTTTTCGACGCGCATCTGGTGTCATTCTGTAATCTGTGGACTACCAGAGTGTTGATGAAACACAGATATTGCATCGGGATTGAATACAACAGTCACCATGCGCACTTTCCTCCATGGGGTAATGTCTCAAACAGTCTACGCTTTGATCGTTCCCTGCAAGACCAGTAGTAGTTTCCGAAGCACATCTGGAGGCATTCTGTAATCTGTGGACCTTCAAAGGGTTGATGAAACACAGAAATTGCATCGGGATTGAATACAACAGTCACCATGCGCACTTTCCTCCATGGGAGTAATGTCTCAAACAGTCTACGCTTTGATCGTTCCCTGTAAGACCACTAGTAGTTTTCGAAGCACATCTGGAGGCATTCTGTAATCTGTGGACCTTCAAAGGGTTGATGAAACACAGAAATTGCATCGGGATTGAATACAACAGTCACCATGTGCACTTTCTTCCATGGGAGTAATGTCTCAAACAGTCTACGCATTGATCGTTCCCTGCCAGACCAGTAGTAGTTTGCGATACACATCTGGAGGCGTTCTGTAATCTGTGGACCTTCAAAGTGTTAATGAAACACAGAAATTGCATCGGGATTGAATACAACAGTCACCATGCGCACTTTCCTCATTGGGAGTAATGTCTCAAACAGTCTACGCTTTGATCGTTTCCTGGAGGACCAGTAGTATTTTCCGATGCACATCTGGAGGCATTCTGTAATCTGTGGACCTTCAAGGTGTTGATGAAACACAGAAATTGCATCGGGATTGAATACAACAGTCACCATGCGCACTTTCCTCCATGGGGGTAATGTCTCAAACAGTCTACGCTTTGATCGATCCCTGCAAGACCAGTAGTAGTTCCCGATGCACATCTGGAGGCATTCTGTAATCTGTGGACCTTCAAAGTGTTGATGAAACACAGATATTGCCTCGGGATTGAATACAACAGTCATCATGCGCATTATCCTCCATGGGAGTAATGTCTCAAACAGTCTACGCTTTGATCGTTCCATGGAAGACAAGTAGTAATTTCCGATGCACATATGGGGGCATTCTGTAATGTGTGGACTATCAGAGTGTTGATGAAACACAGAAATTGCATCGGGATTGAATACAACAGACACCATGCGCACTTTCATCCATGGGAGTAATGTCTCAAACAGTCTACGCTTTGATCGATCCCTGCAAGACCAGTTGTAGTTTCCGATGAACATCTGGAGGCAATCTGTAATCTGTGGACATTCAAAGTGTTGATGAATCACAGAAATTGCCTCGGGTTTGAATACAACAGTCACCATGCGCACTTTCCTTTATGGGAGTATTGTCTCAAACAGTCTGCGGTTTGATCGTTTCCTGGAAGACCAGTAGTAGTTACCGATGCACATCTGGAGGCATTCTGTAATCTTTGGACCTTCAAAGTGTTGATGAAACACAGAAATTGCATCGGGATTCAATACAACAGTCACCATGCGCACTTTCCTCCATGGGTGTAATGTCTCTAACAGTCTACGCTTTGATCGTTCCCTGGAAGACCAGTAGTAGTGTCCGGTGGACATCTGGAGGCATTCTGTAATCTGTGGACTATCAGAGTGTTGATGAAACACAGAACTTGCCTCGGGATTGAATACAACAGACACCATGCGCACTCTCCTCCATGGGAGTAATGTCTCTAACAGTCTACGCTTTGATCGTTCCCTGCAATACCAGTAGTAGCTTCCGATGCACATCTGGAGGCATTCTCTAATCTGTGGACCTTCAAAGTGTTGATGAAACACAGGAATTGCCGCGGGATTGAATACAACAGTCACCATGCGCACTTTCTTCCATGGGAGTAATGTCTCAAAGAGTTTACGCTTTGATCGTTCCCTGGAAGACCAGTAGTAGTTTCCGACGCACATCTGCTGGCATTCTGTAATGTCTGGCTATGAGAGTGTTGATGAAACACAGAAATTGCATCAGGATTGAAAACAACAGTCACCATGCGCACTTTCCTCCATGGGAGTAATGTCTCAAAGAGTTTAGGCTTTGTTCGTTCCCTGGAAGACCAGTAGTAGTTCCGATGAACATCTGTGGGCATTCTGTGATGTGTGGACTATCAGAGTGTTAATTAAACACAGAAATTGCATCGGGATTGAATACAACAGTCACCATGCGCACTTTAATCCATGGGAGTAATGTCTCAAACAGCCTAAGCTTTGATCGTTCCCTGCAAGACCAGTAGTAGTTTCCGATGCACATCTGGAGATATTCTGTAATCTGTGGACCTTCAAAGTGTTGATGAAACGCAGGAGTTGCCGCTGGATTGAATACAACAGTAACCATGCGCACTTTCCTCCATGGGAGTAATGTCTCAAACAGTCTAGGCTTTGATCGTTCCCTGGAAGACCAGTAGTAGTTTCCGATGCACATCTGGAGGCATTCTGTAATCAGTGGACTATCAGAGTGTTGATGAAACACAGAAATTGCATCGGGATTGAATACAACAGATACCATGCGCACTTTCCTCCATGGGAGTATTGTCTCAAACAGATTAAGCTTTGATCGTTCCCTGGAAGACCAGTAGTAGTTTCCGACGCACATCTGGTTGCATTCTGTAATGTGTGGACTATCAGAGTGTTGATGAAACACATAAACTGCATCAGGATTGAATACAAGAGTCACCATGCGCACTTTCCTCCATGGGAATAATGTCTCAAACAGTTTACGCTTTGATCGTTCCCTCCATGACCAGTAGTAGCTTTCGATGCACATCTGGGGACATTCTGTAATGTGTGGACTATCAGAGTGTTGATGAAACACAGAAACTGCATCAGGATTGAATACAAGAGTCACCATGCGCACTTTCCTCCATGGGAGTAATGTCTCAAACAGTTTACGCTTTGATCGTTCCCTGGAAGACCAGTAGTAGTTTCCGACGCGCATCTGGTGTCATTCTGTAATCTGTGGACTACCAGAGTGTTGATGAAACACAGATATTGCATCGGGATTGAATACAACAGTCACCATGCGCACTTTCCTGCATGGGGTAATGTCTCAAACAGTCTACGCTTTGATCGTTCCCTGCAAGACCAGTAGTAGTTTCCGAAGCACATCTGGAGGCATTCTGTAATCTGAGGACCTTAAAGGGTTGATGAAACACAGAAATTGCATCGGGATTGAATACAACAGTCACCATGCGCACTTTCCTCCATGGGAGTAATGTCTGAAACAGTCTACGCTTTGATCGTTCCCTGTAAGACCACTAGTAGTTTCCGAAGCACATCTGGAGGCATTCTGTAATCTGTGGACCTTCAAAGGGTTGATGAAACACAGAAATTGCATCGGGATTGAATACAACAGTCACCATGTGCACTTTCTTCCATGGGAGTAATGTCTCAAACAGTCTACGCATTGATCGTTCCCTGCCAGACCAGTAGTAGTTTGCGATACACATCTGGAGGCATTCTGTAATCTGTGGACCTTCAAAGTGTTAATGAAACACAGAAATTGCATCGGGATTGAATACAACAGCCTCCATGAGCACTTTCCTCATTGGGAGTAATGTCTCAAACAGTCTACGCTTTGATCGTTTCCTGGAGGACCAGTAGTATTTTCCGATGCACATCTGGAGGCATTCTGTAATCTGTGGACCTTCAAGGTGTTGATGAAACACAGAAATTGCATCGGGATTGAATACAACAGTCACCATGCGCACTTTCCTCCATGGGGGTAATGTCTCAAACAGTCTACGCTTTGATCGATCCCTGCAAGACCAGTAGTAGTTCCCGATGCACATCTGGAGGCATTCTGTAATCTGTGGACCTTCAAAGTGTTGATGAAACACAGACATTGCCTCGGGATTGAATACAACAGTCATCATGCGCATTATCCTCCATGGGAGTAATGTCTCAAACAGTCTACGCTTTGATCGTTCCATGGAAGACAAGTAGTAATTTCCGATGCACATATGGGGGCATTCTGTAATGTGTGGACTATCAGAGTGTTGATGAAACACAGAAATTGCATCGGGATTGAATACTACAGACACCATGCGCACTTTCATCCATGGGAGTAATGTCTCAAACAGTCTACGCTTTGATAGATCCCTGCAAGACCAGTAGTAGTTTCCGATGAACATCTGGAGACAATCTGTAATCTGTGGACATTCAACGTGTTGATGAAACACAGAAATTGCCTCGGGTTTCAATACAACAGTCACCATGCGCACTTTCCTTTATGGGAGTATTGTCTCAAACAGTCTGCGGTTTGATCGTTTCCTGGAAGACCAGTAGTAGTTCCCGATGCACATCTGGAGGCATTCTGTAATCTTTGGACCTTCAAAGTGTTGATGAAACACAGAAATTGCATCGGGATTCAATACAACAGTCACCATGCGCACTTTCCTCCATGGGAGTAATGTCTCTAACAGTCTACGCTTTGGTCGTTCCCTGGAAGACCAGTAGTAGTGTCCGGTGGACATCTGGAGGCATTCTGTAATCTGTGGACTATCAGAGTGTTGATGAAACACAGAACTTGCCTCGGGATTGAATACAACAGACACCATGCGCACTCTCCTCCATGGGAGTAATGTCTCTAACAGTCTACGCTTTGATCGTTCCCTGCAATACCAGTAGTAGCTTCCGATGCACATCTGGAGGCATTCTCTAATCTGTGGACCTTCAAAGTGTTGATGAAACACAGGATTTGCCGCGGGATTGAATACAACAGTCACCATGCGCACTTTCTTCCATGGGAGTAATGTCTCCAAGAGTTTACGCTTTGATCGTTCCCTGGAAGACCAGTAGTAGTTTCCGACGCACATCTGCTGGCATTCTGTAATGTCTGGCTATGAGAGTGTTGATGAAACACAGAAATTGCATCAGGATTGAATACAACAGTCACCATGCGCGCTTTCCTCCATGGGAGTAATGTCTCAAAGAGTTTAGGCTTTGTTCGTTCCCTGGAAGACCAGTAGTAGTTCCGATGAACATCTGTGGGCATTCTGTGATGTGTGGACTATCAGAGTGTTAATTAAACACAGAAATTGCATCGGGATTGAATACAACAGTCACCATGCGCACTTTAATCCATGGGAGTAATGTCTCAAACAGCCTAAGCTTTGATCGTTCCCTGCAAGACCAGTAGTAGTTTCCGATGCACATCTGGAGATATTCTGTAATCTGTGGACCTTCAAAGTGTTGATGAAACGCAGGAGTTGCCGCTGGATTGAATACAACAGTAACCATGCGCACTTTCCTCCATGGGAGTAATGTCTCAAACAGTCTAGGCTTTGATCGTTCCCTGGAAGACCAGTAGTAGTTTCCGATGCACATCTGGAGGCATTCTGTAATCAGTGGACTATCAGAGTGTTGATGAAACACAGAAATTGCATCGGGATTGAATACAACAGACACCATGCGCACTTTCCTCCATGGGAGTATTGTCTCAAACAGATTAAGCTTTGATCGTTCCCTGGAAGACCAGTAGTAGTTTCCGACGCACATCTGGTTGCATTCTGTAATGTGTGGACTATCAGAGTGTTGATGAAACACATAAACTGCATCAGGATTGAATACAAGAGTCACCATGCGCACTTTCCTCCATGGGAATAATGTCCCAAACAGTTTACGCTTTGATCGTTCCCTCCAAGACCAGTAGTAGCTTTCGATGCACATCTGGGGACATTCTGTAATGTGTGGACTATCAGAGTGTTGATGAAACACAGAAACTGCATCAGGATTGAATACAAGAGTCACCATGCGCACTTTCCTCCATGGGAGTAATGTCTCAAACAGTTTACGCTTTGATCGTTCCCTGGAAGGCCAGTAGTAGTTTCCGATGCACATCTGGGGGCTTTCAGTAATGAGTGGACTATCAGAGTGTTAATGAAACACCGAAATTGCATCAGGATTGAATACAACAATCGTCATGCGCACTCTCCTCCATGGAAGTAATGTCTCAAACAGTCTACGATTTGATCGTTCCCTGCAAGACCAGTACTAGTTTCCGATGCACATCTGGAGGCATTCTGTAATCTGTGGACCTTCAAAGTGTTGGTAAAACACAGAAATTGCCGCGGGATTGAATACAACAGTAACCATGCTCACTATCCTCCATGGGAGTAATGTCTCAATCAGTCTACGCTTTGATCGTTCCCTAGAAGACCAGTAGTAGTGTCCGATGCACATCTGGGGGCATTCTGTAATGTGTGAACTATCAGAGTGTTGATGAAACACAGAAATTGCGTCAGGATTTAATACAACAGTCACCATGCGCACTTTCGTCCATGGGAGTAATGTCTCAAACAGTGTACGGTTTGATCGTTTCCTGGACGACCAGTAGTAGTTTCCGATGCACATCTGGAGGCATTCTGTAATCTTTGGACCTTCAAAGTGTTGATGAAACACAGATATTGCATCGGGATTCAATACAACAGTCACCATGTGCTTTTTCCTCAATAGGAGTAATGTCTCTAACAGTCTACGCTTTGATCGTTCCCTGCAAGACCGGTAGTAGTTTCCGATGCACATCTGGAGGCATTCTGTAATCTGTGGACCTTCAAAGTGTTGATGAAACACAGGAATTGCATCCGGATTGAATACAACAGTCACCATGAGCACTTTCCTCCATGGGAGTATTGTCAAACAATCTAGGCTTTGATCGTTCCCTGGAAGACCAGTAGTAGTTTCTGATGCACATCTGGAGGCATTCTGTAATCAGTGGACTATCAGAGTGTTGATGAAACACAGAAATTGAATCGGGATTGAATACAACAGACACCATGCGCACTTTCCACCATGGGAGTAATGTCTCAAACAGATTAAGCTTTGATCGTTCCCTAGAAGACCAGTAGTAGTTTCCGATGCACATCTGGGGGCATTCTGTAATGGGCGGACTATCAGAGTGTTGATGAAACACAGAAATTGCAACGGTATTGAATACAACAGTCACCATGCGCACTTTCCTCCATGGGAGTAATGTCACAAACAGTCTACGTTTTGTACGTTCACTGGAAGACCAGTAGTAGTTTCCGAGGCACATCTGGAGGCATTCTGTAATCTGTGGACTATCAGAGTGTTGATGAAATACAGAAATTGCATCAGGATTGAATACAACAGTCACCATGCGCACTTTCCTCCATGGGAATAATGTCTCAAACAGTTTACGCTTTGATCGTTCCCTCCAAGACCAGTTGTAGCTTCCGATACACATCTGGGTACATTCTGTAATGTGTGGACTATCAGAGTGTTGATGAAACACAGAAACTGCATCAGGATTGAATACAAGAGTCACCATGCGCTCTTTCCTCCATGGGAGTAATGTCTCAAACAGTTTACGCTTTGATCGTTCCCTGGAAGGCCAGTAGTAGTTTCCGACGCGCATCTGGTGTCATTCTGTAATCTGTGGACTACCAGAGTGTTGATGAAACACAGATATTGCATCGGGATTGAATACAACAGTCACCATGCGCACTTTCCTCCATGGGGTAATGTCTCAAACAGTGTACGCTTTGATCGTTCCCTGCAAGACCAGTAGTAGTTTCCGAAGCACATCTGGAGGCATTCTGTAATCTGTGGACCTTCAAAGGGTTGATGAAACACAGAAATTGCATCGGGATTGAATACAACAGTCACCATGCGCACTTTCCTCCATGGGAGTAATGTCTCAAACAGTCTACGTTTTGATCGTTCTCTGCAAGACCAGTAGTAGTTTCCGAAGCACATCTGGGGGCATTCTGTAATCTGTGGACCTTCAAAGGGATGATGAAACACAGAAATTGCATCTGGATTGAATACAACAGTCACCATGCGCACTTTCCTCATTGGGAGTAATGTCTCAAACAGTCTACGCTTTGATCGTTTCCTGGAGGACCAGTAGTATTTTCCGATGCACATCTGGAGGCATTGTGTAATCTGTGGACCTTCAAGGTGTTGATGAAACACAGAAATTGCGTCGGGATTGAATACAACAGTCACCATGCGCACTTTCCTCCATGGGGGTAATGTCTCAAACAGTCTACGCTTTGATCGTTCCCTGCAAGACCAGTAGTAGTTTCCGATGCACATCTGGAGGCATTCTGTAATCTGTGGACCTTCAAAGTGTTGATGAAACACAGATATTGCCTCGGGATTGAATACAACAGTCATCATGCGCATTATCCTCCATGGGAGTAATGTCTCAAACAGTCTACGCTTTGATCGTTCCATGGAAGACAAGTAGTAATTTCCGATGCACATATGGGGGCATTCTGTAATGTGTGGACTATCAGAGTGTTGATGAAACACAGAAATTGCATCGGGATTGAATACAACAGACACCATGCGCACTTTCATCCATGGGAGTAATGTCTCAAACAGTCTACGCTTTGATCGATCCCTGCTAGACCAGTAGTAGTTTCCGATGAACATCTGGAAGCAATCTGTAATCTGTGGACAT